>NW_027507784.1:52992878-53410500 GCF_037356315.1 Lithobates pipiens
TTTTCACTGCGCAAATACATATAATAAGGATACAAACACAAAAATCTGATGGACAGTATATGAACTTTATAGAAGCAATATTTATATATTTTAGGACATTTATTTATTAAAGCACATGGTGTGGAAAAGTGATATGTATACTATTTTTTTTTTTTCACATATAATTTTTATTCTTTTGGTATAACTGTAGAGTAAAATATCACCATTATAATTATTTGCATTATTACTGTGCAGCACTATTTAAATATATTATATTTTTATCCTATACCCATAGTTGATCCAAAGGAAGGCAAAAAAAAGATCAAATTTGCTCCAGTGGGGGAAAAAAAATCCTTCCTGATCCCCCAGGAGGTAATTGAATATTTCATGGATCAACTACCCCTGGTGTTATTACCTCTAAAAAATAGTATCCAGCTATATTTTGTGCATTTAGAAATTCATCCACCTCTTGTTTTAAAACAATCTACTGATCTGGCCAAAACTAGTTTTTGAGGGAGTCCATTTGACATTTTCACAGCTCTTTCCGTATGTGAAGGATCTCTTTTTCTCCATTTTCTCCAGACTAAGCCCTTGTACACACGGTCAGAGATTCCGACAACCAAATCCATCGGATTTTGTCCATCGGATTTTGTCCGAAACTGCTGTATACACACGGTCGGACAAAGTTGTCGGAAAATCCAACGTGATGACGTTATTTAGTTACGACCGGACTATGTTTACGCTAGCAGCCAATAGCTTTGGTGTAGGAAATTGATCTGAGCATGCGTGGCACTTTGTCCGATCGGAATTCTCTACACATGATCGGAGTATGTCCGGAGTATGTCCGAAAATATTTCCGGCAAGTTGGAAAAGTTGGTCCGATGGATATTCTGACGGAAACAGTCCGATGCAGACCACACACAGTCGGAATATCCGTCAAAACGCTCCGATCGGACACATTCCGACGGAATCTCCGACCGTGTGTACAAGGGCTAAGGCTGGATTCACACCTATGCATTTTTTGTGCTTTTTGCATTTTGCAAATCTGCAAAATGCAAAAAACACTAAAACTGCATAGGTGTGAATCCAGCCTTAAAGAGTGCACCCTTGTCCTCTGTAATGACCTAATAGTGAATAACTCCAAAACAAGTTCACTATATGCACTTATGCATTTATACTGTACATGTTGAACATATCCTCCTTTAATCTCATCTTTTTAAAGAGAGAATAAATTGAGTTTAGCTAATATTTCCTTATAGCTGAGTGCCTTCATGCCTCTTATCCGCTTGGTTGCCCTTCTCTGCACTTTCTCCTGTTCCCCAATATCCTTTTTGTTAACTGGTCCCCAAAACCTGAACTGCATATTCCAAATAAGGTCTTACTAATGATTTGTACAGGGGCAAAATTATGTATTTATCTCTGGAGTCTATACCTCTTTTAATACAATAAAGTAGAAAGCTGTATGCATGTTTTTAGACCTCAAGTGCATAACTTTACATTTACTACCTTATACCTTTTACCTTATTGATTAAGGTATGAGATTTATACCTCATACCTTATTTGCCGCATAGTTACCCAAGTAAATAGTGCATTGAGGTCGGCTTGTAAATTGGAGGCATCATGTAAAGATCATGTAAAGATATAATACCACTGCATAGCTTGGTGTCATCTGCAAACACTGAAATGGGACTTTAAATCCCAGACCATATATCATTTAGAAAAATTGTAAAAAGTAAGGGTCCCAACACTGAACCTTGGGGTACACCCTAATAACCTTAGACCATTCAGAGTATGAATCATTAAGCACTACTCTCTGAATACGGTCTTTTAGACAGTTTTCTATTCGTAGAGAATTTGCATATGCTTTCTTTAAACACACTTTATGCACTGTACACCCCTGGTGAAGCCTTGCTTTTATGAGAGACATGTTTGGTTAAGGGATTTTTGTGTTTTTTTTTTTTTTTTTTCTTAAATTTTCATTATGGGCACTTTGGACTTATGGACATATTTATTTAGGTAATGTTGATTTCAGGGGCGGACTGACAACTGATGGGGCCCCCGGGCAATAGAAGATCATGGGGCCCCCTGCGTCCCAAGCCACACCTGGACAGGGGGACATTTGGGGGGAGCACACAGGGGGACACTGGGGGGAGCACACAGAGGGACACTGTGGGGGGAGAGCATACAGGGAGACCCTGGGGAGGGGGGAAATCACACAGGGGACACTGGGGGAGCACACAGGAAGACACTGTGGGGGGTGGGGAGCACACAGGAAGACACTGTGGGGGGTGGGGAGCACACAGGAAGACACTGTGGGGGGTGGGGAGCACATAGGAAGACACTGTGGGGGGTGGGGAGCACACAGGAGGACACTGTGGGGGGAGGGGAGCACACAGGAGGACACTGTGGGGGGAGGGGAGCACACAGGAGGACACTGTGGGGGGAGGGGAGCACACAGGAGGACACTGTGGGGGGAGGGGAGCACACAGGAGGACACTGTGGGGGGAGGGGAGCACACAGGAGGACACTGTGGGGGGGGGAGCACACAGGAGGACACTGTGGGGGGGAGCACACAGGAAGACACTGTGGGGGGAGCACACAGGAAGACACTGTGGGGGGAGCACACAGGGGAACACTGGGGGGAGCACACAGGGGAACACTGGGGGGAGCACACAGGGGAACACTGGGGGGAGCACAGTGGGACACTTTGGGGGGGAGAGCACACAAGGGAACACTGGGGGGGGGAGCACATAGTGGGACACTGCGGGGGAGCACACAGGGGACCCTGTGGGGGGAGCACACACAGGGGGACACTGGGGGGAGCACACACAGGGGGACACTGGGGGGAGCACACACAGGTGGGGACACACAAGGGAATACTGGGGAGGGGACACACAGGGGGACACTGGGGAGGGGACACTGGGGAGGGGACACACAGGGGGACACTGGGGAGGGGACACACAGGGGGACACTGGGGAGGGGACACACACAGGGGAATACTGGGGAGGGGACACACACAGGGGAATACTGGGGAGGGGACACACACAGGGGAATACTGGGGAGGGGACACACACAGGGGAATACTGGGGAGGGGACACACACAGGGGAATACTGGGGAGGGGACACACACAGGGGAATACTGGGGAGGGGACACACAGGGGGACACACACAGGGGAATACTGGGGGGGCACTGGGGAGGGGACACACACTGGGGGGACACACACTGGGGGACATTGGGGGGGACACATTTGGACACTGGGGAGGGGGACACACAGGGCAACACTGTGGGGGGAGAGCATACAGGGGGTTAGTGTGGAGAGGGGAGAGAGCACACTGAAGACTGGCCCGGGCTCCATACATTTGTACTGGTCACCCCCTCCCTCCGATGGTGGCCCTGTAGTAAAAAAAAGTTTCACTCACCCCGGCCATGCCTGTAATCAATACCGCTAACCGCGCGCTGCTCCCCGCCGGCCCCTCCTCCCTTCTCGTCCGTCCTAGGTGATGTAGTGTACAGTGCAAGCACCGGCGACGGACGGGAGGGAAGGAGGAGCCGGCGGGGAGCAGCGCTCTGTTAACAGTATTATTACAGCCGCTTCAAGGGGCCTCTCGTTGGGACGGCCACGGGCCCCTAATTGCTCCGGGCCCTCGGGCGGCGACCGAATGACCGATGGGTCAGTCCGCCTGGTTGATTTAGTTGTAAGAGGAAAAGGGAGATTTTTGTGGACTGGTGGGAATCGTGGATTGATAGGAGTGCACTCTTTTTCCAGGCTGGAAGGGCACTGTGGAACATTTTATTTTGATGGGCAGCTGAGACTATTAGTAACCACAATAACCCTCAGTATCAATCCATGTCCTTGGGTTGTGGTATGTGGCCAGGATACTGACCCTACTCTATACACATCTCCACTCAGAAAGAAAGATTGATCTGTGGCAGCTAAAGACATACTTGCTGTCTAGTCGTTATCACCCTATAATGAAGGCAGTTGTATATCTGTTCCATCATTTTGTATTTTTGCACTAATTCTGCATTGCTCTATAAGGTTATGCACCTGGCATTCTTATGACTTCCCTTCATTTTATACATTATGGATTTTTAGGTTTTTATTTATATTCCCCACGTAAAGACCAATCTTACAGTATAAGTATACTGTACATCAGGTTGTTTTTGTTTGTTTTCAATTTTCAAATTTACAAATAGAATTTTCTAAGCCTATAGTAAAGTATAGTATAGCCTATAACCTTAATGTACACATCAGCCATGTGTGGGAAACTGTGTCAACCACTTTGGCAAAATCCAAGTATACTATGTCCCCAGCCACTCCTTTGTCCAAGGTTTTGCTTGCTTCCTCAAAAAAAGAGCTCATATTTGTTTGACAACTTCAGTCTTTTTCGTGAATCCATGCTGACTATTGCCTAAAATATTATTTTCTAGAAAAAAAACTCTTCTATGTGTTTTTTGTTAAACTTTCCAGTTTCTTCCAAACTATTGAAGTTAAACTAACTGGTCTGTAGTTACTTGGTAAAGATCTAAATTCCTTTTTAAACATGGTGCACCATAGGCACTACATTGCCTTTACACCAACCCAGTGGTACTATGCCAGTCATTAAAGAGTCTCTAAAAAATAGAAACAAGGGTTTAGATATAACAGAGCTCAGCTCTTTGAGGACTCTTGGATCTAAACTATCTGGTCCAAGTGCTTTATTCACCTAAATTATGTCTAAATGTTTCTGGACCATATCAATTTTGAGCCATTGTGGATCATCTGGGGCTGTGTCATGATTATCCTCAATAAGGAGGTGAGCCTCATCATTTTCCTTTGTATACACAGAGCCGAAGGTATTTAATAAATTTGCCTTTTTTCTGTCCCCGGTAACTACCTCAAAATCTTGTAAAGGTCCTACATACTCAGACCTAACCTTTTTACTGTTAATATCTTTGAATAATTTGGGGAGGTTTATCCGATCCAGTTTTTTCAACTTGCTGCTCGTTTTTTAATTTTTGGAGCCTTTTTTTTCTTATTACATATTCTGTTATATTGTTTGTACCTTTTAAATGATGACTGTGTTCCTTCATTTTGATATTTTTTAAAAGCTCTTTTCTTATGATTTATAGCCATTTTAACTTTGGACCACATTTATTTTTAGCATTTTAAACTTATTGCCAATGGGAATATAGTTTGCAGTGTGTTTGCATACAGTCAATTTGAAGCATTCCCATTTGTAGTCTTGGAGACCAGCCATGGAAAATTTGCTCTTCTAAAGTTAAGTGTTTTTATCTTTCCAGTATGTGCTTGTTGATTAGACCCCTTTCACACTGGGGCACTTTGCAGGCGCTACAGTGCAAAAAATAGCGACTGCAAAGCTCCCTGAAAGAGCCGCTGTTGTGTCTCCAGTGTGAACGCCCCGAGGGTGCTAAAAAAAAGTCCTGCTAGCAGCATCTTTGGAGTGGTGAAGGAGCGGTGTGTATACCGCTCCTCCACCGCTCCTGCCCATTGAGATCAATGGGGCAGTATGGCTATACCCTTTTTGGGCCGCTAGTGGGGGTTAAAAGTTCCTCCTGCAGTCAACCTATGTGAGATAAGTGGCTGCAGAAGACTGCACCATGGAGGGCAGAACATTGTAAAAGTTATGACTCTAAAAGCCCAAACAAAACAGCAAATACCAAGTCTCATCAGCCCTATTAGCTCAGTATTTGTAAACAAATTAAGCAAAATATCATGGTAACATTTAAAAATGGCTCTAGGCAAATCTAAAATATCTTACTACTGTTCTCTGTTATAACGAATTAAATCTTAATTAGTCAGCTAATAAACTTACCCAAGTTCTTATACTGCGTTGCGACATGTTAGCCGAAAGATGTCATATAAAGAGAACCAGTCACCAATGGACATTTGTATAAATCACAATCTCCAGTCTTGAACTGTTATAACAGCACAGCCTTACCTCTTAGCCCTTGTACACACGGTCGGACATTTTGTCGGATAATCCGACCGTGTGTGGGCTCCATCTGACTTTTTCCGTCAGAATGTCTGACCAACAAAATTTTCCGACAACATGATCCGATCAGACTTTGTCCGATCGTTTGTAGAGAATTCCGATCGGACAAAGTGCCACGCATGCTCAGATAAAATTACGAGACCAAAGCTATTGGCTACTAGCCTGAACGTAGTCCCGTCATAATGAACGATCGTCATCACGGTCCGAACGATCGGATTTTCCGACAACTTTGTCCGATCGTGTGTATGCAACACCAGTTTTGGACAAAATCCGGCAGACAAAATCCGTCAGAAAAAATCTGACGGATTTTGTGGTTGGAATGTCCGACCGTATGTACAAGAGCTTATAGATTTATTGATGTTTTTGTTATTTACTTGTGGCTGTCCTTAATCGAAAGACAAGGATTCAATTTCGTACAGTGTTCGGCTTTAGTAGCTGATGGGTGCTCATAGTGACATAGTGGATGATGGCGCGCAAACCACAGTAAAATGATGAGACATCATTAGAACTCTGTTGCTAACATATACACTCTTTAGTACAATGGCACAGCAGTCAAGTAAGCCAATCTTTCAGGGCCACGCAGGGGCTGAGTCATTACGTCGCCTAGAAGTAGGGACCCTGCATGGCCCAAAAATGTTGGTTTACTTGACTACTGTGATATTGCATTAAAGTGTTACTAAACCCAGGACCCTGCATTCACTATATCTGGTCTCCCACCGTACACAGAATATGGAAATGCAATAGATTTAGTAAATATACACTGCTAAATATCTTTTCTCATCAGCAGTATATCGCAGTCTTCTGAACTTCTATCAGGGTCTGGTTAAAGTTTGTAGGAGGAGTTTTCATTCTATTCTGACTGTCCTATGAGGCTGCAGGACCCCTGACCCTCTGTCTGGAAAGTGCTGATTGGCCTTGTGCTGATCACATGCACTATTCCAAGAAAAGTCTCTAGCATAGCACACCAAACTGAGCCTGTGCGGAAAGACACCAAAGGCTCTATCTTTTCAGGAGATGGATTGGGGGCAGCGGAAGAAGGGGAGGATCAGAGAAGACAGGATAAAACAGCCTTTTTACACAATGCACACGATTAACCCCTTAGGTTCCACAGTGAGTATAACACACATGCTTTACTGCATATACAGACTGATTTTACTGTTGTAGGTTTAGTAACACTTTAATTAAAGAGAGTATATGTTTGAAATGGAGCTCTGGTGTTGTCTGTCCTCTCTCCTACCAGAGCTCAGTACTGCTGACAGATAAGAAAAATACTGCCATAAAACAAAGATTATATCAGGATTACATGAAAGAAAATGAAAGAGTTTGTTAAGGCTGAAGTTTAATCTGCTTATATTTTACCTTCCCTGGTCCCTCCTCCCCTCTTTCATCAACGTGCTAATAACATCTTTATATAAAACCTTTCTGATTTTATTATATACCTTATTTTAACCCAGCGACATCATCAATGGATCTTTGTGCTTCTCTATGCAACACAGGAAGAATATGGCTTGTAGGGAACAGTGGCAGGGTGCTGTGCAGTACTGCTCTAAAGAGCACTCAATCCGGATGCAAGAAGAGGGCTGGCTCTTTGGAAGAGCAATGCAAATATCAAAATGTCTGGGTGAGTGTCAGTCTGAAGGAGTGGGTGTACCTAGGCAGTCTACAATTGCTTATATACTGCCCTAGGAAATGCCCTTGTGGGACAGTAAGGCCAGGCCAGGGATAGTAAGATTTGAAGGAAAGAGCTAGATAATGCTGGATGTCAGTGGCGCCGCTAGGTGGTGGCTTTTGGGGCTATAGCCTCGAATCTGGGGCCCATAGCCCCGAGTCTCTGCAGGGGTCCCCAAGGGGAGGGGAGGCTCTGTGGGGACCCTGATGTAAGGGGGGCTCTCTGGGGACCCTGATGTAAGGGGGGGCTCTTTGGGGACCCTGATGTAAGGGGGTGCTCTCTGGGGCCCCTGATGTAACAGGGGCTCTCTGAGGACCCTGATGTAAGGGGGGGCTCTCTGGGGATGTATACACACACATATATTATATACATGTGTATGCCGGCCAAAGCATATGGCTTTCTTTACTACGAGGCTATGGGCTATAGCCCCAGATCTTTTGTAGACCTAGCAATGCCCCTGCTAGATGTTATCCAGCCAGGAAATGGGGCAGGCTGCATCCAACTTGCTGCAGATTTTTATGCTCACTGTGAGAAGCTCACGTTGGAAAGAGGAGAGGAGTACAACTGTGCAAGAGCGAAGCTAATGCCGCGTACACATGATCAAACAATCTGGTGGAAAAGTCCAGCGGACTCAGGTCCACCGGACAATCCCCCCGTGTGTGGGCTCCGGTGGACTTTTTTTTACCCAAAAGTCCGGCGGACTAAGAAAGTAGTTTTGCCCCAAATTATGTCCGCCGGATTCGCAGTCCGGCGGACAATAAGGCCATGTGTGTGCTAGTCCGCCGTACTTTTGAAATGAACGGATTTATCCCGCACGGAGAAAAGTCCGCTCATTTTGAGTGCGGCTCCAGGTAGCCGGGACCAGCGAAGGAGGCGTCACTGGCCCCGTCACCTGGTATGGAGTTAAAGGGGAAGCCCTACGCTGAAAAAACGCTGCGGGGGTCCCCCCCAGGTCCATATCAGACCCTTATCCGAGCACGCCAACCTGGCTGGTCAGGAAAGGGGGTGGGGACGAACAAGCGCCCCCCTCATGAGCCATACCAGGCCGCGTGCCCTCAACATGGGGGGGTGCTTTGGGGAAGGGGGGGCCCCCCACCCCAAAGCACCTTGTCCCCATGTTGATGAGGACAAGTGCTTCTTCCCGATAACCCTGGCCGTTGGTTGTTGGGGTCCGCGGGCGGGGGGCTTATCGGAATCTGTGAGCCCCCTTTAATAAGCCCCCAGATCCCGGCCCCCCACCCTATGTGAATGAGTATGGGGTACAATGTATCCCTACCCATTCACCTGTGAAAAAAAAACACAACACACAAGGGTTAAAATAATAAATGTGACATCATAATGGGCGGGGACATCATCCGGCGATGTCCCTATATAAGTCGCCGCACGCCGCGTGCCTGTCATTGTGGCCAGAGACAGCGACGAGGCAACAGCTCAAGAAGAGAAGAACAGAAGAACAGAAGGCCAGAAGACAGCGGCGACAGAAGACCGGGCCACCGCTTGTAAAAGAGCTAGAAGGCGCGGACACCCGGCAAGAAGAACCGAAGAGGGGGACAAGACCCCTGAAGAGGGGGACAAGACCCCCGAAGTTGGAAGAAGAGGGCGGCGGCGATGAAGAAGAAAGCCGGGCTCCTCCGCTAGTAAAAGAGCTAGCAAAAGAGCAGAAGATAGCGGAGGAGTCCGGCGAGAAGACCCCCGAAGATAGAAGAAGACCCCCGGAGCTGTGCAATGCACTATTTTAACCCTTGTGTGTTGTGTTTTTTTTTACATTTTCTTCACAGGTGAATGGGTAGGGGTACATTGTACCCCATACTCATTCACATAGGGTGGGGGGCCGGGATCCGGGGGCCCCCTTATTAAAGGGGCCTCACGGATTCCGATAAGCCCCCAGCCCGCAGACCCCAACAACCAAAGAATGGCAAGAAGAAAGCCGTTGTTGAAAGAAAGCCATAAGAAGTCCTGTTTGCAGTTTGCGAGAAGCCCTGCGGGGCACACAGAAAACATGTGGAAGAAGGTGCTCTGGTCAGATGAGACCACATTTGAACTTTTTGGCCTAAAAGCAAAACGCTATGTGTGGTAGAAAACTAACACTGCACCAGCGGCGGCCTGTCCATAATCTCTATGCACTGACCTCTAATCTCCATGTGGGGGGCTGGACGCATAGAGTTCTACAAGATTTTATTTTTTGTGAAGCACATGAATAGAGCCAGAGGCTCTAATTGGCTTCAAAAAGGTTGGGCTCACCCACTTGTGACATTAGCAAATCAACATTCGCTATTGTCTTCCTGCTTCTACCTTCGACCAATCAGGACAGGAAGCGGGTCCTAAGACCAGATTGGCCGGGGGAAAAGCGACCAGATTGGCCTGGAGGAGAAACTGGGGAGGCCACCGAAGTTACCTTGATGGGGTAAGTGTGCAGCTGGAGGGCTTGCGAGTGAAGCTGGTGAGCGAGCAGGGGGGGTGGATGGCATTGGTTTCTTTTCTGCCCCCCAAAAATGGAGCTCCAGCCACAACTGCACTGCACATCACCCTGAACACACCATCTGTACCGTGAAATATGGTGAGGGCAGCATCATGTTGTAGGGGTGTATTTCTTCAGAAGGGACAGGGAAGCTGGTCAGAGTTGATGGAAAGATGGATGGAGCCAAATACAGGGCAATTTTTGTTTGAATGGCCCAGTCAAAGTCCAGACCTAAATCCAATTGAGAATCTGTGGCAAAACTTGAAAATTGCTGTTTACAGACATTCTACATCCAATCTGAGAGAGCTTGAGCTATTTTGCAAAGAAGAATGGGCAAAAATTTCACTCTTTAGAGGTGCAAAGCTCCAAAAAGACTTGCAGCTGTAATTGCAGCGAAAGGTGGGTATACAAATTATTGACAAATGCACAACACACATTTCACATATTTGTAAAACATTTTGAAAACCGTTTATCATATTCCTTCCACTTCACAATTATGTGCCACTTTGTGTTGGTCTATCATATAAAATCCCAATAAAATAAACTGACCTTTTTGTTGTAACATGACAAAATGTGGACAATTTCCAGGGGTATAAATACTTTTTCAAGGCACTGTATAAATGAAAATATACTTAAAATAATACTTGGTGATCCTACAATGAAGATCTTTGTTCAGCCATTTTCTGTTATGAAAGACAACTGTCTTTCAGCTATGCTCCTGCGTTGTCACCTAGTCCCAGGCTGAGACTACAGGCAGCTGTGATGTCACACATTCTGCAGTCACGGTCCACCATTGTTAAAGCAATGATATGCAGCTGATGCCAGAGAGAGCACAGGTGTACTGGAAGTACCTGAATAAATCCCAGTACACACTATGCAATTGTCCAGTTTTCCTTGATGTTTTGCAACAGGTCGAAGCCAAGGATGGTACTAATTGTAGAAAACTTCTCGTACAAGAAAGGATTTTTGTTTTTGTTTATTGTTTCTGATCATGCACAGTCTTTTGTATCAGATTTTTCTTGTAAGATAACTGTATGAAAACAGTACACAATAAAACAAAAAATGTTCTTCTGTTCATGTAGTTTGTCCCATCAGAAAATTTTTGTTTGGAAAGTCTAAATCAGATGTTGAAGATGGTCAATACGAAAATTGAACGATCGTGCTTCATATGGAATTTTTCTCCCGATTTTCTCATAGTTTGTTCCCTACTTAAAGTGTTACTAAACCCACAACAGTAAAACCAGTCTGTATATGCAGTAAAGCATGCTTGTTATACTCACTGTGGAACCTAAGGGGTTAATCCTCTGCAGTGTGTAAAAATGCTGTTTGATCCTGTATGCACAGATCCTCCCCTCCTTCCACTGTCCCCAATAATTTTCTGATAACACAGAGCCTATGGAGTCATGCTGCACATGCTCAGTTTGTTATGTATTGCTAGAGAGGTTTTTTTTCAGTGCATGTGATCAGCACAGGGCCAATCAGCACTGTCCAGACAGAGTGTCAGAGGTCCTGCATCCTGATACGACTGCTCAGTGCAGTATGAAAACACCCCCTATGAGCTTTAGCTAGTGCTTGGCTGGACACTGCTAGAAGTCACAAGACTGCTATATACTGCTGATGAGAAAGGGTATTTGGCCCCTTTCAAACGGACGATCCGTTCAGGTCTGCCTGTCAGTTTTTCAGGCGGACCTGAACGGATGTCTATGGAGCGTCGGATGTCAGCGGTGACAAGTCCGCTGACATCCGCCCCGCTCCGATCCGAAAAAGTGTGACGGAGGAAAAAGCTATTTTTCCATCCATCATCGGATCGGATCGGGTGACGACGGACCCTGCGGTCTGGCATCACCCGATCTCCCATAGGGGAGAGCGGCGCTATGACAGGTTCGTCCCTGCGCAGTGTGCAGAGACGGACCTATCATCTTCCTGCTCAGCGGAGATCGCTCCGGCGATCCCCGCTGAGCAAGCGGATATCCACGGAGCGGATCCGCACTGATCCGCTCCGTGTGAAAGGACCCTTTAGCAGGCTATATTTAAAATAATTACATTTCCATGTTCTGTAAACTGTGGGAGACCAGATATAGTGAATGCAGGGTCCTGGGTTTAATAACACTTTAAGGCTGGAGGAGATCAGCAGCACAAAGCTGCAAAAAGTATGGAAAAAGTGAACCAGTATTTTATTTAAAAAGAAGAAAAAAAAGCAGTTATAAAAAGTGGGAGTAAACTCCCATGGTTAATATCTACCTAATAAGGTAATACGGCTTATGTACAGGTACAGTAAATATCTCCTAAACATGCACGAGATTTAGGAGATATTTACTTATGACGTCAACGGCGCATGCGGTCTGAAGGAACGCCGTGAAGAGGTGAGTGATGCCATCGTGGCGTGGCTAATCAGAAATCCAGAACCCCGAAGGAAGACCGGCTGAAGACGGAAGACGGTCAGTGGTGACAGCTCATGGCTGAAGGGCTTAGTTTTAAGGTGAGTTTCACATAATGATGCATACTAGCACATTATAAATTTACCTTGCAGGTTTAAACTACCACTTTAAAGTGGTTGTAAAGGCTCAAGGTTTTTTACTTTCATGATTGAATGAATACAAAAACCTTCTCTGTGCACCACCCCCCCCCCCCCCATACTTACCTTAGCCCAATCTTTCTCCAGTACTGTGCACAAGAGCTTTGGCTCTCCGGGGATTCTTCTCATCGGCTGAGACAGCAGTGGGAGCCAATGAGCAGAGAGAGGGGGCAGAGCTGAGCCACAGTTCTGTGTGTGAGTGGACACGCAGAGCAGGGGCTTGGGAGCGGGACTGCCTGACTGCCTGGGTGCCCCCCATAGCCCCCTCTTTGTATTATACAGCAACTGAGCAGTTATAAACATGAGAACTGTGATATGTTATAATAAAATGTAGGAAAAGATTTCCTCACCTCTGTGGCTAAGGAGGGGATTAGAATAATTCCCTTTAGAATACAATCATTCCAGCGTGCTGAAATTTCCTTTAATTGCATAATCTTAGGCTCTTTTAATAACCAGTCATTTACATATGACATTTCAGGCTGATTGCGTCTGTCAGTGCAAACCGTTGTGCAGGGTAGGCTATTTGTATAGGGTTTGACAGGCTCATTGTTTCTGTTCATCTACAGTATGGAGGTGTCAGAAATAATATACAATACATGCAATTTACTCTAATGGAACTGTGCATTGAAAAATAATCAAAAACATTGATTTGGAAATGTATTACAAACAAAAATAGCTATGAAGCTGATGTGTGTTCATGTAAAGTGGTTCTCAAGCACTGTTTTGAAAAATATTGTATTCCGATAAGTATGTGTTTTTTTTTTAATGTAATGACACTAATTAGTATATTAATTTCAGTTTTATTTTCTGAGCCTTTATTTATGTTTTTCTTCACATTTATATGAAGAATAAGTTGTTCAACAACTGTGACAGAGAACTAGAACACTGCAAGCACTGCTTCTGCTTATAAACTGACATCACCCAAATGTATCTCTCTACCCCACAGCTTACTCCCTCAGTCTCCTCACGCATCACTTATTTACTAACGGTCATATCAGTCTGGATGTCACACCACTTCCTCAAACGTAATATATCCAAAACCAAGCTTATAATATTTCCTTCCCCAGTGCCCCTTCCCCTGATATCTCTGTCAAGATCGATGGCAAAACTATCATCCCATCCCTGCATGCTAAGATTCTAGGTGTAATCGTGGACTCTGAACTATCCTTTAGGCTCCACGTTCAAATGTCCAAATCTTGCCACCTCAACCTCCAAAACATCTCCAAAATACAGACCTTTCTAACCAATGACACCACAAAGCTCCTAGTCAACTCCCTGGTCACCTCTCGCCTCGACTACTGAAACTCCCTCCTCATTGGCGTAACTTTACCTAGGCTGTCCGCCCTTCAGTCCATCATGAATGCTGCTGCCAGGCTCATCCACCTTACCAACCGCTATGTGTCTGCAACATCTCTCTGTCAATCCCTCCACTGGCTTCCGTTCACCCAACGAATTACATTCAAAATACTAACAACAACTTACAAAGCTATCCACAATTCAGACCACAGCTTCATCACTAACCTAGTCTCAAAATACCAACCTAATCGTTCTCCTCTTTCCACCCAAGACCTCCTGCTCTTTAGCTCCCTCATCACCTCCTCCCATGCTCGCCTCCAGAACCTCTCTCATGCTATGGATCTCCCTTTCCCAATCAATTTCTATTGCTTTTTGATGATACCTGAAAACCCTCAGGACAAAGCAACTGGTTTTATTTAATGCTTTCCTCCTATGCAGCTCTTTTTCTTTGCTCCCCCGCTGCTTTGTTCAGCTAGTGGCAGAAAAGGATATATTTGGTACTTCTGGATGCTGAGGAGAATGTGGCTCACTCCATGCACAAGCACTGGGGTGGTATAATACAAGGGGTACAGCTATTTCACGGGGGAGAAGACAGTCCTCAGCCCTGTGTTAGTTCAGAGCTCAATGAATACAGTCCTACCCACAAAATAAGATTTAACAACTGTGACTAACAGACAGGTACAAACCTCAGCACTCTCATATTTTTTTTAACTCTTTAATTATATATGCCTTTCTACACACAACCTACAGTAACAGAAGAACTTCAGGAGTATATGATGTAGTAGAGATCAGTGGTCTAAAGAATGACTTCCCAACCCCCGGGCCGCAGACTTAAACCGGTCCATGGCCTTTTGATAGGCGGCCCACACGCAGGAGGTGAGCAGCAACTGTAGTCAGGACAGGTCTATCACCTTCTGCTGTGCAGCCTTACCACTTAGCCTGTGTGTCCTCTTCCAGGTCTCCAGCCCTACTGACAATGTCATTCTATCAGCAGGGTAGGGTGCGGGAGGAGCAGGATATTTGGACAGAGATCACCTGCTTGTTAACGCGATAAGTTTGGCAGGTCCCACCCGTGTATTATTATTATACAAGATTTATATAGCGCCGACAGTTTACGCAGCACTTTACAACATTAGGGCATTAGGGCAGACATTATAATACAATTCAATATAGGGGAATAAGAGGGTCCTGCTCATTAGAGCTTACAATCTAGGAGGGAGGGTCAAGGAGGAAGGATCAACTCTGCATCCAGTGTAGCCTATAGCTACAGTGAATTAGTAAAGCTCTGCTGACTTTCATCATCCAATCATGTCCAAGCAAAAATGCTGTTTTTTTTGTTTTGTTTTTAAGCACTGGAGCCAAAATCTAAGTGCACAATCTATTTGCATTTAGTAAATCAAACCCAATGCCTCATCAGGGGCGCTGATAGGGTGGACCACCGGTCCTCTTGTAGGGGGGCCCAAGCACACAGGGGGGCCCAAGCACACAGGGAGGGGGATTAGTGACAGATGACAATTGTGTCTCTCTTCTTTCAGCAGCTGAAATCTGGTCTCTTCCCCCTCCCTGGTTTCAGCTTTTATCTGCTGAGAAAGAGATAGTCGTCCCTCATTGGTTCCCATTCCTGTGCGGGCCCTCCCTCTCAGCGCTGGCTTTAATGTAAGCTGTGCTCCTGAGTTTGTCATCTCTGGACCTTGGTTCTCTCCCTCATCTTTCCTGTATCTCTGCTCTCCAACTGCCCAGTCTGTATATTTTTTTCATCTCATCTTCATTTCTATTTATTAACTCAGTTTTATCTTTTAGATTTAGCAGGAATGATGTGATTTATGTTGTATTTGTGTCTGCTAATAATTTTATTGTATTTTTAGCTAAATATAACTGATATTTTCTTGGGGGATACTGTCAGGTAGTCTGTACGGGGCCCTGGCGATTTCTATCAGCAGCCCTGTTTATGATGCAAGGCTCTGGAGAGTGTAACACACAGAGTGCAGGAGTCTGGAATGTGTAACTCGGGAAGGTCAGGGGTCTATATGGACAGCCGTCAATAATGACAGAAGATGTGGGATCTATCCTCCTAGCATATATAGCAGAGGGTCATAGTTAATACGAATGTATACAGCCATGGGGCTCAGTTTGCATGTTTATTTGAATATGTGAATATCTGAAGTCTGTGCTTTATGCACACCAGATGCCTTCTCTCTGTGTGGTATGCACTCCCGCAGTCTAAGCATTATGCTTAGACTGCGGGAGTGCATACCACACAGAGAGAAGGCATCTGGTGTGCATAAAGCATAGACTTCAGCGCATAGGGGTCAGGAGTGCATGATGCACAGAGTGCAGGGGGGGTGTATAACATGCAGAGTGCAGGGGTCAGTATGCACAGAGTGCAGGGGCCAGGCGTATATAATGAAGGGGTTGGTAGTACCTAAATTCACAGTCTATTGAGCAGAGTACAACCAAAAATTACCTTTTTCTAGTACAAACCCCCCACAAGCCCACAGTATAAATCTCCCCAAATGTCTCCCCAAATTCCCCACCCAGTACAGATATCCCCCACAGCCCTCAACTCCCCTAGCATAAACTCCCTTTTCAGTCAACCCCCCCAGTACAGACCTCCCTCCCAGGCAACCCCCTCAGTACAGATCCATCCTCCCATACAGACCCTCCCTCTCAGCTCACTTCCTCAGTACAGAAGCCCTTTAAGCCGATCCCCTTGCGTACAGATCCCCTTGCCCCCTTTCAGTAAAGACCCCCAATACAGACCACCCCCTAGAAAAAAAACAGTACAGACTACCCCCTTAGTGCAGACCCCAGTACAGACCACCACCTGAGTATAGACCTCTAGCCCACCCCACCTCACAGTACAGACCCACCTCCAGTACAGGCCCCTTCCCCCTTAAACTCACTCACCAGTTGGAGGAGATTTGATGTGTAGTGGAAATGGAAAGTCTTCCCCCAACTATATATGTGACAGGTGTGGAAGGTAGCTTCCCTCAGCTTTGTCAGGGAATTGATAAGCCAGAGATACATTTTCATATGAAAGTGGTACTATAGCTCATTCATATGCAACCTCCATCAGGTCTTTTAAATGCAAATTACATGTCTAAAGAATTTATATTCAAATCATACTGTGATGTACATATGAATGCATTGTCACTGTGGGCACAATGTACAGGGACAGAGCATTTGCTGGACTCTGTCGCCTTTACACAGCTAAAAAAGGTAGGACAATCCCGCACATATCAGGACTGTTGAGATGTATGACTTTCAGCTGTCATACACATGTTTAGGGATGAGCCGAACACCCCCCGGTTCGGTTCGCACCAGAACTTGCGAACGACCCCTGCGTTCGGTACGAACGTTAGAACCCCATTGAAGTCTATGGGACTCGAACGTTCGAATTGGAAAGTGCTAATTTTAACGGCTAATATGCAAGATAGTGTCCTAAAAAGGGTTTGGCGACCTGCCTCCTGCCTCAGGGGACATGGGTCACTGCAAAAAAAAGTTTTAAAAACTACCGTTTTGGTGGGAGTACTGATTTTAATGACGATTAAAGTGAAAAAAAAAAGTGAAATATTCCTTTAAATATGGTGCCTGGTGGGTGTCTGTAGTATGCCTGTGAAGTGCCACGTGTTTCCCGTGTTTAGAACAGTCCCTGCACAAAATGACATTAAGCGGAAATAACACCATTTAAAACTGCTTGCGGTTTTAATGTTATATCTGGTTCCTGCAATATGGTTGAAAATCATTCAGAAAAATGGCATGGGTAGCCCTCCCTGCCCATTACCAGCCTATTTGGGTCTTGTACGCATATTAAGGGGAACCCTGTACCCATATTAAAAAAAGGAAATGCGTGTGGCCCCCAGGCCCTATATACTCAGAACAGCAGTATACAGGCGGTGCAAACAAGACTGGGACTGTGTAGGTTTGTTGTGTTAAGTTGAATCTGTTTGTAATTTTCAACTGGTACATTTTTAAAGTGTAGCTCCAGTCAAAAAAAATATTTTTAAGCTTTTTTGGAAAACATAGGGAAGGGTTATCACCCCTGTATAATTTGTTTTGTCGTCCATCTTTTTTCATCTCACTTGCTGTTGTCTCCTTCCGTTTGCAAGTAGGAGATGTTTGTAAGTTGGATGTTTGAAAGTAGGGGCCTGCCCTATATGCTCTGCAGAAATGGCGGAACAAGGTGTTGGTTTTGCAACAACATTGTAAGCCCTCAAAGTGACTCTTGGTGGGCGCTGGAGCGCCCTGCTGTGAACGATTATATCAAGAATTGTAATTACATGCCATTGTTGAACAGTGGTAGAAAAATTGACCTTTGGTGGTTGTGGTGCTGGTGCCACAACACTATAAGTCCTCACAGTTACTCTGGGTGGGCACAGGAAGGGGCCCTCCTGTGAAATATTATATCAAGAATTGTAATTACATGTCCCTGTTAAACAGGGGCAGAAAAATTGGGCCTTAGGCACTGGTGCCATCACACTGCAACCTCTGCCATACACTATAGTTTTATTGCAGGAATTAGCCCTGCTGCAAAGCATTGCATCAAAAATTTTACTTAAACGCCCCTGTTAAACAGGGGCAGAAAAATTGGGCCTTAGGCACTGGTGCCATCACACTGCAACCTCTGCCATACACTCTAGTTTTATTGCAGGAATTAGCCCTGCTGCAAAGCATTGCATCAAAAATTGTACTTAAACGCCCCTGTTAAACAGGGGCAGAAAAATTGGGCCTTAGGCACTGGTGCCATCACACTGCAACCTCTGCCATATACTCTAGTTTTTTTGCAGGAATTAGCCCTGCTGCAAAGCATTGCATCAAAAATTTTACTTAAACGCCCCTGTTAAACAGGGGCAGAAAAATTGGGCCTTAGGCACTGGTGCCATCACACTGCAACCTCTGCCATACACTCTAGTTTTATTGCAGGAATTAGCCCTGCTGCAAAGCATTGCATCAAAAATTGTACTTAAACGCCCCTGTTAAACAGGGGCAGAAAAATTGGGCCTTAGGCACTGGTGCCATCACACTGCAACCTCTGCCATACACTCTAGTTTTATTGCAGGAATTAGCCCTGCTGCAAAGCATTGCATCAAAAATTGTACTTAAACGCCCCTGTTAAACAGGGGCAGAAAAATTGGGCCTTAGGCACTGGTGCCATCACACTGCAACCTCTGCCATACACTCTAGTTTTATTGCAGGAATTAGCCCTGCTGCAAAGCATTGCATCAAAAATTGTACTTAAACGCCCCTGTTAAACAGGGGCAGAAAAATTGGGCCTTAGGCACTGGTGCCATCACACTGCAACCTCTGCCATACACTCTAGTTTTATTGCAGGAATTAGCCCTGCTGCAAAGCATTGCATCAAAAATTGTACTTAAACGCCCCTGTTAAACAGGGGCAGAAAAATTGGGCCTTAGGCACTGGTGCCATCACACTGCAACCTCTGCCATACACTCTAGTTTTTTTGCAGGAATTAGCCCTGCTGCAAAGCATTGCATCAAAAATTGTACTTAAACGCCCCTGTTAAACAGGGGCAGAAAAATTGGGCTGCTGGCATCACCCAGAACCAAAAATGTTCTTCCAACATATCAGCGGAGGAGGAAGAGGATAGACAATCAACATAACAGGACAGTCACTCAGCATCAGCATAGGCAGTCTTGAAGGGATGTGGTATTTCAAAAAAAATTATTCGGTTACATCAGCTTCAGGTGCTTGGTAGCTGTGGGTGATCCAAGACTGATTCATCTTGATGAAGGTCAGTCGATCAACTGATTCGGTGGACAGGCACACCCTGTGATCGGTAACGAAGCCACCAGCAGCACTGAAGGTGCGTTCCGAAAGAACGCTGGATGCAGGACAGGCCAGTAGCTCAATTGCATACTGTGCAAGCTCTGACCAGTGATCCATCCTCAAGACCCAGTAAGCCAGAGGATTTTCAGTGGGAAAGGTGTCCAAGTCTGACCTTGCCCCTAGGTATTCCTGCACCATGTAAATTAGACGCTGGCGATGGGTGCTGGAACCAATCATACCTTGGGGCTGCGGACTAAAAAATTGTCTGAAAGCATCAGTCAGACGGCCACCTTCTCCACCGCTGCTTCTGGCTGATGCCTCAGCAACACGTTGTCCAGGACCAGGAGTTTGTGACCTCCCAGTCTCTGGGAACGCGTTGCACAGAGCTTTCTGCAAGGCCTCCCGGAGATGTCTTATCCTCTGCTCCCTCTGCGATGGCAAGATAAGGTCGGCAACCTTACCCTTGTACCGTGGATCAAGGAGAGTGGCCAGCCAGTAATGGTCCCTCTCCTTGATCCGAAGAATACGAGGATCCTTCCGCAGGCTTTGCAGGATCAGGGAGGCCATGCAGCGTAGGTTAGCTGAGGCATTCGGTCCGGAGTCCTCTGGGTCACTAAGGACAACATGATCCGCAGCTACCTCCTCCCAGCCACGTACAAGTCCACGTGTTTCTTGGGACTGTAAATCATCCCTATAAGACTGCTGCTGCTGATGCTGAGTGCCAGCCTCCACCTCCATGCTGACACAATCATCCTCCTCCTCCTCTTCCTCCTCCTCACCCTCTTCCTGTGTGATGGGTGGCACAGCAGGAACACTGTCTGGATAAAGGGGGCCTTGAGAGGCAAGGAAGTCCTCCTCTTCCTGCCTCTGTTCTGCCTCAAGTGCCCTGTCCATTATTCCACGCAGCGTATGCTCCAAGAGGTGGACAAGAGGTATAGTGTCACTGATGCATGCACTGTCACTGCTCACCATCCTTGTGGCCTCCTCAAACGGCGACAGGACAGTGCATGCATTCCTGATCATGCCCCACTGGCGTGGTGAGAAAAAACCAAGCTCTCCTGACCCTGTCCTGGTGCCGTAGTCGCACAGGTACTCATTGATGGCCCTCTGCTGCGTGTGCAGCCGCTGCAGCATGGCCAATGTTGAGTTCCATCTGGTGGGCATGTCACATATAAGGCGGTTCTTGGGCAGGTTCAACTCCTTTTGGAGCTCAGCCAGCCGAGCACAGGCATTAAATGATCGGCGGAAATGCACACAGACTCTCCTGGCCTGTTTCAGGACATCCTGTAAGCCGGGGTACCTGCCCAAGAACCGCTGCACCACCAGGTTAAGGACGTGAGCTACACAGGGCACATGGGTCAGTTGTCCCTGTCGGAGGGCGGAGAGGAGGTTGGTGCCATTGTCGCAAACCACCATTCCTGGCTTAAGCTGGCGTGGCGTCAACCACCTCTCGGCCTGCCCCTGCAGAGCTGACAAAACATCCGCCCCAGTGTGGCTCCTGTCCCCCAAACAAACCAGCGCAAGCACGGCATGGCATCGTTTTGCCTGCGTACTTGCGTAGCCCCTGCAACGCCTACGGAGCACCGCTGGTTCTGAGGACAGAGCACTGGAAGAGGCCATGGAGGAAGAAGAAGAGGAGGGGGTGGAGGAGAGAGGTGTGTCACAACCAATAGTAGCATTTTGGAGGCGTGGTGGCGGAACAACCTCCAATACTACTGCACCTTGTCCTGCATCCTTCCCAGCAGCCAGAAGAGTGACCCAATGGGCCGTGAAAGACAGGTAACGTCCCTGTCCATGCCTGCTGGACCATGAGTCAGCGGTAATATGCACCTTACCGCTGACCGCCCTGTCCAGCGAGGCAAGGACATTGCCTTCCACATGCCGGTAGAGAGCCGGAATTGCCTTCCGTGAGAAAAAGTGGCGTTTGGGGACCTGCCACTGAGGAACCGCACATTGTACAAACTCACGGAAGGGGGCCGAGTCTACCAACTGAAAAGGCAGCAGTTGAAGTGCTAGCAATTTAGCCAAGCTAGCATTCAACCGCTGGGCATGTGGATGGCTGGGAGTAAATTTCTTCCGCCGGTCCAGCAGCTGGGGCAGGGACATTTGTCTGCTATAATCGGACGTGGATGTACCACTAGCAGAGTTCCCGGAAGCACTTGGCTGTGACACACCTAATTCTACACCTTCATTCCTCTCAGAGCAGGTTTCAGAGAGGACTGAAGGTCTAGTGGGGTTGGAGATGCCAGCTGATGAGGAGCAAGGAGAGGTCCGCTTTGTTCTTTGGTGTGGGTCTTTGAGGTATGCTTGCCAACGAGCTGCATGGCAGGTCAACATATGTCTGGTCAAGCATGTGGTGCCCAAGCGGCTGATGTTTTGGCCACGTGAGATACGCTTGAGACATATGTTGCAAATAGCAGCGGTGCGATCTGATGCACTCGTCTCAAAAAAGGCCCACACCAAAGAACTTTTAGAATAACGCGCAGAGGAAGCGCTCTGCGCAGAGGAAGCGCTCTGCGCAGGCGGAGCTCTGCGGTGTGATTCAGTCGGTGTGCTGCCCCTAAGCTGGCCCCCGGAGGGCATCCTGCCTCGTTGGACATGTGCCTCCTCCTCCTCCCTCCTTCCAGGCACCCACGTGGAGTCAGTGCCCTCATCATCCCCTCCCTCTTCATCGCTGTAGCAAACCTGGCAGTATGCTGCAGCTTGTGGAACATGACTGCCAGATTGCTGTCCTTCTTGAGCATCCCCTCTCTCTGTGCTCACGCTACTGCCTTCCTCTAGCTGAGTGTCATCATCAGAGCCCACCAAACACTGGGCATCCTCCTGGAGCATGTACCCAACACTGTGCTCAAAGAGTTCAGGAGACTCCTCAGGAGGACGTGGTGGGTCTAGGGAAGGAGTCACTGATGATGACATTGAGAGGAGGGACGACGATGTGTTGGCAGCTGCTTTTCTACTACCCTGAGACTGGGTGAGAGAGGATGAGGAGGATGAAGAGGGCTTGGTCATCCACTCTACCAAGTCGTTGGCATGTTGCGGTTCAACATGTCCAGCTGCAGAAAAGAAGGACAAGCATGTCCCATGGCCACGTGCTGATGACAATGCACCGCGTCCACGACCAGCACTGTTGTCTCTAGACACAGAGCCTGCTTGCCCTCTTTTATCGGCTCGCGCCTGTCTGCCTCTCCTTGCTGGCCTTCCAGACATGGTAATGGCCTGAAGGGAGTTGGGTAAAACAGTAGTTGGGTAGTTTATATTGTGCTGGAGGCACACAACACCCACTAACTCCTGCAGATGCCTTTTTTATAGAACAGCAGAGTTAAAGGGGTATATACAGATGTATACTGTGCTGTGCTGGAAGCACACACAACTTCCAATAACTCCAGCAGATGCCAATCGGGCCCAAATAGAGAACAGCTATGTAGGTGGATAATAGCGGTATGTACTGGGTACAGAGCAGGCACACAGCACGCACTATCTCCTGAGTGACACTACTGACTGCAAGCTCTATTGTTAAAGATGGACCACTAGCTATATAGGTGAGGTGAATATCACGGTGTATACTGCGGTCAGGGCACGCAGACAATAACCAGAAAACAGCAGAGTTAAAGGGGTATATACAGATGTATACTGTGCTGTGCTGGAAGCACACACAACTTCCAATAACTCCAGCAGATGTCAATCGGGCCCAAATAGAGAACAGCTATGTAGGTGGATAATAGCGGTATGTACTGGGTACAGAGCAGGCACACAGCACGCACTATCTCCTGAGTGACACTGCTGACTGCAAGCTCTATTGTTAAAGATGGACCACTAGCTATATAGGTGAGGTGAATATCACGGTGTATACTGCGGTCAGGGCACGCAGACAATAACAAGAAAACATCAGAGTTAAAGGGGTATATACAGATGTATACTGTGCTGTGCTGGAAGCACACACAACTTCCAATAACTCCAGCAGATGTCAATCGGGCCCAAATAGAGAACAGCTATGTAGGTGGATAATAGCGGTATGTACTGGGTACAGAGCAGGCACACAGCACGCACTATCTCCTGAGTGACACTGCTGACTGCAAGCTCTATTGTTAAAGATGGACCACTAGCTATATAGGTGAGGTGAATATCACGGTGTATACTGCGGTCAGGGCACGCAGACAATAACCAGAAAACAGCAGAGTTAAAGGGGTATATACAGATGTATACTGTGCTGTGCTGGAGGCACACACAACTTCCAATAACTCCAGCAAATGACAATCGGGCTCAAATAGAGAACAGCTTTGTAGGTGTATATAGTGGTATGTACTGGGTACAGAGCACGCAGACAGCACGCACTAACACTACTGACTGCAAGCTCTATTATTAAAGCTAGATCACTAGCTATATAGTTGAGGTGAATATAGTGGTGTATACTGCGGTCAGGGCACAGACAGTAACCACTACACAAGAGCAAAATAGTAAATCAGCCAAAAACGATTGGTGTGTAACTGTGTTGAAGGTACACAGAACACCCACTGCTTCAGATGCTAACAAACACTACACGAGGCCGCCTGAAAGGCAGCTTTATATAGTGTGGGGCGTGCACTACACAGTCTGAGCTATGATTGGCCACAGGCAGGATGCCTGTGGCCAACCATTGCTCTCCTCGCTACTGGCGCTGCGATTGGCCAAGCATGCGGGGTCACAGTGCATGCTTGGCCAATCGTGAGACAGCAATGCATTGCGCCATCGCAGTGCATTGTGGGCCACACGAATTTTGCCGCGAACGGCCCAAACGTTCGGAATTTGGCGAACGCACGAACGACCGATGTTCGAGTCGAACATGCGTTCGACTCGAACACGAAGCTCATCCCTACACATGTTACAATCTGACTGTAACTTGTATGGTCTGCCTACAAATTCATTCAATTTGTATCCAATTAGACAGACCTTTGCTTACCAAACTGAAAGAAAGCCAGGGAAAATTGAGCATTTGTACCCAAGCTTACCTTAAAGTGGTTGTAAACCCTTATATATACCCAGAGAACAGCCTCAGATGATACACAGAGATGAAACAAATCTCCCTACATAAGTTTTACTTGTTTACCTGCAGTCCTCTCTTCCCTACACGCCTTCAAAAGGGCAGAAACATGTGAAAATCCATCTTTATTTGTTAGTATCACAGAAAAGTGGATGGAAAGGCTGCAGTTACAGTGTGTGATAGCTGATTGGAGGAAAGAAACACCCCCCCCCCCTCCGACAGCAGAAGAACTGAAACTTCTCAGATGTGACACATGCTGATAACAGAGGAACAAAGCATCAGAGAGAAACAACAATTAGAGCTTTTGGGAGAGATAAGTAAACACTACAGACATGTGTGCTGTGTCAGATTTCATGACTGAAGTTTACAACCACTTTAAAGGCCAATTCTAGGCAGCAATCAAAATGAATCAGATGCTAAAGTTACAATAACTCAAGTTATCTTAATCTGTGTTTGGTACATTGTACAATCCACCACATCCAGGCTCTATGAAGCTGCTCACATGTGGAGTGGAAAGGTTTGCCTCCTGGATCTGTACTATGTAATCTCCCTCTCTGCTTCATGTACCACCAATCAGCCTTGCAGGGAAGATTTCAGTCAAACCGGTGACATTCTAATACAGTAAAACCTTGGATTGAGATTAACTTGGTCTGAGAGTGTTTTGCAGGACAAGAATATATTTTTTATAAATTTTGACTTGATAAACAAGTGATAACTTGATATGCAAGTAGTGTCATGTCACAACTGAGTATAAAAGAGAAGAGAAGCGCCTCTAGTGTAGCAATGTGGTTACATTTAATGAAGATACATTTAGCAACTCACGTGGTTGATGATTAAAACAGGCACATCTAAATATGTAAGCATCTAGGGTAAAGCTATCCACATAGACCGTCCTCCACCATCAACGTCATCTCTTCCTCGCTGTGCTCCACAAGCACTTCAACCCTCGCTTTCAGATTGCTCTACTGCATGGTAGTCTTCCCGGACATGATTGCAGACGGACAGCGATGAGAGCCGGCGGTGTAGAGGATGGTCTATGTGGACAGCTTCACCCCGGATGCCAACATACTTAGATATGTCTGTTTTAATCATCAACCATGTGAGTTGCTAAAGGTTGTACCTTCATTAAAGCGGAAGTAAACCCATCCATAAAACAGTTTCATTTATGGCACGTGCCGGAAATGTAACACTCCCATTGGTTGCGCTCTCAACAAAACTGTCAAACCATCCAATGGCTGGTGTCATAACTGATCACATGTGCAGCATCATGGCAGTTGTAGATTAAACAGAGACAAAGATGGCAGATTCCTTGGATGAAAACGATATGGAGGTTTACTTACACTTTAAATGTAACCATTATGCTACACTAATGCCGCGTACACACGACTAGACTTTTCAACGGACTAGGTCCAACGGATTGAATCCGTTGAATATTATGATCGTGTATGGGCTCCAGCTGACTTTTTTTCCCCAAAAGTCTGACGGACCTAGAAATAAAACATGTTTCATATCTTTCCGACGGACTCAAATCTGGTCGAAAAATCCATTTGCTATATGCTAGTCCGACGGACAAAAACTGACGCTAGGGCAGCTATTGGCTACTGGCTATGAACTTCCTTATTCTAGTCCAGTCGTACGTCATCACATTTGAATCCATCAGACTTTGGTGTGCTTTGTTTGTGTGGCCAAGTCCGTACATTCGGAAAGTCCTTTGGAACTCCGCCAAAAGTCCATCGGGAAGACCATCAGACCAAGACCGTCGAAAAGACCGGTCGTGTGTACACGGCATTAGAGGCACCTCTCTTCTCTTTTATACTCTGTAGCTCCTTCTGGATTTTTCTTCTAATCCCCTTGTGGAGGCTGCCATTTGTGGATGGACATTTTATGGTTACACAACCTATAAGATTGCTATAATCTTTTTATGTGGACTATAAACTGAAGGACTTATGAATAAATGGTTGTGGAATGAATCATCTGAGTTTCCATTATTTCTTATGGGGAAATTCACTATAATATACGAGTGCTTTGGATTACAAGCATGTTTTGGAACAAATTATGCTCGCAATCCAAGGTTTTACTGTACATTACATTTTTTGTAAGCAGAGCATGGAGCCTACAGCCTATTCTGTTGGAGAATATCTCTTCTGCATTACAAACAGGTAAACAAAAGGGGGTCCCAGGTCATTAAATTACTGAAAAGGGGATAGACTGGTGCACAACAGATATATCTAAGTGAAAAAAAAAAGAAGACAAGCGCTGAGGTAGTTTACAGCTGTTGTCACACTTTCTAGACTCAAATTATGGTCTTGACACTTTAGAATGGTTTTGGTACATAAAAAGCAAAATGTTGCACCTTGCAATTACCAATACAACACAATAAATACATCACGTTTAGTGGAGACATTGGTAATTTTACATAAATATATATACTGTATATATTTTTTAAAGTAGAATTTTATTTATTTTCATACACAACAAACAATAAAGGAAAACAAGAAAAAAACAAAAAAAAAAACCCACAAAAACAGAAAACTGTATATGGAGCGAACATCGCTCAAACCATTGCACAATCTGGTAATCTGGTATATATGTAATGGATATGTGACACATTAAAGGTTAAATGTCTATTCTGCTTAATTGGAACTGATCAATGAACAAAGGGCTCCATTTAGTCTTTCAAGGAGACGGTGGTATGGTACTTTCGGAGCTGACCCAAGAGCTCCAAATCTTAAGGAATTTTTTTGGGCGTCCGGTAGTGATCCAAAAAGCTATAGTGGGTGAGGATTGAGACTTCCAGTGGATGGTTATCGATTTCTTAGCATAGAACAATACTATGCGCAGAAAGGTTTGTACATTTTTAGATATACCTTCATCATCAATATATCCCAGTAAACACCATAGAGGATTGCAGATATTAGGTATCTGAATTAAGGAGCTGATAAAGGCCGTGACCTCCAACAAGAACTTCCTAATCGGGGTGCACTCCCACATCAGATAAAAGAATGTGCCATCTGCTGTACCGCATCGAGAGCATAATGCAGAGGGTAATCTGTTTAATTTGTATAGTAAACATGGTGTGAACTATTTAACATAAATGAAACTTCAAGTTATCAATCTAAAAAAAAAAAAACCGATTAGGTGTAGTGAACTCGCACATTGGGTACAGTGCACTTCATCACATCCTACCCAACAGATGCCTTTGCTAGACTTATCCTAAGGTTTTTTTTTTATTATTTTATCAAGCAAACCCCAACTAACATATGCATGGAGAAAGACATTCTTCACAGGAGAATTTGAGGTTGCAGGTTCCCTCAGGCACTTGGCAGCCTCCTCAAATGTGAGGCTAGTCCAGCCCCAGTCTTATTCCAACCATATCTCTTATACCTATCTATATACTTCACTATAGGAATCTCTTCTGTACTCTTCCTCCAATTTTTCTTGTTCCTTTTTTTAACTGTATTACATCTATATTAAGCGCTAGTTGCTGATAGAGTGCTTATTATTAAGAAATGCCAGGACTGATGTGTATTTGTAAGCAACCCTTGTTATCATCCATAGAATACAAAGCCTAAATCTAAGTACCTACCTTCTAAATCTTCTTTTTCAAATTGTGTGTTCAAAAGGGAACGTGTTCCTCCTCTGTCAACTACCGCTTCTTCATCATTTCTCTGCAACATAAAAAAGAAAGCCACAGCTCATATATAATTTGAATGAAAGGTCTTACAAGTATCTCACTTAATTTGGCTAACCTTTTACAGCATATTTAGCAGGGACCAATAGAATAAAATGATGGGTGTTGCAATTTTTTATGTCACACGGTATTTGTGCAGCGGTTTTTCAAACACAATTTTTGGGGAAAAAATACACATTAATGAATTCCATTGCATTTTATTATTTGTAAAATATAAAAGAGGATGTTATGTCGAGTAAATAGATACCTAACATGTCATGCTTTAAAATTGCATGGAATGGTGGCAAACTACAGTGATTAACATTCTCCATAGGCAATGCTTTAAACGCCTTTACCAGTTTAGAGATACCACAAGAGGTCTGGTTCTAGAATTATTGCTCTCACACTGACCTTCGCAATGATACCTCACATGTGTGGAGCGATTTATTATTATTATTATTATTATTTACTTTACACAAAACTTTTTTTTTTTACACTTTTTTTACATTTTTTTTGGATTAACTTTATTGCTGTAACAAGGCATGAACAATATCCCTTGTGACAGCACGGTTCTGTAACAGGTCCTCTTTATGGAGAGATTTGGGGTCTATTAGGAACAGGAGTGCCTGGGCACCCTCACATACAAGGAAGGGCACTACGATTTTCTAGACAAAACAGGGTACTATAAATGCACAATTAACATTTTTAAATGTTCCTTATAATGTAGCATACCTTCTTTTTATGAGTTCAGTTTAATGGCCAAAATACACATTTTTTCATGTATTTATGAACACAATCAATAGGGACACTTTGGAGCTAGAGTACAGCTACACACCTTTTTTATTTAAACAGTAGAATTTGACAGAATAAGATGCTTACTGTAATTGTTGACTTTTTTTGGACATTTTCAATGCAGATCTCTTGCGTAAATCCAACAACTTCCTTAAAAGCATAGTTCACCTTTACAAAAAAAAAAACTGCCTATGCAGGTAAGGGATGTTTGAAGATTAAAACAAATTGTGCAGCTCTGACTAAAGATAAATAATACCCTTTCTATAGGTGTAGGCCGTTTACATACCCTATTAAGCCTGACTGGAATACTCTCAGGGCGTTGCTAAGTACTTGCAGGACGTTGCTAAGTAAGGCCTGGTCGTCACTGCCCACCATCACAGGAGTGAGCTCTTTCTCTGATTAAAATTCCCTCACATACTCTCTCTATTCCCTGATGAAGTAGCTCTGAGCTCAGCATTTGAGAGCTCAGTCCTGTGATGGAGGTGAGCAGTGATGACTAGGCCTCACTTAGCAACCTCCTGGGAGTATTCCAGTCAGGGTTTCATGAGGTGTGTAAATGACCTACACCTATAGCAAATGCTTTCTTTAACTTTAGTCAGCTGCAATATGTTTTTATCTACAAATGCCCCTTATCTGCGTAGGCAGCTGCGTGGTAAAGGTGAACTATCCCAAAGTGTAACTCAAACTTTTTTTTTTCATTTTGGATACAGTATGGGAAGGTTATAACCTCTGTCAGTTTTTTTTTGTCCCCTGTCTCCCATTGAAGAGATTTCCCTTCACTTCCTATCCCATAGCCAAGACAGGAAGTTAGAGGAAATCCCTCCAAAGTGAGGGAATGCTGGGATGTCAGGAGAACTAGTGTCCCCGTTAATGGTAAACAGGACAATGGGGACACAGACAGCAATAACAACTGGCAGGTGTTCTAATCCTTCTCTCCTATATCCAAAACTAAAATAAAAATGTTGCTTTTAGTTACATTTAAACTGTTCCTATCTTATGATGTGTGCCTAAAACTGTCAATACACTGACCAAAATTCTGCCAGTTCAGCAGGGGGTAGAGGAACTTCGATCAATGCGTTGCCATCCCTGCTCAACAGAGGTCCATCGTTGAAGGTACAGGGTAGAAAATGTTTCACGATTTATTGGGTCCCACTGTGGGGATACAATACCCCAGCAGTGGTTGGGGATTATGCGAGGGGTTGATTCCTCCATCCACCTCTGCCGTGTCAATGGAGGAACCTGTTTTTTTTTTCTACTTTTTTTGTCTATGGCCAGCTTAACATAGAAGCCCACCAAGCACTTAACCCTCCACCTGCCTGAACCCTAAAATAGATAATAAAAGGTTCTATAAAATACAGCTTTGTAAAATACAATACTAACCGTTAACACCTCAATTAAAGGGCTAGAGGCATCTTTGGAATCATCAGCATCCCACACGTGCAGTGTGTTTGTTACTGGCCAGTACGCCATTACCATGTACTTCCAGCTCTGAAGAGACACACTAGTGATGTAGCAAGCAGATAGGAGGGGAGGTAGGGCGTGCTTGGAGCCATATGGGGGATTTATAATAACTAGAGCAGACAGAATCTGGAACAGTTGTGCATGCGTACCAATAAGCTTCTGTCTTCAACTTTTTTTTATTTAACCACTTCTGGACCGCTTGCCATCGTTAAACGTTTGTACTTTGACGTTAAATACAATTATTATGGCAGCGGATTGCTGCCATAATCCCGGTATTTCTAAAAACTGCAGATGGTCCGCTTTCAGATAAAAGTGGTCTCTGCATCAGATAGTAATAGAAATAAAAGTGATCAAATTTTATTTTTGAGGGACAGTATAAAAAAAATTAAATAAAAAAAAGTAAAATAAATAAAAAAAACATAAAAAAACCTTAAAAGCGCCCCGTCCTGCCGTGCTCACAGGCAGAAGCGAACACATATGTAATGCCCCGTACACACGAGCGGACTTTTCAACATCCAAAGTCCGAAGGACCGAGTCCGTCAGACTATCCGATCGTGTGTGGGCTGCAACGGACTTTTGATTCGCCAAAGTCTGACGGACTTTAGAAATGAAGCATGCTTCAAATTTTCCCGAAGGAACTCCGCCGGACCCGGTCCCCTTCGAAAACTCCGCTCGTGTGTATGCTACTCCGACGGACTAAAACCGACGCTAGGGCAGCTATTGGCTACTGGCTATGAACTTCCTTATTCGAGTCGGGTCGTACGTCATCACGTTCGAATCCGTCGGAGTTTAGTGTGATCGTGTGTGGCCAAGTCCGTTCGGCCGAAAAGTCTGTCAGAACTCCGGCGGAACTCCGGCGGAACTCCTTTGGAAGTCTGTCGGACATAAGTCCTCTCGTGTGTACGGGGCATAAGTCTTATTTAGTTATGACGGGACTACGTTCAGGCTAGTAGCCAATAGCTTTGGTCTAGGAATTTGATCTGAGCATGCTTGGCACTTTGTCCAATCGGAATTCTCTACATGTTGTCTGAAAATTTTATAGCCCAGCTCTAAAACTTTGTCAGTCGGACGACGGAAACAGTCCACACATGATCGGATTATCCGACAACGCGGTCCGATCGGACATTTTCCGTCGGAATGTCCGACCGTGTGTACAAGAGCTTAGAGCAAGAGCAATAATTCTAGCAAAAGACCTCTGTATCTCAAAACTGGTAATCTTTAGAAATTTTTAAACTTCGCCTAGGGAGATTTTTTAGTGTCAAAGTTTGTCGCCATTCCACGAGCAGGCGAATTTTAAAGCATGTCATGTTGGGTATCAATTTACTCAGCTTAACATTATCTTTCACAACATAAAGAAAAATTGGGCTAATATTACTGTTTTCTTTTTTTTTATTCAAAAAAGTGTATTCACATACGGTGTGACATAAAGTATTGCAACGACCACCATTTTATTCTCTAGGGCAGGGATATGCAATTAGTGGACCTCCAGCTGTTGCAGAACTACAAGTCCTATTAAGGCATAGCAAGACTCTGACAGCCACAAGCATGACACCCAGAGGCAGAGGTATGATGGGACTTGTAGTTTTGCAACAGCTGGAGGTCCGCTAATTACATATCACTGCTCTAGGTTGACTGAAAAAATATATATATATACATAATACATACATAATACACACTACAGGCTCCATAAATCTGATCGGTGATGGGGGTGTGCCAGTGACATGTTCTGTCACACAAGGGCTTCTGCAGATAGTGGCCACAGACGTTCCTTTGCTGGCCTGTACTGGCTGCCAGTAGGGGAACCAACTAATAATTTCAAACATGAATCCTTCAATTTCACAGATAAGAAATACATTTGATAACTTTAACCACTTCAGCCCCGGAAGAATTTACCCCCTACCTGACCAGAGCACTTTTTGTGATTTGGCATTGTGTCGCTTTAAAGGACTATTGCGTGGTCGTGCAACATTGCACCCAAACAAAATTGATGTATTTTTTTCCCCACAAATAGAGCTTTCTTTTCGTGGTATTTGATTGCCTCTGTGGTTTTTATTTTTCCCATATCCCCATTTTATTTTTTTTAAAAAGTAAATTTTTTCTCAGTTTAGGCCAATATGTATTCTTCTACATATTTTTGGTAAAAAAAAAAAAAAAATCGCAATAAGCGTATATTGATTGGTTTGCGCAAAAATTATAGCGTCTACAAAATAGGGGATTTTTTTTACTAGTAATGGCTGCGATCTGCGATTTTTATCATGACTGCGACATTATGGCGGACACATCGGACAATTTTGACACTATTTTTGGCACCATTGGCATTAATACAGCCAATGCTCTAAAAATGCATTGATCACTGTGAAAATGTCACTGGCAGTGAAGGGGCTAACATTAGGGAGCGATCTAGGGGTTAATTGTGTTACCTGGGAGGTGATTCTAACTGAAGGGGGAGGGGACTGATTAAAGGAAGTGACGGATCATGGTTCCTAGCTAATAGGAACACACAATCTCTCACTCCTGTCAGAACAGAACAGGGAAGTGTGTGTAAACACACACTCCTCCCTGTTCTGTGTCTCCTGATCATGTCTGCTATCCCTTCAGAGCACCATGCCAGAACCGTGGGCTCCCACCGGAGTGATGTCATTGCGGCTCCAGCCACTCACACAGTTGGAGTCCGCAAACCTGGAAAGAAGATGGGGGGAAGATGGAAGCCCTGTCAGGGGTGACAGCGCACCGCTCTGGAGGAATTCGTTCTATGGTATTTCATAACGTGCTAGTATGCAATGCATACTAGCACATTATACAATTGTCTTGCAGGGGTTTACAACCAATTTAACAGTTCATTAAAAAAATATAAATATAACTTTTTTTTTGTTGCTCTGCTTGCAATAAAAGCTATCTTACAACATCTGACATGACTTAAAAAATAGTATAAAAATTTGTGTCCATGCTTGCCCAGTTCATTAAATCAGTCTGACTAGCTGTACAGTTTAAGCATGGCAAAACCATGAACGCTTGCATTGCATTATAGAATATGACCTTCTAACCCTAGTTCAGATCTGCCCTTCTTTGGTCAAATGCTGGGTATTGGTCATCCATTGTAATTTAGATTTTTCTCCACATGTCCTCACAATAATGCCTAGTACACACGACGAGAAAATCAGAAAATCCTACAAGAATTTTTGTAACTTTAGTATTCTATTCGGTTTCAATATGAGACTAGCATGCAAAAAAAACAAAAAAAAAAACAATGATTATTGGTCTGATATTCTTATCGTGTGTACTAGGCATAAGTGTTGAAACATGAAGATAGGTAAACATAGGTTTTAAAATAAATCACATGACATACTGTACTTGCACTATCATTTTTCCAAGGGAGAAAATTAGACAGGCCAGGCAATTAAGGAAGGTGTCCAAGCTGTTTTCCGGGCAATCATAATATTCAGGATAAATGTCACAACCCATTACTTCTACATGAGTGCTACACATTCATACTGTGGAGAACGGTCATAAGCCAAGCATGTCAGTATGTCAAGGTCACATGACGTCAGGCCATGCTGAGCTGCTTCTCAAAGCTAACAGTCTTTGGCTGACAATGTGTGTACATTTTTACATTACATTTTGTTTGATCAACATGTACCTAAAGTCTTTTTTAGACTTTTTAGTGCATAGCGTCAGGGCAAGGTAAATTCTCAGCATTTTTTAATTATTATTATTATTATTATTATATAGGATTTATATAGCGCCAACAGTTTACGCAGCAATTTACAATATAAAAGGGAGACAATACAGTTACAATACAATAAAATTCAATAGAGTTAAGAGGGCCCTGCTCTGAAGAGGTTACAATCTACTAGGATGGGGCATGTGGTACAAAAGGTTGTAACTGTGGAGAATGAGCTGATGGAAGTGGTAGAAGGTTAGTTGGAGATGTGATAGGCTTCCCTGAAGAGATGAGTTTTCAGGGATGACCTGAAGGCAGCCAGAGTAGGAGATAGCCGGACAGGTTGAGGAAGCGAGTTCCAGAGGATGGGAGAGGCTCTTGAGAAGCCCTGGAGATGAGCATGGGAGGAGGAGACAAGGGAGCTTTAGAGCAGGAGGTCTTGAGAGGAGCAGAGAGGGCGGTTTGAGTGATATTTGGAGATAAGATTGGTGATGTAGCTCGGGGCAGAGTTGTAAATGGCTTTTTATGTACTAGTTAGCATTTTGAATTTATTTTTCTGGGAGATCAGAAGCCAGTGTAAAGATTGGTGGAGAGGGGTGGCAGACACTGAGTGACTGGTAAGATAGATGAGTCCGGAAGCAGCATTCATGATCGACTGAAGAGGAGATAGCCTATGGAGAGGTAGGCCTATGATAAGGAATTTGCGATAGTCAAGGCGACAGATAACAATAAAGTGAATGAGTAGCTTGGTGGTTTCATTAGTAAAAAGGGGCAAATTTTAGAATTTTGAATTTTAGATGTTACAGAGGTGAAGTCTACAAGCTTTTGACAGCGACTGGATTTGGGGCTGAAAGGACAGGTCAGAGTTTAGGATTACACCTAGTACCCTGGCATAAGAGGAGGGATTGATTGTGGCATTATTGATTTTGATGGAAAATTCTTGAGAGGGGGCACCGGCAGGGGGAATTTTATCAGCTCAGTTTTAGAGAGAGTTAGTAGTTAGTTTACGGAAGTGATATTTTTATTTTTATTTACTTCCTATCTCAATGCAACCACAGGAAGTAGGAAGAAAATTTGTCTAAAACTAGGGGAAATCCATGTAGACAGTTGTCTCTGGAATAGATGCACCCTTCATGTTAGATTTCCTCTCTATTTGTGAAGGCATCATCAGTGTGCCAATTTTTTTATTTATTTTTTGATTATACTGAGCCATGTGGGAGTCACAGACTCCAAGTTTGCATGTGATTCCACCACAGGGGAAAGCTTAGAAGGTTGGAATGGTACACTTGTTTGACACTACAAAAACATTTTTTATTTTTTATTGAATACATTTTTACAGGCTTTTTCAATACATTTGTCACTGCATTAGGCACTTAAAAAATTTAGATGTAGGAGATATGACCTAAAAAAGGTCAATTGTTTTAAGGGCGTATATCCTACATTGTGCTCCCCCCCCCCCACCCCCCCTGCTATTTCTGGTTATTACCAACTGTCATATTTCAGCTACTCCTGTGTAAAATGACACATGAAGATAGTATTATTGAGTAAGTAATACAGTGTAAAAATGTATTGTTACATTGTATTGACTAATTAATTTATATTTACATTTATCTGCATGTGATATCAGCAAAATAATCCTTACAAGTAAAAAAAAAAAAAAAAGATTTTGTGAAAAATGGTATTCCTATTAAAAGAAGAAGTAAACTTCCTTTACTGACCTTTACCTATAGGTAAGTCTATAATAAGGCTTACCTATAGGTAGTGCACCGTTTAGGAGATATTTATATTACATGCATCATGGTCCCGGCCAGTCACGGAGCCGGAGCCCGCGAACCCGAAAGCAAGACAGGTGAAGATGGGATCCCCTGCAGCGCTGACATCAGCACATTGGAACAGCTTCATTTTAAGGTAAGTTTCCCATAATGTGCTATTATGCAATGCTAACTAACATTATTACTAACACATTATGACTTTACCTTGCAGGGGGAAAAAAAAAAGTCTAGCGGTATACAACTGCTTTAAACCCCTTGTTAATCCTTGGTTAAACTTAATTAACCCTAATTAACGTTTCTGCTACTCCCCCCTTAGCTAAAAATGTTCTAATATTTTTTTTTAATTTATATTTCTTTTACCATTAATGTGTATACTTTTTTTTTGTTTGTTTTGTTTTCATTTTTTGTCTTCACTCATGTTGTGGCATTTAAGAATTTTTTATTTTTAAAAAGCCTTTTTTATCAGGACTTTGCATCACAAATATCATTTTAATGTAATTTTTAAGTGGGACAAATTGTAAAATAAAATACTTTTTATTTGCATTAAAATAAAAAACAACAATCCTAAAAATACAACTTTTTTTTTACATATTTTAACCTATAGATTACATAGGAAATAAAATAGTTTTTTGTAAGACAATATTGTCAAAAGAAAGTCTTGTCTGTCTCCAAATAAGCGAGGTATGTAATATACCCAAAAACAGGTGCACTCTCTCTTTTAATGTGCAAATACTAATACTAATACTAATATATCAAATTACAAAATATGTTTGAATACGTTAACCAAAGCAGGTGCGTTGTCTCTTTAAATATTCAAATACTGATGTAGAGTGCAAAAATACAATATATAAACACTTAAACATTCATACTGAAATTCAATAGCAGTAATAAAAAGTGCTCATGCCCATACCAATATTATCAATATAAGTGAAAAGTTAATTTAAAGTCCATAAACCACAAGACAGACTGGTGCCATGAAACTTCAAGGTAATTCGTGCACCTCCGACATGTGAGAACAACCTCCACCAGTGCAAGCAGTTTAGCAGAGGAAGTTAACCTCTAAATGACAAGAAGTTAATACAGAACAGAAACCCTCCTACGGTCTCAGCTGCAACAGTCTGATTATCACAGAATAGCTCTCAGTGAGGCCTGAGCCTGAAGTCATAGCTCCAATGTACATGCATCGCTCAGAGAAGAACTAACAAGTACAAAGTAAAAAAAACATGGCCCAATATATTCCAAACAAGTTTTATTAAAATAGAAGATACTCACAGACATTCAAATGCATTCAGACATAAAACAGCATTAGTGCAGTAGCGTGACCAGGGCTGGACTTACCATTGGGCTTGACTGGGCTCAAGCCCATGGGCCCCTCCCAATAGGGGGCCCCGCTGAGATGCATAGCCGAGTGTACTCGGCTCCGCTCCGCTCAGTCACGCCCAGTCCCGCCCTATGATGGACATAACACAGGGACTGGGTGTGACTGAGCCGAGGCGAGTACACTCGGCTCCGCTCGGGACTGCGAGAGGACCCGAGAGCCGCCGAGATGCACAGTACCTCGGTGGCGCCATTTTTAAACTTCAAGGCTACACTGGGCAAGGCTGCAGATGGACACCGATAAGGCTGCATTGATGGGCATTTAAATGTAAGTGTTTTTTTTTTTTTTTACCTTAAACTTCTCTCCTAAAAGTTTTTTTCCTTAAAATACCCTCCTAATCTTGGGGTGCGTGTTATACGCCGATAAATACTGTAATGTATAGAAGGTAGGGCCCGAAAGTGACTCAAGCCCAGGGGCCCCCACCACCCTAAGTCCTGCCCTTAGCGTGACGATGCGAATTGGCTCCGCCCAATGCGTTTTGTGTCAACCCACATTTTTATTCAGCGGCATGTAATACTTTGTCATCTTAAATAATGACAACATTATCACTAAATAAACAGGTTAAATGAAGAGAAATGTAGATACGTCATTAGATGGGTACCCTCTCTGGCTCAGAAGAATTCTGACTCTCTTGATTCAAAGTTAGCTGACTGATATGCTTGCATTGTGATTTGTAGCAGTTAAGCATTAGAGTTGTGTAGCATTGCAATACTCAGAGCCTGACTATGTGTTAGGCAAATATGGCTGTCTTCACATTCATATATAATTACAAATTAATTTAAAGATTTAGATGCGTTATGATGTATCAATATATTCTCTTATACTATTATTTTAAAAAAAGACTAAACTTTCTCTTTAATATTATTTATGATTCATTCCTCCAAAGGAAAACAGAGCACTCTAGGTAAAATAAAGAATGTTGGTGAATTTGACTGCACAAGCCTAGAGCTCCTGAGCATTAATCCAGCACTTTAGGCCTGTACGAGTTGCTGTCATCACACTCACTTCTACTTCAATACACACTCATTATTACTCTATGCAGAGAATACCTGCAAGCAATATTTCTGAACATCCACCAATTACTGATCACTGGACCAGAAGGAAAGCAGCATCAAATTATTTGCAGAAAACTCTTAAAGGACCATTAGATCTAAAACAAAAGCAACTCAGTATGTGAAAGAGCTACCAATAGTTCCAACTAATTATATATATGAAACCACAGATTAGAAACTGGAATACTTAAAGTGAACTGTAGCCAGACCATTCATTTCAACAGCAATCTACTTATAATGATGTGCATTTAACATATTTTATGAATGTTATTCACCTGTAAAAGCCTACATTGTATAAATATATAAGGTATAAATGCCTGAGACTGCTGCGGGCGACCTTGACATGATGTTCCAGCAGACTCAAAGTGGTCACTCAAGTGACACTCTATATATAATTCTCATATATATATATATATATATATATATATATATATATATATATATATATATATATATATAAATATATATATCCATATACACGAGCCTCTTCTGGGTTTGGAGCATGCAGTGCACCCACTCCGGGGCGTGGTACATATCTCCTGTGACCGACGTGTCCGATGGACTCAGTAAATCCATGTTAGCAGTATCCAGTAACCAGGTATCATGTGATCGCTATGATTGCGCAATGTAAGCGACTTGTCATGAATGGCTTAGTATTAGTGAACAGGTTGCTTACTGTTGTGATCTGTGATTGGCCCACAGTAGTCACATGGTACCTGGTTACCTGTAAAATGTGATTAGCTTAGCCAATCACAAGTCACAACAAAAAGCAAGCTTTTCATGAATGGTTAACCCATTCATGACAGCGAAAACTATTGCTTATTTAATGATCATCACTGTATGAGCAATAACAGTATACCAACAAAAAAAAAAAAAACCCTGATAAGCTGTAGTAAGACTTAAAGATTGCTGTTCACAAGCACAAATCATCCAACTTGAAGGAGCTGGAGCAGTTTTGCAAGGAGGAATGGGCAAAAATCCCAGTGGTAAGATGCGGGAAGCTCATAGAGACTTATCCAAAGAGACTTGGAGCTGTGATATAGCCACAAAAGGTGGCTCTACAAAGTATTGACTTTAGGGGGGGGGGGGGTGAATAGTTATGCACATTGACTTTTTCTGTTATTTTGTCTTATTTGTTGTTTGCTTCACAATAAAAAAAAAAAAAAAACATCTTCAAAGTTGTGGACATGTTCTGTAAATTAAATGATGCAAATCCTCAAACAACCCATGTTAATTCCAGGTTTTGAGGCAACAAAACATGTCAAGGGGGGTGCCTTGTGCCTTGCAAAAATACTTTTGCAAGGCACTGTGTATGATGACACTGTACTACACTGGTGACAGTATGTAAAAAAATTGTGAAAAAAGCACAAATTTTATTTAATGTCTAAATTTCCCCCCAAAAATTCACAAACAATTACAACTTTAAAAAACTCATCATGCCTCTTTCTAAATACATTAGACTGTCTACAAAAATGGGTCATTGGAGGGGGGGGGGGGGGGGGGGGGGTTGTACTGTCCTGGCATGAACTCGAGCTGTAAATATTTGCTTTTCATTTCAGTCCTGAGATTTACACAGTGCCATGGCACCACTGCAAAGCAGTTGACATCACTTTCTCTGTTACAGTGATGTCATCTCCCCCCTCCCAATCTGCTGATTGGAAAGTAAAAAGGCAGCAGCATGATATATCTAGAATCCTGGAATCCCAGCTATATTTATCAGAGAATGCTATTTTAATATTGATCATGGATAACCGAGCGTGTGTTAACCTAGTAAAACACCATCACATTGAATTATACTAACAGAATGCTGCAGGAGTAAATAAAAGCATTGGCCCCTTAGCCACCCCGTTTTACTTACCTGAACCCCTTCATTCAGTCGGCAGGGATGTGTGCTGGCTCCTTCTCCATGGGCTCCCTGCTCTTGATTGGATAGATTGATAGCAGCGCAGCCATTGGCTCCCGCTGCTGTCAATCAAATCCAATGATGCAGGCACCGAGGGAGGGGGGCGGGTCCAAGTTCGGCATTCTGTGTCTATAGGTGCAAATGCTGGACTCAGGAGTGCGCACGCAAGTAACCCCCACGGGGAAGCGCTTCTCAGAGGGGATTATCAGATGTGGGGAGGAGCCACGAGAGCCACCGGGGGACTCCAAAAGAGCAGGTGTGGGGCCACTCTGTGCAAAATGAGCTGCACAGTGGAGGTAAGTATGATATGTTTGTTATTTTAAAAAATAAAAAAAAATTACCCTTACAATCACTTTAAGGAATGATGGCAACTACGCCCTCAGTCCCAGCCCCCCACCCTATGTGAATGAGTATGGAGTACATTGTAGCCCTACCCATTCATCTAAAAAAAGTGTCAAAAATAAAAACAGTACATAGGTTTTTGACAAAGTAATTTATTAAATCAGCTCCAGCGGGACTTTTCCAATTTCTTCTACCCTCTCTGGCTCTTTTACCTCCTCCAAAGATGTCTTCTCTTTCTGCCGGTTCTACTCCTCTCTCCGGATCTTCTACTCTCTCTGCGCTGTCTTCTCCCTCTTTAGCCAGGTTTCCTCCTCTCCGCTGATGTCTTCTGCCTCTGCCCGGTCTCCTCTCTGCGTTGTCTTCTCCCTCTGTTCTTCATCTGATCTTCTCTCAACGCTCTCTCCCGCACTAATGCTAGGTCCGCCATTACTCCTAGGCATGGGGTGGGGCTACCGTGTGATGTCACCACCGGAGGCATGATGGAAAGAGACATCGGAGCTGATTTAATAACTTACTTTGTCAAAAACCTGTGTTTCCGATAAGCCCCCCAACCGCAGACCCCGAAAACCACTGGCCAGAGTTGTCAGGAAGAGGCCCTTGTCCTCATCAACATGGGGACAAGGTGCTTTGGGGTAGGGGGTGCAGAGCCTGGTATGGTTCTTGAGGGGGGGTTCTCACAGTTTTTTTGGCATGGGGGTTCCCCTTAAAATGCTTACCAGACCGAAGGGCCTGGCATGGTGTTGGAGGGGGAGCCCCATGCCGTTTTTTTTTTTTATTTGGCGTGGAGTTTCCCCTAAAGATTCATACCAGACTGGTATTGTTGGGGTCAAATTCGGATACCCGTTCATTGAAGTCGGATGGATGTCAGACTTAAAGCGGGAGTCCACCGGGACTCCGCGTTTTTTTTTTTTTTTAAAAGCCAGCAGCTACAAATACTGCAGCTGCTGACTTTTAAAATAGTGACACTTACCTGTCCAGTGTGCCCGCGATGTCGGCACCCGAAGCCGATCGCTAGGTCGTCTGTCGGGTCCTGCCGCCGCCATCTTGGGTATGGGAATCAGGAAATGGAGCCTTTCGGCTTCATTTCCCGGTTCCCTACTGCGCATGCGCGAGCCGCGCGGCGCAATCCGGATGGTCCCCGCTGCCTCTGGGAACTGTGTGTTTCCCAGCAGGCAGCGGGGCACTTGCGCAAAGGGGCGGGCAGTTGCGGAAAGGGGCGTAATCTATGCCCCTTTCCGCAGACAGCTATCCCGGAAGTGGGTGCAGTTACCTGGATTATCCAGGTAACTGCACCCCCCCTCCCCCCTGAAAGGTGCCAATTGTGGCGCTGGAGGGGGGGGGATTCCGATGAGCGGAGGTCCATTTTAGGGTGGACCTCCGCTTTAAAGTCGCAGGGCGAAGTCAGATCCACAGTCATACAACTGTCACGTTGTGTGAACCCGGCCTAAACCAGAGTAAAGATTTATATTACAGCATCTAGAAATGTAAGTTGAACCCAAGCAGTACCCCAAAAGATTTACATTTTACCTGGAATATCCACAGTGCATAATATCCACAAGATCTAGGGCACTGCTGTCTCTGACTCCTAGTCTTAGGCCGCGTACACACGGGCGGACTGTTCGCCCAACCTTGTCCGCTGAACAGTGTTTGGGCAGACAGTCCGCTCGTGTGTGGGGCTTCAGCGGACAGTTTCAGCGGACAGTTGGCCGAACAAGGTCTTACGGAAATTCCGAAAAACTGTCCGCTGAAACAAGGTTTCAGCGGACTGTTCGCTCGTGTGTAGGCTTGTTCGGCCAACTAAGTCTCGCGCATGCTCAGAAAGGATTTCCACGTCGGAAGGTTGCATTGCAGTGTATTGGACGTCGAAATTTTCGATCCGTCGTGCGTGCCGAAACGTCATCGCGCACGGTTTCAGCAAACTGTTCGTCCGTCGTGTGTGGCCATGTCCGTCCATGCTAAGTTTGAGCGGACTGTTTGCCGAAACTGTTGGACGGACAAAGTTGGGCGAACAGTCCGCGCGTGTGTACGCGGCCTTAGATTTGAAGTGACATTAAAGTGATACTAAAGTCTGTTTTGTTTGTTAAAAATATAAAACATTATACTTACCTGCTCTGTGTAATGGTTTTTCACAGAGCAGCCCAGATCCTCTTCTTTTTGAGTCCCTTGTTGCTGCTCCTGGCCCCTTCCTCCTGTTGAGTGCCCCCACAGCAAGCTGTGGCCCGCCCCCCCTGACTTTGATTTACAGCAGTGGGAGCTAATGGCGCTTCACTGCTGTTTCAACCAATGAGGAGGGAGAGTCCCGGACAGCTGAGTCTCTTGTGCAACATTGCTGGATCGAGATGGGGATCAGGTAAGTATTAGGGGTGCTGAGGGGGGCTGCTGCACACAGAAGGTTATTTTTGTAGGCTGCATTCACACTTCAGCGTTTTGAATCGCAGGCAGATTTGCCGCAAATTTGAAAGCACTGATATGTTAATGGCAAATCGTGGGACTTGCATTTGACATGCCAATCATTTGAATGATGAAAAGTGCAAACAGTGCAGCGCAAAAAAATCACCAATCATTTGAATGATACCTCAAATCGCGGTGCGGGTCTGGATAAATCGTGCAATCATGGCAACATGCATCGTGGGAAGCATGTTACCCCAAAAGTATCTCCTGAACTTTTTTTAGGAGACATGCTTCCCGTGATGCATGTTGCCGCAATTGCAGTATGATTGATCACGTGACAATTGAAATGCGAGTCCCGCAATTTGTCATTCACACATCAGCGCTTTCAAATTGCGGGCAGATTCGCTGCAAATCTGCCCACGATTCAAAACCCTGAAGTGTGAATGCAGCATTAATGCATGGAATGCATTAGGATAAGAAAACCTTCTACCTTAACAACCCCTTTAAAGTGGGGTTCCACCCTAAAGTGGAACTTCTGCTCATCGGGAATCCTCCCCCCCTCTGGTGTCACAGTTGGCACCTTTCAGGGGGGAGGGGGGGGGTGCAGATATCTGTCTAAGAAAGGTATTTGCACCCACTTCCGGGCATAGATTCCCACGGGAGTCTATGCCTCTTCCTGTCCTGGCGCACTGTCTGCTGGACACACACAGGTCCCAAAGACAGCTCGGACCATTCCTATTGTGCTGCATGACTCGCGCATGCGCAGTAGGGAAGCAGGAAGTGAAGCCGCAATGCTTCACTTCCTGATTCCCTCACCTAGAATGGCGGCGGCAGCAGCCGAGAGCCGAGCGATCAATCCTGGAGTGGGGTCTAACCAATCCTTGGAAGGGTGTGCCCAGAAGGTGACTGGGGATGCTGTTAAATAGTCTGGAGCTCTAAGGAGATTGTCTTTTTTTTACCTCCTGAGGGAATGGATTGGTGAGCTGGGAGGAGGGGAGCTGCTTGTTCTACAGGCCACTTTGGGCTGGATGCTGGACTATTCCACAAGAGGTTGCCCATATGGACTGATTTATTCCAGGATCCTGTGATTACAGTTTCCTTTACCAGTGCTAAAGCTACTTCATGGTCCCCAGCTGTGAACCTGTAGACCAGGGGTGTCCAACCTGAGGCCCACAATGGCTATTAATGCGACAAACACGTAAACTTACTAAAAAATGTAGATTTTTTTTTCCCTCAGCAAACACAAGCAGCCGAAGAAGACTATTAAAAGTTTTATGTTCCCAAAGAAAAATATCCCACTCTTCACAATCACGCCTTATTCATGTCATCACCTAACAAAATTCCAATAAGAGTATATTGATTGGTTTGCGCCAAAGTAATAGCCTCTACAAACTATGGAATTTTTTTTGGATTTTCTTTTTTTTTTTTACTAGTAATGGTGGTGATCAGCAACTTATAGCGGGACTGTGATATTGCAGCAGACAGTTGGGACACCAAATGACACTTTTTGTGGACCAGTGACACTAATACAGTAATCAGTGCTATAAAAAAAAATTGCACTTTCACTGTACTAATGACACTGGCTGGGAAACGGTTAACATCAGGGGCAATCAAAGGGATAAATGTGTTCCTAGCCAGTGTTTTACCAAACTGTGGGAGGTGTTTTTACTAGTGGAAGGCATAGATCCTTGTTCCTGCTTTGCAGGATCAATGCCTTCCCCGCTGACAAAGTGGCAATCTGCCTTGTTTACATAGGCAAACTGCTTTTTTTCCTGTTTAACGAACAATAGGCGGGTGAAGGCAGACATCAAGTCCGCTGTGCCCGCTGATTGGCTATGAATAATCACAGTGGGAGCAGCCTGCCATTGGCGCACCTGCACGCCCCCAACCCAGAAGCATACTATATACATGATCCAGCACAGGAGAGCCGCCTTGCCGCCGCACATATACAGTATACAGTCGGCACGCAGTTAAGGTGCCAATAAATAAAATCCAAAATTTCATTAAAAAAAACTTTATTCCAAGAATTTTTTATGGACAAAACACATTATACTGTATACGATAAGAAAACTCAGGAATATACAGACACATCCAATTTAGAAATATTCTGTGCTATAAAGTAAATATCTGATATAAATACATTTTGTGATAAAAATAGGTTGCCAGAGACCTTTAGCAAAACCAAGTTTACCCGACTACCCTGGCACAATATCTTTCTAAATTGGATGTGCCTCTATGATACTAATTCTAGGTTTTCTGATAATATATGATGCGTCTTATCTGTAAAAAAAAAAATGGAATAAAGTATTTTTTATTATATTTTGGATTTTATTTATTAGCACCTTAACTGGTTCCCGACCGGCGCATGCCGATGTACGTCGGCAGAATGGCATGGCTGGACAAATGGGTGTAGCTGTAAGTCTCTTTAAATTTGCCGCCGTGCCATCGCGTGTGCGCCGCCAGCCAGCGCGCGCGGGTCCCGCGGACTCAATCGCCGCAAGGATACCCGAGATCGTCTCATGGGGAGTAAGAGTTAGAAACACGCCCCAGGACACAATTAACCCTTACCCTGCCCCCTAGTGGTTAACCCCTTCACTGCCAGTGTCATTTACACAGGAATCAGTGCATTTGTATAGTACTGATATAAATGACAATGGTCCCAAAAATGTGTCACAAATGTCTGATGTGTCCACCATAATGTTGCAGTCATGATAAAAATTGCTGATCGCCGCCATTACTAGTAAATATAAAAATAATTAATAAAAATGTCATAAAACTATCCCCTATTTTGTAAACTCTATAACGTTTGCGCAAACCAATCAATAAAGGCTTATTGTGATTTTTTTTTACCAAAAATATGTAGAAGAATACGTATCAGCCTAAACTGAGGAAAAAAAATGTATATATTTTTGGGGGATATTTATTATAGCAAAATGTAAAAAATAATGCGCTTTTTTTTTGTTTATAGCGCAAAAAATAAAAACCGCAGTGGTGATCACATACCACCAAAAGAAAGCTATATTTGTGGGAAAAAAAGAACGTCAATTTTGCTTGGGAGCCACATTGCATGACCGCGCAATTGTCAGTTAAAGCAAAGCAGTGCTGAATCGCAAAAAGTGGTCAGGAAGGGGGTAAAATCTTTTGGGGCTGAAGGCGGTTAAAGGCCCCACTGTGTATGTAAATTTCTATTTGTAGCTCTATTTTCAGGATGAAGTGCGCTCACCCATCAATCCCATTTCTCAATTATGCTAAAACTGAACTCAATGCAAACAGCTAAATACACAGTTGAAATCCTGCCAAAGGATATGTATTTCTGTTCATCCAGTCCAGATTTACACAACACTGCCACAACACAATGCCCTGATTGGCAGAACAAGAGACCAGATTCCCTCCCTCCTGGTCCCTCCCCTAGCCTGTGAATGGGTAGTAAACCACCTGCCTGATGATCTCATGAAGCTATTACTCTTCTTTCTCCTCCAATCAACATGTTCCATGAACTACGGCGCAACATTTATATACATTGCATGGATTTTAGCAAGTTTCACTGTAGGGTTTTGGATGTGGCTGCTCTTTTCTCAGCATACAAATCCCAGTTATTTTCTACTTCCTAGGCACTAACTGGGATGGTCTGCTACAGACACAAAATCATAGTTGGCTGAAGGCTGCAATGTTAAAGGAGTTGTAAGGGCAGAAGTTTTGTTATCTTAATGCATTAAGATAAAAAGCTTTCTGTGTGCAGCAGCCACCCTAATACTTACCTGAGCTCCATATCTGTCCAGCGATGTCCACGAGTCCCTTGGATGTCCATGACTCTCCTCTTGATTGGTTGAGACACCGCAGTGGTGCTCCCATGACTGGCAATCAAAGTCAGTTAGCCAGTTGGGAGAAACAGGCAGCTCCGTGTCTCTATGGACACACAAAGCTGCAGCTCGGCTCAAGTGCCCCCATAGCAAGCTGCTTGCTGAGGGGGCACTTGACAGGAGTGAGGGGTCAGGGGCAACGAAGAGGGACCCGAGAAAAGGAGGAATCCACTGCACAGAGCAGGTAAGGATAACATGTTTGTTATTTGAAAAAAAAAAGAAAGAAAAGAAAAACAAGACTTTACAATCACTTTAAGAAATGTATAACTGTTATCCCCCCCCCCCCCCCCATGAGGAAGGAGGGTTAGAACCTCTGTCATGTTTTTATTTCTGCTTGTGTCACCAATAGGATTTACTCTCACCTCCTGTTCTATCCCATTCATATGAATTCTGGCCATCACTTGACTGGATTGTTTCCAATCCTATCATGCAGGGCTGGTTCAGGGCAATGTGGATGGAAACATCAGCACACTTCCCAGCACAGTTTTGCAGGGCTTTACCTCTAGCTGTCAGACCCCTGGTGATGCTAGAACAGGGGGGAGGTGCTCAGGCTGTAGGCGGTCAAGGGGGAAGGGAGTCTCTGACACTTCCACTGAAAACTGACAAAAAAAAAAAACACTGAATTCCAAGGAGCTACAGCAATCACTACATGCCTATTTTTATTAATTATGTTCAGACGACAATGTTTACTGTGGTGACATTGGGGGAAGTTTGCTAAAACTGGAGCACTCAGAATTTGGTCCAACTGTGCATAGTAACCAATCAACTTGTTCAATTCAGCTTTGACAATAAAACCTAGAAGCTGATTGGTTACCACACTCGTCTGTACCAGATTCTTTGTACATCAGTTTTAGTAAACCTCCCCCCCACTGTCAGGCTGATTATGTCTGATTTTTGATGCTGAAAGCGGTACTTTGCATAGAAATTTTGCGTTTTATTTTTAGGCCTGTAATTCTTAGGAATAACTCACTTAAATCGATCCAAACAAGAGTCTAGTAGACATCCCCGTCATGATAAAATTTGAAACACGAAATCATAAATTATAATATAATAAATAACTATAAATAATTCTAACAAATAATAATAATAATAATAATTCAATAATGTATTGTGAATGTGAACGCCTGCTTGCTGTCCGATCAGGAGGTCATCATCATCGCCACATCCTTAAAGAACAAAGGGAGCACCCCCAGCTGGACACTCAGTGCTACATTTCCCTTGGGACAAGAATCGGGTGAGGGGGTTCCTAACCCATCTAACACTACCCTTGTTACAAGTGTGTTTGCTGTTCAAGTTACTCCAAGTTTAAGGACACTGTACAGTTCAGGGTTCTGTCACTGATGCAAATTCTATAGCCCATCTATTCCTACAGTCTGCCATGCTTATGTAATCTACACAATGTACACATGTGCCAAAGTGCATGCAAAGTGCATGCATTGCAGTCTAGCACTCTTAATCGCTGATACAAAATATATTAACAAGATATCTGACTGCTAGGCAGAATTAGCCAATCAACTTCAACTTCTCCATTTAAAGGGACATACATCTTACAAACTTTCTACCCCCTTCCCTTTTCTTAAAGTAGGGCATCATTCCTGCCACTGACACCAGTGATGGGGAACTGTCCCTCCCATTGATACTAGAGATGGAGCACTATTTCTCTATCTAATAACAACGATGGGACAACATTCCTCTAACTAATACCAATGATGGGACCCAATTTCTCCAACTAATACCAATGATAGGCCTCTATTCCTTCAATTAATACCAATAATGGGGCACAAATCCTCCTCCTTTTGACCATAAGTTCTGTGAAAGTGTTTTGGTTCCACTAACTACCAAGCTTGAGACAATGTTTACTTCCACTGATGCCAGGATGTTCCGTTCTAAATTGCAACATTCTGCCCCCCACCCCCACCCCCTTAAAGTCTGAAGGCCAGTAAACAGGCCCTTTGTTTAGAACAGGGGTGTCAAACTCAATTTCATAGTGGGTATGAATGTCCTCAAAGGGCCAGTTGTATCTAGGGTGAGCTACGTACAGAGTGCAGGGTTCGGGACTGTTATGTACAAAGTGCAGAGTCAGGGGGTGTGCTGTGTATGGTGTGCAGGGTTTAGGGGTGCACTATGCACAGTGTGCAACTCCCATCCCCCCTAAGCTTCCTCGCATCTCTCTCTCCTACCCTGCCTGACTTTAGTGCCACCCTGTGTAGATGGCTCTGCCTTGCAGGGAGATCCTTCACGCTCTCAGATTCTGTAGATCTGTCCCTGCCATGCCCCACCATGAGAGCATGGGATTGGTTAGTTCTGGGAGCCACTGAGACCACAGGCTTTCTGTGTTTACAAGTGACAGCTGGGAGGGGGAGCGGAGGGTGAGAGCAACGTTTCAGCTAAAAAACTGGGTACAAGGGCCGCGCGACAAGGCCTGGCGGGCCTGATTCAGCCCACGGGCCTTGTGTTTGACATTTGTGATTTAGAAGGTTTGGAGACCATGTTCTAGATGGTTAAATGGCTAACAGCACTCCCCAAGCCCCATTTCACTGATTCTCTGTTTTCTACATCCTGCACTGACGAGAGATAACAAGCACTACACACTCTACTCATGTTCAAACTTAAGCATGCACATCCGTAATGCACCACAACAAATAAAAAAAAACACGCATAATCCTTTTTTAACAATGCAGTGCAACACAACACACAGTTTACTGTATGCATTGTAGTGTGCTTTGTGCTCTACTGTAAAATGTGTTGGGGTAGAGAAGGTGCATTTCTATGTGTTGTCGTAATGCACATTTTAGTGCTTTGCCACAAAGCACAGGAGTACATGGGACTTCAACATTTTGGCTGTATCTGTTCAATAAACCAGTTATGGTACAGAATAAATAAATAAATATATATATTTTTTAAGGTGACAAATATGTGAATATTTCTAGTTATAAGATGACATTTCTGTATTTTACACCTAGGCAGACCAATAAAAGATTAATTCTTGGTTGTCATGAGCTCAGACATGTATGTAATATTTAGCATTTTGTGTTTCATTTTTTCATTAGGTTATCCAATTTACAGTGTAATATATTCTGTTATAACTAAATAAGGCATTGGTATTTTCCTTAGTGCCTAGCCACTTGAGTCACATGTAAATGAGAAATGTAATATTTTTCCAAGCCACAAATGTTTTAGTCATGTTGAATTTTCAGCTCTTTATGTGACTGACCTTTTGCTTTCATTTCCATACATATGACACATGAGAATATAACTGCTTCAAAGACACTCTTCGATCATGGCTGAGTGCTCTTTCCATGACCTAAATTCCGTTCCTGAATTGTGACCTCATGATAGTTGATCTCCTACACAAGAGCTGCATGAATTCTGTTTTACATTGTTTTATCAATTTAGACCTTTCAGCTGCCTATAAACAAATTCCAACATGGTCTGGTGGGTCTGGCCCTAGCTGTGGTCATTATAACTAGTGTTATAACCTCTCTAGCTGAGAAAGAAATGCAAGTCCCATGACATCCTGCCAGAAGCTTGTCATCCATCTTTGGGAGAATTTCAAGCCCCAATATGCTCTGGTGGCTCCTGTCCCTTCAGACAAGGAAGACCTTTAAGTGCCACCATACTCTGGATACGCTGGAGGAACTAGAAGTCTGAGCATGCCATACCAATTTGAGAAATAACTATACATCCCAGCATGTCTGGCATGCTATAAGAGCATTTGGCTCTCCTGTTAAGGAGGAAGAAGAAGATCCAGCATTTTTGCTCAATATAACCTCCATCTGACAAGCAACTAAAACTCTCAGCATCTCCTCCAACTAGTCATACAAGGAAAACAAGTTCCAGCATTCCCTACCAAATTCCAATCTGCTAACTTCAAATGTTAACATAATGTGCTTTCCTTTAACCCCCACCTCTTAAATAACTACAAGTCCAAGAATACCCTTCCAGCCTTTGACCTTGAAGATCAAAAGGAATGAAAGTTGTCCCCTACACCCTCAGAAGTCAAAGATCATAGCTTTTCCCAAGGTGGTAGGCCTTATCTGCTGGAGGTAAGGGGGGTCTCAAACCATAACCAAAGGCCACAAACCAAGTATACAACAACAAAAAGAAGGAGATTTAACATGGACTACCAAGATAGGCTACCATGTACCATCAGTGGAATTGAGGACTATCTTGATACCCAAAAGATTAGGCAAAGTAAAAATTACATATATTTTATTTTGAAATTTTTACTTTGCCTAATCTTTTGGGTATCAAGATAGTCCTCAATTCCACTGATGGTACATGGTAACCTATCTGGAGTAGTCCATGTTAAATCTCCTTCTTTTTGTTGCTCCAATTAATGAGGATGAGGATACCAACTTATTAACCCTTATTGTAAAATTTATGAGGTACTACACTGTCTACACAAGTATACAACAAAAAGATATAAGCGGAGAGGAACTGTTAGGCCTTACCTGGTGACAGAGTGCCTGGAATAGCTCACTGCTTGCAGACAGCATGACTCCACCACTCACAGAAGCCACCACAAATTCTATTTATTATCTCCGTCCAGAATCCAAGACCCATTTATTTCCCCATTGTTATGTGAAATCATAAATGGAAAAAATAAATAAATAAATAAAATAAAAATGTAGTTGTTGTGTGATTTTGCTCTAGCAGCTCTCTGCTGTGCAGCCCCCCATATCTGCGCTGTTATCACACTAATGCTAGCTGAACAAGCTCAGCTTAGTGCCCAAAGCTATTCAGCTTCGGCCAACGAGAGAGCATGTCGCATCTTTCAAGCTCATCACTGTCACGGGAAAATCCATCTTGCTGCCATGGATTTATTTCTGTTCTGTCTCTGTAGCCAACCAAAGGAAGTCCACATTGACTGGAAAATGTGCACACGGAATGTTGCCCTTTCCCTTAGGATGTATGAATTATTACAGTAGGGGGGGAGGGAAAGCCTGACTCAAAACATATCATCATTTTAAAAGTAAAAAGTATAGATTCCCCTCCCCCTCTCTGCCTTTGTACGTGGTGTTCTGTCACAGGCGAGCTGAATGGTGAATCTCTGTGTGTGTGACAGATGCTTGCTCCTGTCACATGGACCCTCCTCCTCTCTGCATCCTATACCGCTCTCAATTGACAATGACTAACAGCATGTGTCACTAGATCTGAAAGAACTCCACTGACAGCCTACAGATATATACAGGCTTATTCTAGAATGCAAAGAGCAATGCGTAGGGGGGCTTATTCACATGCACGGTGCTCTCTGAAGAGCGATCTGACGGATTTAACCCTGTAAACGCCACACTACCGCACCACATTTGTGCGCATTGCATGCAATTGCAGGGCAGTTGCTGGGCCCAGCCGCTCTGTGTGCCAATCCTGCAGCATCCTGAGAGATCAGGGTTGCCAATCGCCAGTAAATTTGCTGACAGTTTGTAAAAATCAGTGATTTTTTTTTTACAATTGCTAGTAAATATCAGGGGCTGATAATTCCATGCTGTGTTGACTTTTTAAGTGTAAATCAAATAAATTACTTTTGTATAGGTATTGTTAGTGTTTCCATATCATGTTTATACTGTTAAAATATTCACTGTGTTAGTTGTCAATAGGAGTTCTGTAATTTCTCAGGTTGCCAGTAAAAAATGTGCTCCGCCAGTAAAATTTCCATGTTTTGTCAGTAAAAAATGCTGCAGGAGGTTGGCAAACCTGTATAAGTATCCCAGGAGGTTCCAGGACTAGCAACACATTATTCTGGCCCAGGCCAGAATGGCGGCGGGGGGTCAAAAACAACATAGAAAATAAATGTAAAAATTTGCCGCAGTTCTGCTTGAAAAGGAGGTGTTAAAATGGAATTAACTTACTTTTTGGAGTTAAGTTCTGCTTTAACCACCTTACCTCCTGCTCAATTCTGACATTTCTTACTTTATTATTATTATGCAGGATTTATACAGCGCCGACAGTTTGCTCAGCACTTTATAACATGAGGGCAGACAGTACAGTTACAATACAATTCAACAGAGGGATCAGAGGGCCCTGCTCATTGGAGCTTACAATCTGGGATCAGCATTTGTTTGCTAGAAAATTACTTAGAACTCCACAGAGGCACTAAAGAATAAAATTGCGTTTGTAGCAATATTTTATTTTACATGATACTTGTACAGCCATTTTTAAAATGCAAGTTTTTAGGAAAAATACACTTTAATGCGTTTTGGTGCACACAATATATCACCCAATATAAAAGATGGTGTTATACCAAATATGTCACGCTTTGAAATTCTGTACACCAGTAGAACGGCGACAAACTACGGTACCTGAAAACACCCATAGGAAACCCTTTAAAAGCCTTTACAGGTTACCAGTTTAGACTTACATGCATTCTTGTGAGCACGGGGGGATGGGGCTGCTTTAAAAGATTTTAAAATTCAGTATTTTTTTTTTACACCGTCCCTTTATTTTTTATAAACTTTACTGTTATCACAAGGAATGAACAAAATTCCTTGTGATAGCAATAAGCATGATAGGCCCTCTATATTGAGAGATCTGGGGGTTGCAGACCCCAGATCTCTCATCTGCCCCTAAAAGCATTGATCACTGATATCAATTTGATCAGATGCTTTACAAGCAGGTACTGGCTTGTAAAAATTAAACTGAAAGCAGAAGTGATGAAATTCTCATCCCTTCCGTCCAAGAGGAGACGGGTATTAATGTACCTTTCCCCCCTCTGAGTGCACTGGGGATTCACGCAGTGGCAGTACCGACCTTCCTGTTCGCACAGGAGAACCCGGTAAATGGCGGTGGGGAGGGCCCTCTTCCGCGCCCTGTAGAGGTGATCGAGTGGTTATACGTGAAAGCCCATTGCTGGCTGAAAATGTTGATACCGGGATGATACCTGTACGTGAGGCATCATCCTGGTATAACCACTTCAACCCGAGGTACGTCCTAAGAGGTTGAAGTGGTTACGAGGAACTGCCATTAGTAAAGTAGATTATATTTAGTTGTTTTACACCTTTTTTTTATCCATTCCTTCAGTTACTTCCTGGATTCTATGCCTAGACAAATGATGTCATAAATCCCAGGAGCCTTCAGAAGGGGAGGTGGGCTTTCTCAGCTAAGCATGAATCACCTGCCCTTACTCAAGATGATGCTAGGGAGGTGTTTTCAAAGTGATTTCCCAGCAAAATGGGGGAGTTTGCTTTGAATACTAAACATGTATTAAGTAGTATTTTTTCTGTTTTGTAGTGTGCAGATACAGTGTGCATTGTGTGCATTGTCTCATAGATGTCAATGCGGCGTAATATGAGATTAAAAAATGTTTATATATATATATATATATATATATATATATATATATATATACAGGGCTCGAGTCCTAGGGGAATACGTGGGAATGCCGTCCTCCTCTCCCTCGGTCCCCTTCCTCCAGCAGCCATGGCTATACTATACAGGACCGTGCCTGCCAATCTGCAGCGCTAGATCCCCGCTGCAATACTGTCACTGGCTGCTAGAACCGCCATTGTCCTAACAACCAATGACATCACCTGTGCTCCCCGCCCTCATCAGCAAGTTCCTCCACCCGGCTTTTGCCCCCCTGCAGCATGCTCCTTTGTCAAGGACTTATCCAGGTACACGTTTTTCAACTTTGTGATGGCTCAGTCACAACTTGATGGGGAAATCTGGGGACACTCTGATGGGGAGGGGGGGGCTCTCTCATGGTCGGCACTCTGATGGTAACACCTGCTCTCTAGTGGAAGGAATAGTCATCTTTCAAACGAGGGAGAGATCATCACCCATTGTTCTGATTATTCTGTTAGTTTTAACTTATTTTGTTTTAGTAAACTGGCACTTTACAATAAACGTTGCACTGTATTTTCTGTGAAATATATATGCATATGAGCGTATCATTTTTTATTTTATTTTTTGGTGGGGGACTTGACCCCTGTATATATTATATATATATATATATATATATATATATATATATATATATATATATATATATATATATATATACAGTGCCTTGCGAAAGTATTCGGCCCCCTTGAACTTTTCAACCTTTTGCCACATTTCAGGCTTCAAACATAAAGATATAAAATTTTAATTTTTTGTGAAGAATCACCAACAAGTGGGACACAATTGTGAAGTGGAACGAAATCTATTGGATAATTTAAACTTTTTTAGCAAATAAAAAACTGAAAAGTGGTGCGTGCAAAATTATTCGGCCTCTTTACTTTCAGTGCAGCGAACTCACTCCAGAAGTTCAGCGAGGACCTCTGAATGATTCAATGTTGTCCTAAATGACTGATGGTGATAAATAGAATCCACCTGTGTGTAATCAAGTCTCTGTATAAATGCACCTGCTCTGTGATAGTCTCAGGGTTCTGTTGAAAGCTCAGAGAGCATCATGAAGACCAAGGAACACACCAGGCAGGTCCGTAATACTGTTGTGGAGTAGTTTAAAGCCGGATTTGGATACAAAAAGATTTCCCAAGCTTTAAACATCCCAAGGAGCACTGTGCAAGCGATCATTTTGAAATGGATGGAGTATCAGACCACTGCAAATCTACCAAGACCTGGCCGTCCCTCTAAACTTTCAGCTCAGACAAGGAGACTGGTCAAAGACTGATCAGAGATGCAACCAAGAGGCCCATGATCACTCTGGATGAACTGAAGAGAACTACAGCTGAGGTGGGAAGAGTCTGTCCATAGGACAACAATCAGTCGTACACTGCACAAATCTGGCCTTTATGGAAGAGTGGCAAGAAGAAAGCAATTTCTCAAAGATATCCATAAAAAGTCTCGTCTAAAGTTTGCCACAAGCCACCTGGGAGACACACCAAACATGTGGAAGAAGGTGCTCTGGTCAGATGAAACCAAAATCAAACTTTTTGCCCACAATGCAAAACAATATGTTTGGCGTAAAAGCAACACAGCTCATCACCCTCAACACACCATCCCCACTGTCAAACATGGTGGTGGCAGCATCATGGTTTGGGGTTTTTCTTCAGCAGGGACAGGGAAGATGGTTAAAATTGAGGGGAAGATGGATGCAGCCAAATACAGGACCATTCTGGATGAAAACCTGTAGGAGTCTGCAAAAGACCTGAAACTGGGACGGAGATTTATCTTCCAACAAGACAATGATCCCAAACATACAGCAAAATCTACAAAGGAATGGTTCACAAATAAACGTATCCAGGTGTTAGAATGGCCAAGTCAAAGTCCAGACCTGAATCCAATCGAGAATCTGTGGAAAGAGCTGAAAACTGCAGTTCACAAACGCTCTCCATCCAACCTCACTGAGCTCGAGCTGTTTTGCAAGGAAGAATGGGCAAGAATTTCAGTCTCTTGATGTTCAAAACTGATAGAGACATACCCCAAGCGACTTGCAGCTGTAATCGCAGCAAAAGGTGGCTCTACAAAGTATTAACGCAAGGGGGCCGAATAATTTTGCACGCCCCACTTTTCATTTTTTTATTAGTTAAAAAAGTTTCAAAAATCTAATAGATTTCGTTCCACTTCACAATTGTGTCCCACTTGTTGGTGATTCTTCACAAAAAATAAAATTTTTATATCTTTATGTTTGAAGCCTGAAATGTGGCAAAAGGTTGAAAAGTTCAAGGGGGCAGAATACATTCGCAAGGCACTATATATATATATATATATATATATATATATATATATATACATACATTATATATATATATATATATATATATATATAAAATACATACATTATATATATATATATATATATATATATATATATATATATATATATATATATACAAGCAACTGTTAAAAATCACATATATGACAGTACATATATACTGTAGGTTCACTCATTTTGTTTGGGTGACTCACATAACTACATTCTCTTTTGCTTTCTAATCCCTCATATCACCACTTTCTGTATATACACTGAGCTAATTTATAAACACAACACTGTGTTGTGTTTGCCCCTATTCATTTTAGAGTGGCCTTTTATTGTGGCCAGCCTAAGGCACACCTGTGCAATAATCATGTTGTCTAATCAGCATCTAGATATACCACACCTGTGAGGTGGATGGATTAGTTTGGCAAAGAAGAAGTGTTCACTAACACAGATTTAGACAGATTTGTGAACAATATTTGAGAGACTTAGGCCTTTTGTGTACACAGAAAAAGTCTTAGATCTTTGAGTTCAACTCATGATAAATAGGGGCAAATACAAAAATGCTGCGTTTATAGTTTTGCTCATACTCGTGTATATACAGTATATCACAAAAATGAGTACACCCCTTACATTTTTGTAAATGTTTATGGGACAAGGGGTGATCAAGAGAGATGGCTGCCCTGGGCGCAATAGCTTACTGTAGAGATGAGGGTGCCCTCATTGTGTTACAAGGCTGACAGGAGTAATAACAGTGGCATTAATTTTGACAAGCGAGTCACTGCTGGGTGTAGGATCCCCTAAGCCTGCAGATCATGAATGGGGAGGGGGGGTGTGGTTTGGTATCTTTGCCCTGGGCTCCGGATAACCTTGTCACAACACTGACTGTGACAGAAGCAGAGCATGAGCCCCTCCCTTCGGAGACGGGGCCGCAGGGCAGTATTTACACATGATAACGACCCCAAACACATCTCCAAGATGACCACTGACTTGCTAAAGAAGCTTAGGGTAAAGGTAATGGACTGACCAAGCATGTCCCCAGACCTAAACCCTATTGAGCATCTGTGGGGCATCCTTAAATGGTAGGTGGAGGAGCGCAAGGTCTGTAACATCCACCAGCTCCATGATGTTGTCATGGTGAAGTCCAAGTGGAAACCTGTGAAGCTCTGGTAAACTGCATGCTCAAGAGAATTAAGGCAGTGCTGGAAAATAATGGTGGCCACACAAAATATTGACACTTTGGGCCAAATTTCGACATTTTCACTTTGGGGTGTACTCACTTTTGTTGCCAGCGGTTTGTCTGTGTTGAGTTATTTTGAGGGGACAGCAAATTTACACCGTTATACACTCACTACTTTACTACTTTATATATATAAAACCTTATGGTATAATATGGTGTACATACTAGCTAACAACTCCTATTTAATAAATAAATAAATAAAAAAGGAGTTTAAATCCACTTAAAGGGATTGTAAAGTAATTTTTTTTTTCTTAAAATAACAAACATGTTATACTTACCTCCACTGTGCAGCTCGTTTTGCACAGAGTGGCCCCGAACCTGCTCTTCTAGGGTCCCTCGGTGGCTGTCTCTGCATCTTCCCGCAGGTACTTCTCACGTTCATGCGAGCTCCCTTGCATGGTGAGAAGCACCTGCGGGCGGCGCTTCCATGATACAGCCGGTGGCTATAGCCATTCGCTGTATCACACGGCCCCACCCCCCGGTGCGCTGCATCATTGCATGTGATTGACAGCACTACGAAGCAATGGCTGCGCTGCCTTTAATCCATCCACTCCAGCCAATCAGCAGCCAGGCTGAGCGGTGAAGAGGAAGTCGGGGGTGAGCACGGGACTTTTGGAGGGGTGAGGTGAGTAAAACTGGGGGGGGGGGCTGGGGGCGCCGGCACTGTCAGATGATTTTTTCACCTTAATGCATAGAATGCATTAAGGTGAAAAAACATTTACCTTTACAACCCCTTTAAAGTGCCTCCAAAGTGAATAACTGTACTGTACTGTACAATCGACCCCTATAGTTGAGGTCCTCCACCCCCCTTATTCATTTTGTTGCTCTTGGCTGCACTATTACTATAACAGCAAAATCTTTCCAGAGAACTGGTGACCAAAAATTAACTGCATATTCAAGATGAGGCCACACTAGTGTTGTAAAGGGGTAGAATTATTGATTTATCTCTGGAATGTATTCCTGTTTTAATAGATGAGAGTATTTTGCTCGTATTGTTAGCTGTGGCTTGGCATTGCATGCTATTGCTAAATCTGTTGTACTGAAAGAGAATTTAATTATGTAAATCACTACAAAAAAATAATGAACATTTACATGTACTGACATATATGTGATTTTTTTTTTAATCCGGTAAGTAAAAATAAAAACAATATATTTATTCTATATTGTCTGTAAAGTCCCATATACATTTCTCTGGTGTTTGTGTATAGTAATTATAATTGGGGGATGTGGCGTCTAGACCTGTCAACCAACTGCTTCAATTTGGGAATTACTAAAGTTTTTTTAATTAACAAAGAGAAATCCAGTAACCCATGACAGCCCAACAAAAATCATGTTGCACTAATTCAACGGTGCTAGATTGATACACATTGAAAGTTAATTGCTTGCTTAGGATTACTGCACTTTGAACATCACCGCTGTGTTTTGTGCTGATTTACTAAATATGATACCAGTTTTTTCTCTATCAAAAGATCTCCGTTTTGTACCAATCCTGGCTTTAACATCAGAGATACACGATTCACCAAACATAAGGCCCATCTGTCACTATTCAGGCCGTGGTTCTGTAAAGAATTTGCAACACTTTTCTGGTGGTGTGGGTGAATTAGAAAGCCCTGTGCCTAACTAAAGAAAGTTGTGTGACATTACCATTAATGGTTGCGACATATTCAGGTAGCTCTTATGCATTTCACTTTCACAATTTGTCACTATGGCTGTGACAAATTCAAAAACAATTATTGCCATTTTGGAGATAGGGAAAATGGGAAGTAGATAGGACCAAGTCCACTGTATGTATAATATACACTATATTGTTAAAAGTATTGGGGACGCCTGCCTTTACACGCACATGAAATTTAATGGCATCCCAGTCTTAGTCCATAGGGTTCAATATTGAGTTGGCCCACCCTTTGCAGCTATAACAGCTTCAATTCTTCTGAGAAGGCTGTCCACAAGGTTTAGGAGTGTGTCTATCTATGGGACAGAAATCTCAGGGGCACCCACAGTACTCTGGGAGGGCCTTATGGTTCCTGCACTTGTATGCCAATGTTGCTTCATACTTTTGAAATGACATGTTCACTTTAAGCTTCAATTTCTTAGTCACACCTATAAAGTACAACATTTGGATAATACAGATGACAAATATGTCTCATCACTCACACACAATTTACTGCAGTTTGCAATTGAAATCTATGGCAAATGCATTGGCAGCTATATAGGTGGATTTCAGCACCATGGACAGCGGCAGCATTAATGTAAGTGGCCAATTCCATAATAAAAAATGAAAGAAACGAGGGTTATCATAGGCCACACAAGACAAAAATCTGAACTCACTCCCAAAGAACCATATTTAAAAAAGCATGGATAGTGAGAAATTGAGCACATGGTAAGCCAATAAGAGTCCAGCAGTTGCTTCCCTAGCATAGCCATACTAATCACTACATGAGAAATGGTGTGTTGGGTATTAAACCAGTAGGAGACTGGAAAACCAAGACATCTCACTATGATTGATAACAGTGGACCTCTGCATAAAGTATGGCTCTCTTTGCAAAGTTTAATATGAAAAAGAAAATTTAAAAAATGTTTCTTTCACATATAATTACTGATTAGAAGCAACAGAGCTCTTTTATAAATATGACCTGTCAGTATAAGCATACCTTGCTCACTCTTGCATTCTGATTACTGGATCAAATTGATGGTGCCATCAGGGCATTTATTGATAGGGGGCAGAAGGGACACCTGTCCTGGGCACAATGTATGAAATGTGGAGGGGAACAAAAAGGGAGCATTGGCCACACTGTTCCCTGACACCTCACTAAAAGGATTGACTGCAACATCAACTTTATAGTTGCTGGACTGCTCTCTTTTCACTCCAATAGCAGTTTACCATTGTGAGGAGAGAGTGGGGCCTGCTGAGAACACATCTTCCATCTCAGCGTGGCGCCAGTGTGGGGAGGCATGTTACTCTACCCAGTCACTGTGTCAGAAACCATGAATCAGACCGACACAGAAGTACAGTTAAATCACACTTGTTTAATAATAAAAGTAAATAGAACTAACGTAGTCAAAACATAGCCAAAGTTCAGTAACCATAACGTATAGTCAGACAAGCCAGAAAGTCAGGAAGCCAAGGAATCAGCATAGTGTAACAGCAAGCAGGATCTGGAGCCAGAAGGAATGTCAGCCAAGCAAGTCTTTAAGAGGAGCGCAGGAGAAAGTCTATGTGATTTTGACCAAGGCGAAGCTAGAAATCATCTAGGCTGGATGGCTTAAGTAAGCAGGACTGACAAGCAGGATATCATTAACAGGTGACTCACTGTGGAGAGATAGGAGCTGGCTATTAGCCGACGGCTGAGCTGCCAGCTCAGAGAAGGAAGGGCTGAGCCCAGCCCTAACACACTGCCTCATTAAAAGTCTCACCTACCCCCTCTTCTTAACTATTACACAGGGATTGAGGCACATGGCTATTTATTTCATGGTTTACCTAGTTCATGCACAGTCTCATGCATGGGCAAGTTCTTTGCCCTTTGGCAGAGGGGTGGTCACTTGGCAGGTTGTGGGGGTTTGTGAGGGATCTATCCAATACATGTTTCCGAAATAATTTGCAAACGCCACTTTAGGTGACTGTCCTTTCCACATGGGACTGGATGCTGGAGACATTGGTGTTTCCATAAATTTCCGGGAGCTGCGATGCCTTCCTCTCCCCCTCCGTTTTATCCTTGCGCAGGGGGACTGGTGGGCACTCGATGTGCATCAACTCTACGCCTTCCACACTTCTATGGTAGTCTATTTACCATTGCTTGTGTTGTCTTTGTGCCGCTGGCCACTGGCATCCCCCATCATGTCTTTGGCTCTCAGCACCCCAATTGGAACCTATAGCTAGCTTGTGAGTAACCAGGGGGGATTCTATCCCCTTCCTTTTTCCTTCCCCTCTCTTTCTTTTTATCAAACACCAGATTACATATATATATGCACTTTATTGGAGATCCAAGTATATGTACCCTGCATCAGCTCCCGATGAGTGGAAAGAGTCCACGAAAGGCGTAGAGCCCTTTTTCCATGCTATGCTATTAATACCATCTGATCACACTTGCTTTTACAATCATGATTCATAAACGTATTTTTCTTTATATTACTTAGAGGTCTAGGTCACTAACCAATACCACCCACACCAAGGTGGTGCAGCAATATGTATGTATATATATGTACCATGTGTTACTAATGAGCAATAGCATTTATACACTGTATTTTGTTATGACTCAACATGTGTATATGCACCAATAAACATGATATTATATATAGATCTCTTTCACCACCTCATAACCGCAGTGCTGTATCTTGGCCTAGGCCGACAAGGCCGAGGCCTAGGGCGGCACTTTGCAGAGGGGTGTCAAAAAAGCTGCCCCCCCCCCCCCCCACAAAAAAACAGCTTCCTCCCGGCTCTTGCACGAAAGAGTGCCCGCCGGCTTGTGCTACACTTTTAGTACGGGGCAGACTGGGCCAGGGGGCAAGGTCCAAGAGGCAAATCAGTCTGGCACCCCTATAAAGCAGCTGCACTGCTGCCTGCCAGTATGACAATACCGGCCAGTGACTGGCCTGGCATTTGGACAGACAAGCGGCCTTATTACAACTTAATACAACTGGTGGCCCCCAATACTAGTTAGTGTGTGGTATTAGTGTAGTGTTAGTGTGTGGCACTGGCAGGTCTTAGCAACCTAATGCTCCGCCTACCCTCCTCTGCGGCATCCTCGGGAGGTCTGTGTCAATAGCGCAGAGAATAGAGGAGGGAAGCGGCAGCCTCTCATAAACAATAAAAAGACCCCTGGACTGGAGCCTGAGTTTGTCAGTGAGCTACTGAGCAGAGTTGTTGAAAATTACCAGACACAGCAGCAGCGTTCAATCCGATGCAGCTGTTTTTCATTATTCTGTTTTTCAGTATTCAACTGGGTGGCAGTTGTCAAAATACAATAGCTGGCAAGAAAGATTCCTCCATCTACGCTGTTTAGTGAAGATGGGGGAATCAAGTGAAATCTTATAGTGTATGGCCAGCTTGGCCACAAAAATGGCCGCCTCCACACAAGAATTGATCTACTAAAACTGCCATTTTGTAGATTTGCACTACAAAACGTGTTCCATCGGAAACCACGTTAAATGGACTGTAGTGCAAATCTGCAAAATGCAAAAACTACTAATAATGCGAAGGTGTGAATCAGGCCTTAGGGGTTGATTTACTAAAACTGGAGAGTGCAAAATCTGGTGCAGCTGTGCAACTTCAGCTTGTTCAATTAAGCTTTGACAAAAAAAAATAGAAGCTGATTAGTTTCTATTCAGAGCTGCATTTTGATTTTGCATTCTCCAATTTTAGTAAATCAACCCCAAAGTGTAGAAAAAAGAATGGTAAGCCAATAATGGAGAAAAGATTAGCTTCATGGACATCACAAGCAATATTGGTGAATAGTCCTTTGCACTGTACGTGCCTTTTTAGGATACAGCTTCCACAGTTCAGGTCCTTTTTAAAGTGTTTGTTAACCCCCCAAAAAAATATTGATTTCCTGGTCCCTTAACCACTTCCAATTTGAAGTGGAATACCGTTGTTATGGCAGCAGCTAGCTGCCATAACCCTGGTATCCTCTTCTTCGGCCAGCGGTTCGGTTTCCGATAATAGTGGTCTCTGTGGTGGATTCACAGCAAGATCACTTTTATCATCGGCGGAAGAGGGCCCCCGATGCGCTCCGGGAGGCGATTGGATCTTCTCCCTTGCTGGGTATGGAGATGAGTGAGGGGAAGAGGGTCCGCCCCCGTCTCCATACCATTGCAGGGTGGAAGAAATGTCAAAACATTACTTCCACCCATAGCTCTTAAAGGGCCATTTTTTTTATTGCATTTTAGTGTAAATATGAGATCTGAAGTCTTTTTGACCCCAGATCTCATATTTAAGAGGTCCTGTCATGCTTTTTTTCTATTACAAGGGATGTTTACATTCATTGTAATAGGAATAAAAGTGACACACGTTTTTTTTTAAAAGAGCAGTTTAAAAATAAAAAATAAAAGGTAAAATAAATAAGAAAAAAAATGTTTTTAAGCGCGCCTCCCCATTCTGCCGAGCTCGCGTGCAGAAGCGAAAGCATACGTGAGTAGCACTCGCATATGAAACCACACATGTGAGGTATCCCCATAATCAGTAGAGTGAGAGCAATAATTCTAGCCCTAGACCTCCAGTGTAACTCAAAACATGCAACCTGTATAATTTTTTAAATATCGCCTATGGAGATTTTTAAGGGTAAAAGTTTGTTGCCATTCTATGAGCGGGCACAATTTTAAAGTATGACATGTTGGGTATAAATTTACTCGGTGTAACATTATCTTTCACAATATAAAAAAATTGAGCTAACTTTACTGTTGTCTTATATTTTAATTAAAATTTTTTTTTTTTTTTTTAAAGTGTGCTTGTAAGACTGCTGCAGGAATACGGTGTGACATATTGCAGCGACCGCCATTTTATTCTCTAGTGTGTTAGAAAAAAATGTATAATGTTTGGGGGTTCTAAGTAATTTTCTAGCAAAAAAAACTTTAACTTGTAAACACCACATCTCAAAAAGAGGCTCGGTCTTTAAGCGGTTAAAGCAGATTAAACAGCACAGTGCTTGTGCTGTGTAATCCCCCCCCCCCCCCACCTTTAAACTGTAACAAAAAAAACTCCCTGAACCTGCCACTTCCTGTATCCCCCTCTGAATACTGACCATGAAAATCAGGGCTACTTAACCCTGACCACTGTGATCAGCGTACGTCCCTCTGTCATAAGCAGCTGTCCTCTCGGCTCTCCCACTCACCCCCTCCTTCCTGCCTGTCAGCTCGTGTCTGTGTGTCTCCGTCTCCGCCCACCCGCCGCTATTAGCAAAACTAAAAATGTTACATGCTCACTGCCAGCCCCTCTATGCTATCCTGGCATAGCACACTGCATTAGGCTTTTATAAAAATGAGTGTTGTAAATACTAATTTAACGCTGTCTTCAGCCGGTCACATGACTTTTGGCCAGTTTCCAGGGCTACTGCAGGCGGGGCTGGGCAGCCATGTGATCTCCCCTGCTGATGTCAAAGATAGATCACGGGCCCCTCCTACAGAAGGCATCTATCGGAGCTTTACAGAGGCCGCAAGTCATGTGACCAGCCTGAAGACAGCTCTAATTAGGTATTTACAACGCTTGTTTTTCTAAAAGACTAATGCAGTGAGCTATGCCAGGCTCTAATAAAGAGTCTAGCAGTGTTTGAGTTATATGGGTTAACAAACCCTTTAAATTAAAATTTCACTCCTTTACAAAGAATTGTTAAACACCTTTAAAATATATAAGATTATGCTTTTCAACAGATTATTCTCAGCACTACTTCATGCATTTCAAGCCATTATGTAACATTGGGCTGGAGAATAAAATGCACAGCTACAAATGTTCATGGTCCCACTAGACAGCTAGAGATTAATGAAGTGGCTTTTAAACAAGTCCCAGTGGAACACCTATACTTTGAGGAATCCCCGCTTTGGCCAGGCGTATTGATGGATGCATTTGTGCTTCAGCACCGACACTGATGCTTTTTTTGTCTCTGCTCACCTTTGGGTCTTTGCAAGAATTTTAACTACACTGTTATGTGAGTAATAAAGGACATGGTATTTTTTATATTCAGGTGATAGTGTCACTTTAACAGGATTTGAAAAAAAATTTAGCCAGCTAGAATTTCTGCTGACTAGTGATAATTATTTGGGTGTTAAAATAATTCATTAAAGTAGTGATTAGTGGCATGGAATGAATTGAGCTGTGCTTTCTGCATTTACATAAGCCACAAATGAAGCTAGCAATAGCTGGCATCAAACCCTAAGCTGTGAAATACCTACATTCGGATCTGCTTGCTGCAAGGGTGTTTATACAGTTTCAGGTGAGCTTGTCATTTTGTAATCTGTTTTTGGAAATGCCAAGGTGACCTCTATTCAGATGGGTTCTAAAAGCAGCATATATAAAGCAAAGGAATCGGTGGACTTTACACATCATTTTTACAAATAAAAATGGGGGTTAAAACAACATTGTGCAAAAGACACAGTAGGCTACTATAGGGCTAGAGGTACGTGAACTACCTATGGATATCCAGAACAGATCCAAATGTCTTGAAAAAAAGAGGGCACAGGGGTGCTGCTTGGACATGCACATTCCCTGGGTCTGCTACTGATTGTCCCAACTCTCCATTGCAGTAAGGGTTTATCTTTGCGGTGTGTGACCTCACACACATTATGCCATAATGCAATGCTTTAACATGCATTGGGTTAAGGCAGCATATTTAAATGGACTGCCTAACACACAAAAGAAAAGGTATATGCACTATAGTTATTAACACAGCAAACCACAACACACCAATTTTATCCCCTCTTGAGAAGAGGAAATTAAGGGGGGATGTGATCAACATTCATAAATACATAAGTGGTCCATATAGTGAACTCAATGTAGCGTCATTCACCTTAAGGTCATCACGAAGAACAAGGTAGAACTATAGCCAATTTTTTTTCATTTTGGATAGAATATCAGACGGTTATAGCCCGTCAGATTTTTCTTCTACCATCTGTGTCCCATTGCAGAGATTTCCCTTCACTTTCTGTCCCATAGCCAAACAGGAAGTGATAGGAAATCCCTGAAAATTAAGGGAATTCCTTGGGGACCCCCAGATCACCAAAACTAGTGTTCCCATTAAAAGATTTCCCTTAATACCCAACATCAGTGCCTAGACCAGCCTTTCTCAACCTTTTTAACACAGAGGAACCCTTGAAATAGTTCTCCGGTCTCGAGGGAACCCCTTCTAAAAATTAGAAATCTACAACTCATGATATATTAGTTTGATGGTCAGTGAGAAGAATGGTCCTTACACTTGTGGTCATTGGGAAGAATTATCTCCTTACGGGTAGCTAAAAAGATCAATGGTGGGAGTGGAAACTTATCACACAATGCGAACTGAATCGCCTCAAGGCATCAGTTGATACTATGCTAAGAAGACATACATATATACTGTATATGTTTAGAAATTATATGAGTATTCAAGAGGGCACAAAACTGTTTCCTGGCCATTAAGGCCTCCATTGTTATGTTGATGACACTGACCTAGCTTTTCAGATCAGTTATCTCTGCTTCATGTTCATATGTTCTATTGTTTAATATAATATATATTTTTAATATAAAATTCAAATATTGTTTAATATAAAATACCCCATACCCCTTTTTTTCTACACAATTGCTGTTCTGGTCTACTAATGTATAACTTCAGCCATAGCACACCATGGCAATAGATTTGTACCGGCCAGGTTGCCAGGTTGCAGACAATATGGGAAGATGCCATCACAGGAGGAGGTAATAGGAACCTGTGGGTTCAGCTTAGTGTGTTTAGGGGATTAGGTGGATGGCTTGGGGGGAGGGGGGTTTACATAATTACTTAAATTGTCCTTTAAGATGTAAGTTCAAAAGCCATGAGCATTAAATCATTTTTTTCTTTGATACATTCACACACAAGATCATTTAGGTCAACAAACAGTAAGTTCTTGATTATTTCTAAAAAAAAAAGAAGTTTTGATTGTTATGCCACATGCCCGCCAATGTTTTTCTTGAGAATATAAAAGTGATCAGTATACTTATTACTATTAAAAGAAGTCTTAAAATGACCCTGCCACTATATCAACCACTTGCCTTCTGGAATATTTACCCCCTTTCATGATCAGGCCATTATTTGCAATACAGCACTGCATTACTTTAACTGACAATTGTGCAGTCGTGCCACGCTGTACCTAAATAAAATGTCTGTCTTTTTTTCCCAGAATTAGAGCTTTCTTTTGGTGGTATTTGACCACCTCTGCAGTTTTAATTTTTTGTGCTATAAACCAAAAATGACCAACAATTTAAAAAAAGAACAATATTTTTTACTTTTTGCTATAAAACATATCCAATAATTTTTATTTTTTTTAAAATCTAATTTCCTCATAAATTTAAGCCAATATGCTACATATTTTTGGTTAAAAAAACCCCAATAAGCGTATATTGATTGGTTTGCGCAAAAGTTATAGCGTCCACAAACTATGGGATATTTTTATTTATTTATTTTTTACTTTTTTATTAGAAATGGCAGCAATCAGCGACTTATAGCGGGACTGCAATATTGCGTCAGACAAATCAAACGCTAAGTTAGACTTTTGACACTTTTTGACACTAATTTAGTGATCAATGCTAAAAATATGCACATCTCTGCACTAATGACACTGGCTGGTAAGGGGTTAACATCCGCGGGAATCAAAGGGTTAAATGTGTTCCTAATCAGTCCTTGTGTACTGTGGGGGAGGTGTTTTTACTAAGGGAAGGCAAAGATCCATGTCCCTGCTTTGCAGGAACACAGGATCAATGCCGTCCCTACTGACAGAATGGCAATCTGCCTTGCTTACATAGGCAGATCGCCGTTCTGCCTGTGTAATGAACAATCGGCTGATGTCAGCTGACATCGAGTCCGGGGTAACTGCCGCTGGGCTCCTGCTGTGTGTGATCACAGTGGGAGCGGCCTGGTGGCGAGCATGCATGCCCCAGATCCGGAAGTGTCAGATCACGTCCTAGGTACGAGTGGTCGCTCTGCCGCAGTATACCTACAGTGGGTGGTCCGCAAGTTGTTAAATCTCCCCTCTTGCTGACCTCCAAACATTAAATAAAGCAGTAGTGACATGGAGGTAAGCCAGAGAAACAAGTGGGAGCTGCAGGGGAACACAGAGATTGGTACTCCCAAAAAGTGTCAGTTTTGGATTTCAAGGGACTGTTTTTAATAAATGGGGTGTTTGAATGAGTGTTTTGCAGCTTGGGCAGTTAAAGTTAAGCCCTTAAAGAAAAAAGTTCTGCATGGCTTTTCAAAATGAAATAGAAAACTTACCATAACGTACCATAAAAGTAGGTCTGAACAAAGACAAAAGATTATCGTGCTCAGTTCAATCTAGTTTACTTTTAATTTGATCCAGAAGAGGGAAAAACAAAATCCTCTATATACCTGTCATCATCATCTATAGGAAATGTGTAAAAGGCTTTAAGTACTTAAAGCCTCCCGTCTTCAATTTTGTTATTAAAAAAAGATTTAAAAAAATCAGCACAAGGGATGATGCTTACATTCAGTGTAATGTGTCCCTTGTGTTGCTGGCTCCTGGATTCTTGATATCTTTGTCCTCCAATGCCCCCCACCCCAGCTAGTGTAATGGCAGATTAACAGAACTGAGGGAGCTGTGACCAGCTCTCATCAAGAGCCCAACTATGCCCACCCTTTCCCCATTCCTTTAAAATAAATTCATAGAAGCTGTAGTACCGGCTTCTATGAATGGAAGAGCTGAAAAGGGTGGGCATAGTCGGGCACACTTGATGAATGCCTGTGACGGCTGGCTCAACTCTATAATCCTCCACCAAACTAGAAGTGGTGGGGCGCATCGGAGTACCAAGGCCTCAAGGAATCCAGGAGCCAACAGCACAAGGGACGCATCACACCGATGGTAAGTAATATCCCTTGTTTTGAATTTAGATTTTTTTTACTAAATTTAGGTTTTAAACTTTTATGAGTTTCTGATTACCTAATGACATTCAGAATTCAAACCTTTTCGTTGAAGCTGAACTCCGGGAAAATATTTAAAATAATTTCATCCAATTATTAAAGCAGAACTGAAGTTCCACTGTAAGAAACAGCAGGCAAGCTATTATTGCAGAAGAGACATTCCCTGCCTGCTCTCTGTCTTTTCTGGTGCGGTAAACTTGGTTGCGCATGCACAGCTCAGATTACAATGCGGGGCCAGTCTCTGAGTGCTGGGATGACTAGCTCCTGTGCACTGGCCAATAAAGAGGGCTGAAGACTGGCACTCAGAATAAGATGCCATCACTGGTGAGGGAACATTGAACAGGTAAGTATTCCCCCTTTAGTTTAGATTTAAGTCATTAAAAACTTGAACATGAACTTTAATAGCATCCCAGTCTTAGTCCATAGGGTTCAATATTGAGTTGGCCCACCCTTTGCAGCTATAACAGCTTCAACTTTTCTAGGAAGGAGGTCCATAAGGTTTAGGAGTGTGTCTATGGGAATGTTTTTTTTTTCTTTGTTTTTTTTATCTTTTTTTGCCACGTCAGAGGTCCTGTGCTTGAGATACATTCATATTGCCTCTCATTTTTATCTCAGCATCATATCTCATCATCGTGGATTATAATTCTTATTTTCAATAGTTTTTTTTTTTTTTTTTGCTATTACAGTATCCAATAAAAGTTACCCGCCTTCCTGAGGCCTATCTAGACAACAACCATCTATCTGTATTTTATCCCTTACCAACCCTACCCCTACCCATCCTAATCCCCCCCCCGCACCCCCCTCCACATCCCTCCCTTACACCCGCTTGCACATAAACACCAATATGCTGCCGCTATGTCTCCTATTCATTCTAATCTATAGGATATCCCATCTCGGTTATCCATGGGGACCATATTCCCTTCCATACTCTATAATTTCCTCTCCTTACATACAGAGTCTTCTCTTTCCAAACTAGTTCATTAATACTTTGGGACCATTCTCCTACTGTGGGGGCTCTTTCAGCTTGCCATCTTTGCGCGATCAATCTGCGTACCTAAAAGAGGCATCTTACCACTGCCACCGTGACATATTTCCCTTCTCTCGGCTCTTGCCGATATCCCAGTACGCACAAGATCGGGTCCATTCCCATTTCTAACTTGAAGATCCTATTGATACTCGCCGTCACTTCTCTCCAATATCGAAAGAGCTTCGGACAACGCCACAGCATGTGTAAGAGATCTCCCTGTCCCCGACATCTAGGACATCTGTCATCTATTCTCCTACCAATCTGATGTAATCTTTTAGGGGTGTAATAAGCCCTGTGCACCAGCATCAATTGTGAGATCTTTTGAGAAGGGGAAAGCGAGGTCACTGGCCCTAATTCCATTATTCTCCTCCACTGCGTATCTAAGATTTCTCCTATATCCTCTTCCCATTTCCTCTTCAAGTTCGGGTAGTCTATTTCGTCGTTAGAATTCATACCTAAATGATTGTAAATACCTGAGATGGACCCCTTTACAGTATCTGAAGTGAGCAACTTCTGAAGTGGAGGTATTTTATCCCACGGTGGCATATTTCCCCCAAACTGTGCTACTAAAGCATGTCTTATCTGCACGTAGCTAAAAAATGAGTGTTGTGGTATATCGTATACTTTTTTTAAGTCCGAGAATGTCCTTAAGACCCCTCCATCATAAAGGTGGATCAGTCTGGTTATACCCTTCCTTTCCCAAGATTTAATCTTACCGATACTAAGTATTTCAGGTAAGTTTTTGTTGTCCCATAGGGGTGTGGTTTCTAACAGCCCTGAGAAACCCATTTTTAATTTCACCGCTTTCCAAACCTTACCTACCATTTTAGTTATCGAATTACTATACTGAAAGGAGTCAGCCTCCAGGACCTCAGCTATGAACCCATGCGGGGCTCCTATCATTCTGATCCCTTCTTTTAGCTTTCTTCCTTGCTCCGAGTCGTAACCCGCCAGATGTTGCATCTGCGCCGCCAGGTAATAGTTCCTAGGATGTGGAACCGCCAGGCCTCCTCTATCTATTGGCATCTGTAACGTCTGGAGTCGTATCCGGGCCGTACCCTTTTTCCAAATAAGTTCTCGAAAAAGGGTATCTACTTTCTTAAACCATTTTTTGCATATCCATACAGGCGCATTATGCAAAACATACAGCAGCTGTGGCAGCCAGAGCATCGGCCCATAACTGAAAGCGGAAGTTTACTCCAGACGTCGCATTTGCACTTAAATTTATGCAGAAGAGGGATTACATTTTTATTGATATATTGATCGGGGTTCAGTGTCAAGTATATGCCGAAGTACTTCAGCGCTTCCACCTCTCTTACCCTTATCCCCGGGTGCGGGACTGCAGCATCCAGGGGGTCAACTCGGAGCAGTTCAGATTTCTCCCAATTAATAGCCAGCCCTGAGAGGTTTCCGAAACCTTCTACTAAAGTTACTGCCTGCGTCAGAGATGGTCCAGTATCTCCCAAAAACAATAACACATCGTCTGCGTATAGGGCAATCTTTTCCTGTCTCTCTCCGCTTCTTTGAAATCCCTTAATCCCAGAGTTGGCCCTGATAGCTATGGCTAATGGCTCTATGGCCAATGCAAAGAGCAGAGGGGACAGGGGGCAACCTTGCCTTGTCCCCCTGCCCATTTCAATTTTTTCTGAGTACCTACCGTTGGCCCTTACCCTGGCGCTAGGGGCATTATACATCTTTTTGATCCAGCCAATAAAGGTGGGGCCCATTCCTACTTTCTCCAGCACCCGCCATAGGAAGTTCCATTCTAAACTGTCAAAAGCTTTTGATACATCCAGGGACATTATGGCCCTTGCCCCTACATTCTCTGCTGGGATCTGCATATTTAGGAAGGTTCTTCTAATGTTCATGCTTGTAGATCTACCCATAATAAACCCAGTTTGATCTGGGTGCACTAGCTTTATCATGAACTGGTTCAGCCTATTTGAAAGTACTTTAGCTAAGATTTTTTCATCCGCATTCAGTAATGATATTGGCCTGTATGAGGCCACTTCCAAGGGGTCCTTATCCGTTTTGGGGATTACTATGATCGTAGCCTCTGTCATTGAAGCCGGAAGGTGTCTCCCTTCCGCTGAATCTATTAAAGTTTTATGCAACTCGGGGAGTAGCAGTTCTCCGTAATGTTTGTATATTTCTACCGGGAGCCCATCCGGGCCGGGAGCCTTATTATTTGGCATCCCAGCCAGTGCCTGTTGTAGCTCATTAATGGTTATCGGGGCATCGAAGATTTCCCGTTCCTCCTGAGTGAGGGTCACCATTTCTAAGTTTTCCAGGAAGCTATCCATTACCCCTTGCTCCCCTGAGCCTTGTGACTGATACAGCTCTCTGTAGTAATCTCCAAAAATTTCTACTATCTCCTCGCTCTTGCATGTTATCACCCCATTTGAATTTCTAATACTAGAAATGAGTGAGGGGGAGGTGTTTGTCTTAACCAGCTGTGCAAGCAATCTTCCCACCCCCTCCCCTTCTCCAAAGTAGCGCTGTTTCATAAATATTCGTTTACTCTCTTCTTTTTTTACAATTGCTGTTTTATAATCTTGTTGTTTATTTAACCAGATTTTTTGGTTTTCTGGGGTTGGGTCCGTGACATAGGCATTCTCGGCTTCTAGAAGTTCCTTCCTAATATTCTCCTCCCATAATCTAGATTTTCTCTTCATTCTTGCTACCTGTTGGATCAAAACGCCCCTAATAAACGCTTTTAGGGTATCCCAGATCACGCTCATTGGGGCCGAGCCGGCATTAAGACTTATAAACTCTTTTAATCTTAGTTTAACTTCCACTTCATCCTTCATAAGTTCAAGCCAGAACGGACTAATCTTCCAACATCCTTGAATTTTTTTGATCCCCGTATTAAGCACGACCCTCAACAAGGAGTGGTCTGAGATCCCCCTAGGCATATATTCTATCTCTCTTATGTTTTGTGCCATTTCCACATTACCTATAGCCATGTCTATCCTAGAAAGGGTGCCGTGTGTACCTGAAAAGCAGGAGTATTGTTTTATTCTCGGGTGCCTCTCTCTCCAAAGGTCCTTCAGGCCTATTTCATTCAGAAAGCAGCTCAGCCTAGTTTCACCTAGGTCCCTGGATCGCACCTTAGGGGAAAACCTATCATAATTTACATCTAGAACTTCATTGAAATCCCCCATCGCAATAACTGGAATATCCTCTTTGTCCCCAATAAATTCCAACAGTTTGTACATAACTTCCATTTTAAACGGCGGGGGTATATATATATTTGCCAAGATACAGCTGCTACCCTCAAGTTTACCGTACAAAAAAATATATCGGCCCTGCTCGTCTATGCTGACCTGGTTGCAGGAGAAACTCACCCCTTCCTTTATTATCACACTTACCCCCCTTGAGTAGGAGGAGTATACTGAGTGGTATTGTTGTCGGTATTTCCTATTAATTAACAGTGATTTGGATATATTGGTAAGGTGGGTCTCCTGCAAACAAGCCAGTCCAATATCAAATCTCTCCAGCATAGCAAAAACTATCGCTTTTTTTACCGGGGTACCCAGGCCCCTCACATTCCAAGACCCGATGTTTATAGATTTACCCTGCATCAAATTTACCATCGGATCTTAAAAAAAAAAAAAAAAAAAACAGCAAGCAAAGAGCGCCACACAGTTACACAGAGGACGACTACATAACATTTACAAAATATAAAGTCTACTAGGATACCTATCTCTATTAAGTACGCCCACCCTAGTGTCATATACAGTTTGTGTTTCTCTACTTTGATCCATTGAAATTTCCCAACTTTGTACATTAATAACTCACAATTAAATTTGACCCTAAAAAGGTATCTTGTAATAATAGTTGTGTTTGTGTTCTTTCTCTCATGTGCGTTTATCCTGTGAGTTTCATATTTTCCATTCTCGTGTTTACTCTCTTGTGTAGTTATCGTGCTATTTTCAAATTTTACCTTCAAGTGTTTACAATTTCCAAATGGTTTCACCCCCCCACCCAGCCCAAACCCACCCAACCCTGCTCCCCCCTCCAGACCACCCACCCCCGCCCCCCCAGACCCTCGTCCCTCCCCCAACCCTCCTTCCCAGCTATTTAATACCAAACCCTCCCTTCCTCCCCCCCACCTAACAAGGTGCTCCCTACGGGAGTTTAACGTGACCGGTTCATCCATAACCCTCCTCACACACTTTCTCACAAGCACCGCCACGGTGATTCCCCCCCCCCATCCTGAAAATCTTAACTACGGTATCCCGCCAGGGGTTTATCAAAACCGCTTACAGTCGCCCTCCTTCACTGTCTCCCCTCCCTTTCTCCTCGGCTACTCCGTAAAGACTCCTTATTATCCTCCAACCATTGCGATGCTCCAGCTGCCGTGTCAAAGAACTGTACCCCGGCCGGGGTTACCACTCGCAGTCTTGCTGGGTATAAAAGAGCATATATTAGATTATATGACTGAAAAGTGGCTTTAATTGTCCGAAACTCCGCTCTACGTCTCTGTAGCTCGGGAGAGTAGTCTGGATAAAGAGAAATCCTTGAACCATTGAAAGAAATATCCCCCATCTCCCTTGCCTTGCGCATTAATGTCACCTTATCTTTATAATTAAAAAGCTTCAGCATCAGGGGTCTGGGGCGCCCCCCAGGTGGTGGTATTCTAGAGGGGTACCGGTGGGCTCGTTCTATCGAGAAGAAGGGTGAGAAGCCTTCCCTTCCGAACTTGTCTAATAACCATGTCTCCAAGAATTTTATTACGTCAGGGCCTTCGCTTTTCTCGGGTAGGCCCAGCAGCCTAACATTAACCCGGCGTGATCTATTTTCTAACTCATCCATTTTAGTAGCATAGCTGTCCAGATTCATTTGCATATTCTTAACCGTGTGCTGTATTGGGTTTAAATCATCCTCCAACTGGCTTATTCTTACTTCCAGCTCCGTTGTTCTTTCAACTACTTTCTGGATATCTTGTCGCACTAACAATATATCCTCCTTCATTCCAGTAAGCTGAGCTGCCAGGTCTCCCAGAGACTGTTGACATGCGTTAACCGCCTGTAATACATCCTTCAGTGTTGGAGCCTCCTCCTCTTGCGGCCTACCAGGCCTAGCAGACTCTAAGTCACCCTGAGAGTCCCCCGTGTTCTTTTTGCTCTTACCCTCTGAAACCAGTGCAGACAATGGGGCCGCTTGGCCTTGACTTTTTCTGTCGCCAGGACCCCCAATATGGGGTTTAGTTTGAGCCGTCTGTCCTCCTTTTATTGGTGTTTGGGTTGGGGTATGCACTGGGGTATGCACAAACCGTTCCAATTTTGCAGCGGCTGATAATGCTGCCTGATTATTTTTTTCTTTTTCTTTAGAGGATCGGAGATGTTGTGTCCCCGCCCCCTCATGCTGCGACTGTTCCTCCCCTCGTCGCCTAGACATATTAACTTATAAAGGTCGTTACCCCAAATAAAGCAGGGAAAATGGGGGGGTATTGTTAAAACCTTTCAGACAGTCCCATAGATCCGTACTACGTAGAGGGGGGAAAAATAATAATGCTAATGCTTGCCCCCCAGAGATAACCAAGTCTCTCTTTCTTTCCCTCTCCCTTTCCTTTCCTGTTACCCCCCTATCTTTCCCTTACCGTTCCTTCCTTACCCCCGCCTCCCCAGCCCCTTTTTCCCCCTATATTTATTTAAAACATTTCTGGCGGTGTCCGCCGTTGGTGCGTCAAAAAGTCTTTTTAAATGTATGTGGACATGCCGTTGTAGGCTTATACTTAGAGGAGAAGAGAGAGAAGAAAAAAAATTAACCAAAAAAAAAATATATATATATATATATATATATATTTCTCCCTTTTTTCTCTTCTCTTTTAGAGTGTCACTGGGGTTTCGTTCAGAACATTTGTAGATGAGAAAAAATTCTTATCAACATCAGAGAAAAGGTACTAGTGACAGTTCAGCAGATAGCAGTATAGGCATATATATGATTTCAATCCTGTCAGCAGGAGGTGGATAGCATATCTTAAAAAGCATAAGGGTGTACATTACATCCTGCTGTTTTGGCTCCTATGTGCCAGGTGGAAAACAAACAAAACAGCTACCGCAGTCCTTTAAACAATTTAAACACATTCAGTATACTAGTTTTTGACTCAGGAGGGACTATTCCTAACTATTTTCCCCCGCTGGGGTTACTCACGAATACCATTGCTGGTAGCTGGGAGGTGCCGGCGTCCGTGCGCTGTCTGGACCGAGCTCATCCGGCTTGCATTGCATGTATGTATCTTCGGCCGCTAACGGCCGGCGCGTGTGCTTCCGCGTTGTCCGGGAAATCCTCGGTCAGGCTCGGGTTACGTCAGAAGATCTTCGGCCACTTTCGGCCAGCTTCGGCGTGTGCCGGCTCCTCCGGTTTCCTGGAGCCCTCAAACCGAGCTCTTCCCTTGGATATACATCAAGTCCTCCACGGCGTGGCACTCAAAGACAGGACGAGGGAGAGACAACGCAGCGGCGTCTCACTCACCTCAGCCCAGCCACATCCTCGCCGCTCACACCACGCCCCGCACACTTCCGGTCACCTCCCGATTCTATGGGAATGTTTGACCATTCTTCCAGAAGAGCATTTGTGAGGTCAGGCACTGATGTGGACAAAAGGTGTTCTATCGGGTTGAGGTCAGGACTCTGTGCAAGCCAGTCAAGTTCCTCCACCCCATACTCGCTCATCCATGTCTTTATGAACCTGGCTTTGTGCACTGTTCCAAATCATTTGGTGGAGGGGGGATTATAGTGTGGGCTTGTTTTTCAAGGGTTGATTTGGGCTCCTCTTAAGGCATCAGTATACCAAGACATTTTGGACAATTTCATGCTCCCAACTTTGTGGGAACAGTTTGGGGATGGCCCCTTCCTGTTCCAACATAAATGCGCACCAGTGCACAAAGCAAGTTCCATAAAGACATAGAGGAGCGAGTTTGGGGTGGAGGAATTTGCCTGGCCTGTTCTCAACCCGATAGAACAACTTTGAGATTAATTAGAGCTGACATTGTGAGCCAGGCCTTCTCGTCCACATGGAAGAATGGTCAAGCATTCCCATAGACACACTCCTAAACCTTGTGGACAGCCTTCCCAGAAGAGTTGAAGCTGTTATAGTTGCAAAAGGTGGGCCAACTCAATATTGAACCCAACGGACTAAGACTGGGATGCCATTAAATTTCATGTGTGTAAAGGCAGGTGTCCCAATTTTTGGTAATAAAGTGTATGTAGCGGTTTATACTGTATGAAGTTCAGCTTTAGAAACTGGCACAAAAACTGAAGTCGGGCTTGGGCTCAAAGTGTTTGTGAATAAATAGTGGCTAGTGCTCACCTGTCACTACATGGACACTGGACTTTTTAATACAAACACATGCAGGTGTAAATGTTACTGAGTGGTTTGAATTTGACTGGTTGTCCTGTAACTGCACAGACAGTTTATATTTCAGACACTGCAGTAAACGAGTCCCTGTGTCTGCAGGCATAGTTGGGTTTCCTTTTAGAAATGTTTTCCTAGATTTTCTTGGTACTGGTAAGATGCCAGTTTTCCTGCACAAGGAATTTTAATTCTCTCGCACTGGTACATGATACTCATTAAACACTAAGCCAGATCTTTGCGGGTTTCTTCAAGACAAATCGGCTTTAAATATTAAGTTATGTTCATGGCCCGGGAAATACATCAGAAATTGCTTAGAACTGTACTGCTGCAAGAAATATAATGAAAAAAAAAGAAAAATATCCTTCATTCTGTATGTCTAAACTAAAAAATTACTTTTTTTTTGTATTTCCAATGTAACATCTGATGACAGTTTGTTCTGCTGTAAGTTTGATGTACAGTATATTTTACTTGACATATCTGAGCCATAATTTAATTTAACATATAGATTTGCAGCCACTAGAGGGCACACCTGTCAGCTTGTCAGCAGATCAATAGCATTGACCTCCGGCATTTATGTTTTAGCAGAAGACTATGAAGATCCAGTGAGAAAATGCCACAGAAGGGGTTAATAGTAGTGGATACCTGTTAATCCTGCAGGAAATCTTGTAAAATGATCATTATTTTCTGCCTCTGCTGGCTAATATTAGTTAGAATTGTTCCCAGTTCTGTCTGTGGACTATAGAATACCTCCTACGGTATATACTGTGCAGAAAGGGAGAGAAGGAGGTATGCTGTAGTCATAAAACACTATCATAGGATAACAATGCTGCTCTTCCACAAATACAGTACACCGTGTGAGCATTGTCACCCTAGGACAGGACACCTGTTACTGGCAGGATCAAATGGGAAAAATAAAGGAAATAAAGCCTAAAAAAGAAAACTATCTGGTCATCAGGCCTAAGGATTGGTAATCCACTATATATTATTATTTTTTTTTTATTCTTAGGTTTAGATAAATTAAAAGAACAGCTTTAGGCAGCAAGTAAAATAAAATAAAATAAAAACTGAACTGCTAATGCAATCCAAGAAACAGTATGCTAAATTTAAAGTGATAATAAACCTTCAGGTTTTTTTAAACTAAAATAAAAAACATGGGATACTTACCTGTACCTGAAACACAGAAGTCTGGCTTCTGTGTTTACAAGTGACAGCTCGTCTCCCAACGGCTCCCACAGATCTGATCTCCTGAGCGGCTCCCACTCAGTGTAGGATGGGAACAAGGGAGATGCAAGTGTCCGGGGCACAGTGCGGATGTCTACATGCTTACTGGATGATCTCCCTGCAAGTGAGAGAGACAAAAATCATCCAGCTTAGTAAAGGAACAAAAGTAAGACATTTGGAAGATGGTGGAGGCTTAAAAGTAAGAAGAAGATGGGATTTTCATTCAGAGGTCAGAGCTGAAGAGGAGTGAAAGTGACATGTTGATGGGGGTGAGATGTGGATAGCACATCCCCGAACTCTGCACATAGCGCTCCCCGAACTCTGCGCATATCGCTTCCCCGAACTCTGCGCATAGCGCTCCCCCGAACTCTACGCACAGCGCTCCCCCAGATTCTGCACATAGCACCCCCCCCCCGAATTCTGCACATTGCACATAGCGCTCCCCCGAACTCTGCACATAGCGCTCCCCCGAACTCTGCCCATAGAGCTCCCCCGAACTCTGCACATAGCGCTCCCCTGAACTCTGCATATAGCACTCCCCTGAACTCTGAATATAGCGCTCCCCAGAACTCTGCACATAGCGCTCCCCCGAACTCTGCACATAGTGCTCCCCTGAATTCTGCATATAGCGCTCCCCTGAACACTACACATAGCGCTCCCCAGAACTCTGCACATAGCGCTCCCCCGAACTTTGCACATAGCGCTCCCCTGAACTTTGCACATAGTGCTCCCCTGAACTCTACACATAGCACTCTCCAAACTCTGCACAAAGCGCTACCCTAAACTCTACACATAACGCTCCCCCAAAATCTGCACATAGCTCTCCCCTGAACTCTGCACATAGCGCTCCCCCGAACTCTGCACATAGCGCTCCCCCGAACTCTGCCCATAGCGCTCCCCTGAACTCCGCCCATAGCGCTCCCCTGAACTCTGCCCATAGCGCTCCCCTGAACTCTGCCCATAGCGCTCCCCTGAACTCTGCCCATAGCCCTTCCCTGAACTCTGCACATAGCGCTCCCCTGAACTCTGCTCATAGCGCTCCCCTGAACTCTGCCCATAGCACTTCCCTGAACCCTGCACATAGCGCTTCCCTGAACTCTGCACATAGCGCTCCCCTGAACTCTGCAAACAGTGTTCCCCTGAACTCTGCACATAGTGCTCCCCTGAACTCTGCACAAAGCACTCCCCTAAACTCTACACATAACGCTCCCCCAAAATCTTCACATAGCGCTCCCCTGAACTCTGCACATAGCGCTCCCCCGAACTCTGCACATAGCGCTCCCCCGAACTCTGCACATAGCGCTCCCCTGAACTCTGCCCATAGCGCTTCCCTGAACTCTGCCCATAGCGCTTCCCTGAACTCTGCACATAGCGCTTCCCTGAACTCTGCACATAGCGCTCCCCTGAACTCTGCAAACAGTGCTCCCCTGAACTCTGCACATAGTGCTCCCCTGAACTCTGCACATAGCGTTCTCCTGAACTCTGCACATAGCGCTCCCCCGAACTCTGCACACAGTGTTCCCCTGAACTCTGCACATAGCGTTTCCTTGAACTCTGCACATAGCGCTCCCCTGAACTCTGCAAATAGAGCTCCCCTGAACTCTGCACATAGCGCTCCCCTGAACTCTGCACATAGCGCTCCCCTGAACTCTGCACATAGAGCTCCCCTGAACTCTGCACATAGTGCTCCCCTGAACTCTGCACATAGAGCTCCCCTGAACTCTGCACATAGTGCTCCCCTGAACTCTGCACATAGAGCTCCCCTGAACTCTGCACATAGAGCTCCCCTGAACTCTGCACTCTGTGTGCAAACCACCCCCAAACTCTGCTCTTGCTACCCAATGCTCTTCTGGTACTTAGTGCCCCTTTAAGATCCTGTCACTGTTAGTGAAATTTGACCATCCCTACTATTTGATGCAGTTTGGGGGGGGGGGGGGGTATTGTGGGGTCATGGTTAAGTTCCTGCTCATAAATATATATACGTGATCTGGCGCAGAGCTGCCGCCCTGTAGCAGTAAATCTGCTATGGGGCATCGGCAGGAGGTTAAGCTAAAAGAATGCTAAGGGATTAATACTACTTTAAGTTTCAGTAGGACTCCCAAATTACATTTGCAGCAGGTTAGGCTGGCCATACATTATACAACCTTGTACAATTCAATTTAACCATATAATATGAGGTCAATCCCAAGCACTTTCAATTTGTATGCAATCAGACAGGCCCTTGAACTACATAGCTAGAGGTAAATCTAAAGGAAATTGAATAAGAAAATTGTGTAATGTATGGGCAGCCTTAGTTGTGTTCCCTGAGTAGGTTCAAGAGAAAAAAGCTCATGTTGGACTGTACTGCATCTTTAAATACAAATGGATGTGTGATCATCTTTCTGCTGACGTCCCTTATCCAACGTCACTCCTTAAACCCGTCTCCGAACAACGAAAAGATCTGCACATGTAACTGTTAATGACCTTGATATGCTTTTAGCCTACGTCTTTCGCCGTTCATTCAACATTCTGTAGTGTATGGAGCGGATATTTCTTCCAAAGACAGATTGTATACACGGAAGCACAACATCCCCAGCACACCCGGAATAGCTGTATACCATGGTAACAGCAGACGTGCCTTTTGTACCATTGCAAGATGCTTGTAGGTGTCTTGGCTATTCAATAGAGAATGATTGATGCAGCTAAACATAACATTACATATCACAATACAGCAAAGCAGACCTATGCTCAAATGCTAGCATGAAGCTATGTTAGCGTGAAATTCAATTATGCACAAACAAGAAAAAAAAAAAAGGCGAAAGCCATCCCTTCCCCCCACAAACGTCTCTAATGTATAAAAGCATTGACCTTAGATCAGCAACATCTAGCAGACCAAATGGAAATGCAGGCTGAGGCAAAGCTGAAATCTAAAGCTGAACTATAGAGAAAAGGGTAAATACATTGTTGAAATACAAATATCAGAGCTGTTTTATCTACAAAGGCATTTGTATTTCTGTCAATCCAGTCCTGAGATTAACACAGCACCGCCAGCCTGATGTCCTAGCCTGGTGGGAGCCCTCTGGGAGGCTGCCACCTGTACGAGACAATCATTTGTGGCTACCCCACCGCTGCACATATACAAGGGCATGGGCGTCCGCAGCAGGGGGCAAGGGGGGTCAAGTGCCCCCCCCTGGAATCCCCAAGGTGTTGCAGCCGCTACCATGCTGCATTTTTTTTACTGAGTCCGCCGGCGGCTGCATCCTCCGCTCTCTCTCCTCTGGATCACAGAGCGGGCTGCCTCTGTGTTCGGTGGCAGCTCTGTAACATGGCCCCGTCCCCCCCAGACCTGCTTGTGTGATAGTAGAGAGAATCAACGTTCCGCCTATCACACGAGTTGGTCGGGGGGGCGGGGCCATGTTACAGAACGGCCGCCGTACACAGCCAGCCAGCGCTTTTATCCCTGTGTGCTACAGTGCCTGGATAGGAGGATCGGGGGGGCTGCAGGGGGCCCCCCTGCCAATTCTCCTATGCAACTTATTTTACTGTCCCCAGTTCACCTTGTGCTCCCTGCCCCCCCAGTGCTCTCCTCCACCACACTCTCCTGCCTCCCCCCCAGTGTTCTCCTCCACCACCACACTCTCCTGCCCCCCCAGTGCTCTCTCCTCCACCACCACACTCTCCTGCCCCCCCCAGTGCTCTCCTCCACCACACTCTCCTGCCTCCCCCCCAGTGTTCTCCTCCACCACCACACTCTCCTGCCCCCCCAGTGCTCTCTCCTCCACCACCACACTCTCCTGCCCCCCCCAGTGCTCTCCTCCACCACCACACTCTCCTGTCCCCCCAGTGCTCTCCTCCACCACCGCACTCTCCTGTCCCCCCAGTGCTCTCCTCCACCACCACACTCTCCTGTCCCCCCAGTGCTCTCCTCCACCACCGCACTCTCCTGTCCCCCCAGTGTTCTCCTCCACCACCACACTCTCCTGCCCCCCCAGTGCTCTCTCCTCCACCACCACACTCTCCTGCCCCCCCCCAGTGCTCTCCTCCACCACCACACTCTCCTGTCCCCCCAGTGCCCTCCTCCACCACCGCACTCTCCTGCCCCCCGTGCTCTCCTCCACCACCACACTCTCCTGCCCCCCCAGTGCTCTCTCCTCCACCACCACACTCTCCTGTCCCCCCAGTGCTCTCCTCCACCACCGCACTCTCCTGTCCCCCCAGTGCTCTCCTCCACCACCACACTCTCCTGTCCCCCCAGTGCTCTCCTCCACCACCGCACTCTCCTGTCCCCCCAGTGTTCTCCTCCACCACCACACTCTCCTGCCCCCCCAGTGCTCTCTCCTCCACCACCACACTCTCCTGCCCCCCCCAGTGCTCTCCTCCACCACCACACTCTCCTGTCCCCCCAGTGCCCTCCTCCACCACCGCACTCTCCTGCCCCCCGTGCTCTCCTCCACCACCACACTCTCCTGCCCCCCCAGTGCTCTCCTCCACCACCACACTCTCCTGTCCCCCCAGTGCCCTCCTCCACCACCGCACTCTCCTGCCCCCCGTGCTCTCCTCCACCACCACACTCTCCTGCCCCCCCAGTGCTCTCTCCTCCACCACCACACTCTGCTGCCCCCCCCAGTGCTCTCCTCCACCACCACACTCTCCTGTCCCCCCAGTGCCCTCCTCCACCACCGCACTCTCCTGCCCCCCGTGCTCTCCTCCACCCCCACACTCTCCTGCCCCCCCCAGTGCTCTCCTCCACCACACTCTCCTGCCTCCCCCCCAGTGTTCTCCTCCACCACCACACTCTCCTGCCCCCCCAGTGCTCTCTCCTCCACCACCACACTCTCCTGCCCCCCCCAGTGCTCTCCTCCACCACCACACTCTCCTGTCCCCCCAGTGCCCTCCTCCACCACCGCACTCTCCTGCCCCCCGTGCTCTCCTCCACCACCACACTCTCCTGCCCCCCCAGTGCTCTCTCCTCCACCACCACACTCTCCTGCCCCCCCCCAGTGCTCTCCTCCACCACCACACTCTCCTGTCCCCCCAGTGCTCTCCTCCACCACCGCACTCTCCTGTCCCCCCAGTGCTCTCCTCCACCACCGCACTCTCCTGTCCCCCCAGTGCTCTCCTCCACCACCGCACTCTCCTGTCCCCCCAGTGTTCTCCTCCACCACCACACTCTCCTGCCCCCCCAGTGCTCTCTCCTCCACCACCACACTCTCCTGCCCCCCCCAGTGCTCTCCTCCACCACCACACTCTCCTGTCCCCCCAGTGCCCTCCTCCACCACCGCACTCTCCTGCCCCCCGTGCTCTCCTCCACCACCACACTCTCCTGCCCCCCCAGTGCTCTCTCCTCCACCACCACACTCTCCTGCCCCCCCCAGTGCTCTCCTCCACCACCACACTCTCCTGTCCCCCCAGTGCTCTCCTCCACCACCGCACTCTCCTGTCCCCCCAGTGCTCTCCTCCACCACCACACTCTCCTGTCCCCCCAGTGCTCTCCTCCACCACCGCACTCTCCTGTCCCCCCAGTGTTCTCCTCCACCACCACACTCTCCTGCCCCCCCAGTGCTCTCTCCTCCACCACCACACTCTCCTGCCCCCCCCCAGTGCTCTCCTCCACCACCACACTCTCCTGTCCCCCCAGTGCCCTCCTCCACCACCGCACTCTCCTGCCCCCCGTGCTCTCCTCCACCACCACACTCTCCTGCCCCCCCAGTGCTCTCCTCCACCACCACACTCTCCTGTCCCCCCAGTGCCCTCCTCCACCACCGCACTCTCCTGCCCCCCCTGCTCTCCTCCACCACCACACTCTCCTGCCCCCCCAGTGCTCTCTCCTCCACCACCACACTCTCCTGCCCCCCCCCAGTGCTCTCCTCCACCACCACACTCTCCTGCCCCCCCCCCAGTGCTCTCCTCCACCACCACACTCTCCTGTCCCCCCAGTGCTCTTCTCCACCACCGCACTCTCCTGTCCCCCCAGTGCTCTCCTCCACCACCACACTCTCCTGTCCCCCCAGTGCTCTCCTCCACCACCGCACTCTCCTGTCCCCCCAGTGTTCTCCTCCACCACCGCACTCTCCTGCCCCCCCAGTGCTCTCTCCTCCACCACCACACTCTCCTGCCCCCCCCCAGTGCTCTCCTCCACCACCACACTCTCCTGTCCCCCCAGTGCTCTCCTCCACCACCGCACTCTCCTGCCCCCCGTGCTCTCCTCCACCACCACACTCTCCTGCTCCCCCCCAGTGCTCTCCTCCACCACCACACTCTCCTGCCCTCCCCTCAGTGCTCTCCTCCACCACCAAACTCTCCTGCCCTCCCCTCAGTGCTCTCCTCCACCACCACACTCTTCTGCCCCCCCTACCCAGTGCTCTTCTCCACCGCCACACTCTCCTGCCCCCCCCCCAGTGCTCTCCTCCACCACCACACTCTCCTGCCCCCCCCCCGTGTTCTCCTCCACCACCACACTATCCTGCCCCCCCCAGTGCTCTCCTCCACCACCACACTCTCCTGCACGCCCCCGGTGCTCTCCTCCACCATCACACTCTCCTGCCCCCCCCCCACATTTCTCTCCTCCCCTGTTCTTGCTGCCCCCCCTGCTCTCTCCATCCTTCTCTAGCCACCATCCCAGTGCTCTCCACTCCCTCCGTTCACCCCCCAGTGCTCCCCCCACAGTGCTCTCCAATTCCCCCCAGTGCTCTCCCCCTTGTCCCCCCCAGTGCTCTCCTCCACCACACTCTCCTGCCCCCCCCACAGTTTTCTCCTCCCCTGTTCTTGCTGCCCCCCTGCTCTCCAGCTCTCCCCATCCTTCTCTAGCCACCATCCCAGTGCTCTCCCCTCCTTTCCCCCCCAGTGCTCTCCCCCCCTGTCCCCCCCAGTGCTCTCCCCCCTGCCCCCCCCCTGTTCCCCCCAGTGCTCTCCACTCCGCCCAGTGCTCCCCCCATCCCCCCCCCCACAGTGCTCTCCTCTCCCCCCAGTCCTCTCTCCTCCGTGCTCTCCCCCTGTTCTCCTCCCCAGTGCTCTCCCCCCTGTTCTTTCCTCCCCAGTGCTCTCCACTCCCTCCAGTGCTCTCTCCCCTGTTCTTCTCCCCCCAGTGCCCTCCCCTTCCCCCACTGCTCTCCCCCAGTGCTTTCCCCCCCCCTCAGTGCTCTCCTCTGCCCCCCAGTGCTCTCACCCTGTTCCCCCCCCCACCAGTGCTCTCTGCCCAGTGCTCTCCACTCCCCCCAGTGCTCTCCCCCCCCTGTTCTTTCTCCCCCCCCCCAGTGCTCTTCAGCTCTCCCCATCACTCTCCAGCCCCCACCCCAATGCTCTCCAGCCCCCCATTCTCCCCACCCGTGCTCTTTCTGCCCCCCTGGTGTTCTCCAGCCCCCCCAGTGCTCTCTACCCTTTGTGCTCTCCACCCCTGTTCTTTTTGGCTCCCCCCAGCACTCTCCACTCCCCACCCCTGTACTCTTCACTCCCCCTGCATTTTGCCCCCACCCATGTGCTCTCCAACCCTACCAGTGTTCTCCACCCCCCATAGTGCTCTCCAGTCCCCCGTGCTTTCCACCCGTTCTTTCTGGCCCCCACTGGTGCTCTCAAGCTTCCCCCCATTGCTCTCCACTCCCCCCTGCTCTTTGCACCCCCCCAGTACTCTCCAGCCCCCAGCGCTCTCCGCTCCCCACCCCTGTGATCTCCACTCCCCCTCGCTCTTTGCCCCCACCCATGTGTTCTCCAACCCCGTCTGTACTCTTTGCTCCCACTTCTCTCCAACTCCCACCCAGTGCTCTCCACTTCCCCAGAACTAGAGGACAGGCTGACTGGGGCTGGAAAATTAGGACAGCTGAAGGTCCAGGTGGCCAGGGACCACTCCATCTCACAGCAGACAGATCCTCTGGAAGGAGCACCGTCCCCATCCAAAACGAGAACAGACCCTGCCTGCTGCTGGCCATCATGCATATCCTGCTGGCATGCAAGGTACCGTACCAAGCATCAACAACACACCTTCCCACAGACAGGGACTGTAGACTGGGACATGGGGCACAGGAGGGGCTGCAATGATGGACACAGTGAGGCTGCATTCACAGCACAGTAAAGCTGCATTTGATGGACACAGTGAGGCTGCATTTGATGGACACAGTAAAGCTGCATTTGATGGACACAGTGAGGCTGCATTTGATGGACACAGTGAGGCTGCATTTGATGGACACAGTGAGGCTGTATTGGTGGGCACAGTGAAGCTGAATTTGATGGGCACTGGTGAGGCTGCATTGAGCTCTTGCATCAAGTTTGGAGTCTCTTACCATCTCCTGTAGGGAGTCTGGAGAGGAGTCAAGAGTGGGAGCACCGCCAGGATGGGGGTCATGGGAGAAGTCAGACTTGTGTGGACTGTGGACAGGAAAACTACAGGATAAAACCATAGCCACCAAGCTGGAGCCGACTGACTGAGCCCTGCACAGTGCACCTGAGAGGAGGTCAGTGAAAGCACCGCCAGGCCAGTCGGGGGGGGGTCACTGATGTAAGGGGGGGTGAATACGATAATGTAAGGGGCACTAATATAAAGGGTTTCCTCCTTATATTAGTAACCCACCCCCCTTACCTTTGAGTATTCTTTCTGCAGAAGGTGGTCCCCCCCCCATGTTCTGAGTTCCTGGGGTCCCCCTTGATGATTGATCACTTACCACTATTAACTGGTAAAATGTATGGTTTTCCCTTTCATGAACAAGAAAATAATGACGTTATGCTGTTGGGCTGGTATAATAATGCTGTGAGGCTGGTATGAAATTTTTTCCAGGGCTGGTTTTTGAAAGCATGGGCGTCCACAAGGTTACTCAGGTGGCTGCGTACCATGCCCATATAGCCTAGAGAATGTACATCTTTTTACATTGCAATACATCTGTTGTTGCCATATTTTTATCTTGATGAAAACAGCCTATACAGTGACAGTATGAGATCAAAATATGGCCACAACAGATGTATTGCAATGTAAAAAGATGTACATTCTCTAGGCTATATGGGCAAGGAACACAGCCGCCAGAGTAACTTCCAATACAAAGTGAAGATGAATTATCTGTTATATAACACATATGTATTACCAGTGGAAAGATTTTCATGAGATTGCCGAAAAGGGGCGGAGCATGAGCGGCCTTAAAATTATGCCCCCCCTTGGAAAAAGTTCTGCGGACGCCCATGTACAAGGGGTGTGTATAGGTGTGCAGTGGGGGTGGGGCAGGGTCGGGGGTACCACTAGGCAAACTAGGCAGCCGCCTAGGGTGAACTGCTGTCTAGGGGAGCCCAGCTGCTGGTTTCCCTCTGCGTCTGCAGGCTGCAGCATTTAACTAACTCAGTCTAAGCAGCTGCTCCGTCGAGCGGTAGTGTAATTAGAGGCGAAGCGCAGCACTGGACCAGTGCTAAAGGAAGCCAAGCCAATGCTTCCTGTTTAGTGCCGCCCTCTGTCACAAGGGCAGGGCAAAGGGGGTGGAGTCAGGGGTGGAGCCAATGGGGGTGGCAAAATAAGGGTTCGACTGGGGTGTCAAAAAGCCAGCCCTGAGTGGGGGGAATGGCCCAGCCACAGATGATTGGCTCATACAGGTGACAGCTTCCTGGCCCACTAGCACAGGTGGGTTTGAATCTTAAAGCCGACCTTCAGTCATTTTTTCAACTTTCCATCTATTAAACCTTCTGCCCTTGTTGTTTTAACTTTGGATGTTAAAAAAAAAAATTCTGCCAGTAAATACCTTATACAGCCCACTTCCTGTTAGGCTTATGATATCATGCACAGCTCTCTCTCTCACTCTCTGAGAGTTTGTGAGGAAGGGAGGGGGGATGAGTCAAAAGAGGGCCAATGAGAGCTGCAGGGCTGCAGAGCTGGAGGTGTGTCTCTGTGTGTCTATGTCAAGCCAGGAAGCTTCAGCTGCCCACAGTTAGAATGGATGCAGTCAAACTCAGTGGAAGGAGATTTCTGCAGCATATTGGGCAAGTACAGAATCACAGTATATATAAAATAATATGCAAAGTGGTTGGAGGGAAGCTTCAGAATGGCAAAGATGTTTTTATTAAAAATTATGTGAGCAGACTGCAGTACCTTTTTAATCTGCAGTATTCATTTTGATGTTACATTTTGATTTCATTTTAGTTTTAGTTGTATTTTAGTCATCTGAATTGTTTTAGTTTTAGTCATATTTTAGCTCACTAAAATGTAATAGGTTTAGTTGAATTTGAATGAATTATTGAAGGTGTTACTAAACCCAGGGCCCTGCATTCACTGTATCTGATCCTCCACAGTACACATAACATGGAAATACAATTATTTTAGTAAATATAAACTGCTAAATACCTTTTGTGATCAGCAGTATATAGCAGCCCTGTGACTTCTGTCAGTGTCTGGTTAAAGCTTGTAGGAGGAGTTTTCATTCTCCTCTGACTGTCCTATGAGGTTGCATGACTCCTGACCTTCTGCCTGGACAGTGCTGTTTGGCCCTGTGCTGATCACATGCCCCCCCCCCCCCCAAAAGAAACTCTCTGGCAATACACACCAAACTGAGCATGTGCAGAATTCCTCCAAGGCTCTGTACTATCAGGGGATGGGTTGGGGACAGTAAAATAAGGGATAAGGGGAGGATCAGAGAAGACAGGATTTTTACACAATGCAATGAAGTTCCACAGTGAGTATAACAAACATGCTTTACTGTATATACAGACTGATTTTACTGTTGTGGGTTTGGTAACACTTTAAGCATTTGTCTAGAATTGCCAAACTGGTTATATACTCCTGGAGTAAAAATCTAATAACATGTTATTATTTATGGTATTACACTCCATGTGCACTAGTGTTTTTTTTTATAAGCTCCAGAAAGTTGTTATTAGCATTTTGTTTCTGCTCCTAGTAGCTAAATAGTGTTATCCTATGTGTCCATACACACTACATTACGCTATTAAAGTTTTTTGAGCTACAACATCTAGGTGGAAAGAAAAATAGTTTTTGTAGAGTTTTTTTTGGAGCGTTTTTCTAGCAGAAAAAAACGCTAAACGCTCTTAAACGCTTCTAAACACTATACTGGGCACTTTCACTCCCTTCCCGCCCAGGCCAATTTTCAACTTTCAGCGCTGTCGCACTTTGAATGACAATTATGCGGTCATGCAATGCTGCACCCAAACTAAATTTTTATCCAGACAGAGATTTCTTTTAGTGGTATTTAATCACCACTGAGTTTTTTATTTTTTTGCTAAACAAATAAAAAAGACTGAAAATTTTGATGAGGCTGCACTGGCAGACAGAGATGAGTTGGCACTGGTGGGCACTGATGAGGAGGCACTAATATGCAGCAGTGATGGGCACTGATATTCAGCACTGATGAGCACTGTTATGCGGCACTGATAGGCGACAATGATAGGCAGCCTTATGAGTGGCACTGATAGGCAACAATGATAGGCAGCCTTTATGGCCACTTATAGGCAGCACTGATTGGTACTTATGAGCGGCACTGATGGGCGACACTGATGGGTGTTGATCAGTGGCAGCTGGTGTTTTAGCAGCTTTAAAAAACAACCACCCCGCATTGGAATCCAGGGGAGGCGACAATGGACAGGGGGCGGAGCCTGTGCACACTTAATGGACTGTCCTGCCCTGGTACTGATAGATGGCACTGATAGGTGGCACTGATGGGCACTGAAAGGCATCACTGATGAGCATATAAGCAAAAAGGTTTTAAAATGCAAAAAACAGCTTCTTTTTTTTTCTTCGTGTACTGTAAAAACGCTAATAAAATGCTAATGCTCCTAAATGCTATTAAAATGCTACTACAAGCCAGCAAAAAAAAAAAAAACTAGTGTGCAAGGAGCTTTACAGTTTGAACATAAACTACAGACACAGTTTTAGCTGTTGTCATATATAACTTCTTTATAAATAAAACTAAAGCCGCGTACACACGGGCGGACTGTCTGGCCAACTTAGTCCGTCGAAACACATTTCAGCGGACAGTCCGCTCGTGTGTGGGCTTCAGCGGACTTTTTCAGCGTGCAGTCTGGTGGACTAAGTCTTTCGGAATTTCCGTAATATTGTCCGTCCAACTTTGGTTTCAGCGGACAGTCCGCTCGTGAGTAGGCTAGTTCGACGGACTAAGTATGGCGCATGCTCAGAAAGGATTTACACGGCGAAAGGTTGCATTGCTGTGTATTGGACTTCCTATTTCTAGTCCCGTCGTACGTGCTGTACACGTCATCGCGCAAGCTTTCGACTGACTGTTTGTGCATCCGTGTGTGGTCAAGTCCGTTCATTCGAAAGTAGGACGGACTGTCCGTCGGATTGTCTGACAGACTAAGTTGGCCAGACAGTCCGCCCGTGTGTACGCGGCTTAAGTTTCATAAACAACCAAAATTATTGCTTTTTGACAAACAGAATTGCAACTTAAAAGCAAAAACTGTAAACTCTATTGGCTGTAATGCCATTGCACATATTACCAAGATTAAATATTAAGAAAAAAAAAATAAGAAAAGCCCCTTTCTTATTTTTTCTTTTTTTTCTTTTAGCAGCTTTGTAAATGCCCCCTATTTATTCTTATGTGGTAGTGCAGTGTTCATTTTAAAGTCAAATTTTGATTTAGTTTTAGTCGTAATTTTAGTCATCTGAATTGTTTTAGTCATATTTTAATAGACTAAACTAGTGTTAATTTCGTAGACTAAAATATTTTCACAGACAAAATTAACACTGCTAATCTGAACATGCCCCCGGATTATCACTGACCCTGGCCCTCGAAATTTGACACACTTTAAAACATTTTTTTATCCAAACACAGATCTATAAAGAGGGTACCATATTTATCGGCGTATAACACGCACAGGCGTATATAACAAGCACATTCATTTTAAGAGGGAAGTTTCAGGGAAAAAAAAATTAAATTTTAAATAAGGAACTTTGAAGCAAAAAAAGGGTCAGTGCCAACCTGCAGCCTCGCCATTGCCATCAATGCAGCCTGATCAATGCCCATGTGCAGCCTCACAAGTGCCATCAATGCAGCCTCACCAGTCCACATCAATGCAGCAGCCTCACCATTGCCATTAATGCAGCAGCCTCACCATTGCCATCAATTCAGCAGCCTCACCATTGCCATTAATGCAGCAGCCTCACCATTGCCATCAATTCAGCAGCCTCAACATTCCCATCAGTGCTGCCTGATCAATGCCCATCTGCAGCCTAGAGAGGACAAGGAGGGGGGCAGGACGAGCGCCGACAGATTACATACAGGAGAATCTCCTATGATAGACAGAACAGTGGTCGAATGGTGGCCCAGGAGATGGGACTACCTATTACAGAGGCAGGAGATTCTCACTGTATGTAATCTGATGGCTCTTGTCCTGCCCCCTTCCCTGTCCCCTCCAAGGCAGCTAAAATTTAAGTATTGGCATATAACACACACGCTATTTGCACCCGATTTTCATGGTGAAACAGTGAGTGTTATACGCCAATAAATACAGTAAATACTTACCTTTCCTGCTTACCATGCTGCTCAACGTTGTGTCGTTGACAAACGCCTGGTCCCCTGAAAACCAACACTTAAAATAGTGACCCACAGTAAGGCTGGATTCGCACCTATGTAGTTTAAGGCTGGATTCACGCCTATGCATTTTTAGTGCTCTTTGCATTTTGCAGATTTACAGTCAGATACTACAGTCCATTTAACATGGTTTCCTATGGAACACGTTCTGTAGTGCAAATCTGCAAAATGCAAAAAGCACTAAAAATGCCATAGGTGTGAATCCAGCCTAAGAACATATGATCCAGGATGAACTTTTTCCCAGATTTTCTCTGCAGTTTATTTGATCAAGGCTTTGTGTGCAGGGTATCAATTCATAAGCCTCGTATACACGTTTTTCCGATGGGAAATGTGATGACAGGCTGTTGGCGGAAAATCCAACCGTGTGTGCGCTCCATCGGACAATTGTCGGATTTTCCAAATGTTTTAAAATTTTCCACGGACAAATGTGTGTTGTCAGATTTTCCAAGCGTGTGTACACAAGTCCGTCGGACAAAAGTCCAAAGTACAAACACGCATGCTCGGAAGCACGGACGAGCCAGAAGCGGTCGATCTTGTAAACTAGCATTCGTAATGGAGAATTAACATTGGTGACGTGGCAAATTATGAAATCTCGAAGTGCAGCGCACATTCTCTTCTTCTTTAACGGGATAATAATGAAGTTGCTTTGCTGATGATACTGATGGAGTTATTGCAAAACTAATTTTCACATTTTTTTTTTTTTCTAGTGATATCAAGAATTATAACATTATGCTTTTTTTTTTTTTTTTTTTTTTTTTTGGGGCAAGTTACAAAAACACCATTATCCAGTAGTTTTTTAAGATCAAAGATACAATGTGTTGGTGTCCCTTTGTATTTTTTGTTATGTAACTGCCTACTCCCAAGCTGTCATTTGAAGTAAAACACATAGCCAAGTATTAGCCCCCGTACACACGGTTGGAGATTCCGTCCAAACCAAATCCGTCGGTGTTATTCCGACGGAGTAATTCCAGAAGAGGTCCGGAAGTGATGTTGCATACACACGGTCGGACTAAGTTGTCGGAAAATCCGATTGTACATAACGTGATGGCGTTATTTCGTTAGGACGGGACTACGTTCTGGCTAGTAGCCAATAGCTTTGGTCTAGGAATTTGATCTGAGCATGCGTGGCACTTTGTCCGTCGGAGTAGGCTACACATGATCGGAGTATGTCCGATCGGAGCATTTTGTCTGAAAATTTTACCGGCAAGTTGGAAAAGTTGGAAAAGTTGGTCCGTCAGATATTCCGACGGAAACAGTCCGATGCAGACCACACACAGTCGGAATATCCGACAAATATCCGACAAAACGGTCCGATAGGAAACATTCCGTCGGAATCTCCGACCGTGTGTACAAGGGCTTATTCTACACAATTTTTTTATTGTGCATTAAAAAAAGAAAACATAAAATTAGACATGTTATCTGCCAATAGAACTTAACCAAAAAGTGCATACTATCCATCCAAAAATATTGAAAATATAACAAATCAAATCATTATTATTCAACCAAAAGAATAAATAAATAAAAGCCTCATGCATGTGTCCCGCTTCTTAATATAGGGAGTCAACAATGCCAAGAGTTGGTGAAAGCAGGGGTTTGTCATCTGTAGATAATTCCAAAAATCATCTGAATTATTCTCCTGGAGCTCCCGCAGCAAAGGCTTATGCCATAATTGGTCACGATTAATAAAGCAACCAATTTTTGGTCCATGAACTCCTCCTCCTCCTGTTCCTGGATCGGACTTGGTCAAAGCAATATCTCCAAGGCCAATAATAAATAATACGTTATCTCCTCCGATTCCACAACATGTCTGGTCTTCTAAAACTGGAGGTTGCAAAATCTGGTGCAGCTGTGCATTGTAGCCAATCATCTTCTAACTTCAGCTTGTTCGATTAACTGTTTGCCGCCTGCCAAACATCACATGACGTCTGGGACTTTGAGCGGTAATATCTAATGATTCCTACAGCTACAGGCATCATTTAGATATTTTCTTTTAGAGCCGGCGATTCCCTGTACTATAAGAATGATCATAGCGGCTGTTCAGCCACTTGATTGTTCTTCCAGGCGGCCTAGGGGGGAGATGTGGAGAATTATTAACCCCAGATCTCACTGTTTAGAGGACCTGTCATGCCATATTCCTATTACAAGGGATGTTAACATTCCTTGTAATAGGAATAAAAGTGATAAAAAAAGACAAAGAAAGAATCAAACTAGAAAAATTAAAGTAAAATTAACAAAGAAAAAGTAGTTTTCTTTTTTATTTTCTTTTTTTCTTTTTTATTATTATTTCTTATTATTATTTTTATTTTTGTTCATTTAATTAACAAAATAAATAAAAAATAAATTTAAAGTGCCTCGTACCTGCGTGTTTGCTCTCAGAAGCGAACACATACATAAGTTGCATCTGCATATGAAGACGGCTTTTAAAACACACATGTGAGGTATCGCCGCGATTGTTGGAGCGAGAGCAATAATTCTAGCACTAGACCTCCTCTGTAACCCGAAAAATATAACCTGTAAAAAAATTTAAAGCGTCGCCTATGGGGATTTTCAAGTATCAAAAATTGGCACCATTCCACGAGTGTGTGCAATTTTGATTTTGATTATATATAATGTTTGGGGGTTCTGTGTAATTTTCTAGCAAAAAAATTATGATTTTTACATGTAGGGGAAAAATGTCAGAATTGGCCTGGGTAGCAAGTGGTTAAGCTTTGACAAAAAACTGGAAGTGGAATTGGTTTCTCTACAGGGCTGCACCAGATTGTGCACTCTCCAGTTTTAGTATATCAACTCCAATTTCTTTGACTTTTCATATTTTCACTTTCATTCTGTAATGGAGCTCTTACCTGAGCCCCCTCTCGATACAGCGATGTGCATGAGAGTAGTGGCTCTCTTCCCTCATTGGCTCACACAGCTATCAATCACAGCAGGAGGTGGGGCAGAGCCACTCTCTGTGTGTGAATGGACAATGTCCATTCACAGGAGCCTGGCTTGCTATTGGGGGGCACTCAGCAGGAGGAGCCAGGACCGATGGCGGGGACCCAAAAAGAAGAGGATCAGGGCTGCTCTGTGCAAAACCATTGAACAGAACAGGTAAGTATAACATGTTTGTTTTGTTTTTTTCAACCACAACCTTTGGAATCACTTTGCAGTGTGAACTGTTAAATGATGCAGGAATCGGATCGCATAGGTATGAACACCCATGCAATCTGATTCCAGTGCAGACCAAAAAAAAGGTCCTGGTTCTGATGTGAATGTGATGCAATTTCAACTATATGGTTTGTATGGCTGAAATTGCATCGCACTTGATCTGCACAGCAATGCGGTGCAAAGCACATGCAATGTCTGGCATTGCACTAGTGTGAACCCAGCCTTAACAATGACATTTAAATGGACTCAACGAAAGCATCCTTCAAGAAAAACTCTTTTAAATCTTACTCTGGCACTCTTCTGCATCTGGCTAGCTCTCTAGCTGAATTATTATAATTGCCGGTATCCTTATCTTTTGAAGGGCCCTAATCCAAAACTGGAAAAAAATGACAACTAATGTATTCACTGGTCCTGCCACTTCTTGCTTTCAAAGGCAAGTGCACCCTAATGACTCATGAGACAATCGGTGTAGTTCTTCCCAGAAGCTCTATGAAAAAGCCTGACAAATTTCCCACTACTGCAATAAAATAAAAAATATATAAAGTGGGGATAAGCTAGGGTCTCTGTCAGGTTTTCATTGTGTCTGGGTCCGTTTGGAGGATTTTTCTGTCACTTCCTGTCCCAGTAAAGAGAGAGCGATCTTCAAAATGGCAACACAGGCAGCCATATACAGTATACTAGAAATAAGTTCCAACACTCAATAACAAAAAAAAAAAAAGGTTCCTTAAAGTTGAACTGGGATAAAAAAAAGAAAACTACTCTTGCAGTGCGGCCCCCTGCACTGCAAGGGTTAAATGCTTATTAAAGAAAATCTATAATTGCAGCATACACTTTAATTTATAACATCAGCATTATAATAAAAATACAAACAATGGTTATATTTGAAAATACAATATAAGCTTACTTGAAAAAATATGTTGTAAGTTCTACCTGGCTGCTAGTCATCTACTTCCACAAAATCCTGGATTCCCTGCATGCTTTGTGGTTTCTCCTCTGCCACCCATTTTTCTTGGGTGGCATTAAAATAAATGTAAATCTTAGGCCCCTTTCACGCGATCGGACAGATCAGGTCCGTCTGTCCGCTTTTCAGGCGGACCCGACCTGGCACTTATTGTCCTCTATGGGAAGGCAGATGTCAGCAGACATGTGTCCACTGACACCTACCTGACATCCAATTCATCAAAATCCACTAACAGACGAATAGGGTGATACATTTGTCATCTGTCCATCAGAGGGTCGCATCGGATCAGATGACAATCGAATGGAAAAAGACATTCAGTCCATTTCCATCTGACCACCCCATAGAGTAGATCAGGCTCTGTCCTTGTCTGCTCTGCATAGCGGAGCAGACACGGACTTGTCATCCACCTGCTCAGAACACCTTTGGGATGAGCGGAGACTGCAAGCCAGGCCTTTTCATCCAACATCAGTGCCTGACCTCACAATTTCGCTTCTGGAAGAATGGTCAAACATTCCCATAGACACACTCCTAAACCTTGTGAGCAGAAGAGTTGAAGCTGTTATAGCTGCAAAGGGTTGGCCAACTCAATATTGAACCCTACGGACTAAGACTGGGATGCCATTAAAGTTCATATGTGTGTAAAGGTAGGGGTCCCAATACTTTTGACAACATAGTGTACATACAACTGAATACTATTCTTAGAAGTATCTCTCTTATGGTTTTATCCCTCCTTCTTCCTTGACTACAGTCACCTGGAGCACCATTGACTTAACAGTGGACCTTATATCCACACACAGAATCTCACAGAAAAAGGAAGAACCGCTCACTGTTTAAAAACCATAAATTTGGTTTATTAATTTTAAAAATATATAAAAATATATATAAACTGTTTCCACCTGGTATATGTGAGCTTTACTGTGTCCTACTCCATTGGGAACCTACTCATAAGGTTTTGAGTAACCTCCCAATGGAGTGAAATGTGTTAGGGCTCACATATACCAAGTGGAAGCAGTCTACATGTTGGAGAGATTATTAAACTGGATTTAAGAGTTTTAGACAGTCAGCGGCTCTTCCTTTTTCTCTTTGAGAGTCTGTGTGCAGAGTTTATGAGTTAGAGAACTTTGAGAAGTGGCTCCCTGGATTGGATAACAATGACGAGTGCGAGTCTGCAGTGGAATATTGTACTTGGTTCTTGTCTGTGTAGAAACAATTGGAGTCTCCATCCAAAGCTTGTGCCACAGGGTAACAACACAAGAGTTCATTAGGAGACAGGGACAGAGTGTTGTCACTAGGGATGAGCTCGATGTTCGTTTCAAATGCATGTTTGACTCGAACATTGGCCGTTCGTCTGTTTGGCGAATTCAGAACTTTGTGGACCGTTCGCACCAAATTCGTGTGGCACAAACGGGCCACAATGCACTACGCCATCGCAGTGCATTGCTGGCTCATGATTGGCCAAGCATGCACTATGCCCCCGCATGCTTGGCCAATCACACAATCACAGTGCCGTCAGAGACGAGAGCCATAATTATTGCTCAGGGAGTTTAGTACACGCCCCACACTATATAAGGCCGTCAGCGTGGCGGCCTTGTGTAGTGTGTTGGCGTGCAGGGAAAGAGCTAGATAGGTAGGGACAGTGTGTTCTTTTCTCAGCCATCTGCAGGAGTTAGTGGGTGTTGTGTTCCTCCAGCACAGCACAGTATACACCTGTATCTACCCTTTATTGCTGGTGTTTTCTAATACAGGCATCTGCAGGAGTTATTGGGTGTTGTGTGTCTCCAGCGCAGTATACACCTGTATCTACCCTTTATTGCTGGTGTTCTCTAATACAGGCATCTGCAGGAGTTAAAGTGGGTGTTGTGTGCCTCCAGCACAGTATACACCTGAAGATAACCCTTATTGCTGGTGTTGTCTGTTGCATAGCTTGCATATTAGCCATTAAAATTAGCACGTTCGAGTCCCATAGACTTTAATAGGGTTCTAAAGTTTGTACGAATTTTCAGTCCATTTGAATGTTCTAGGGAAAACCGAACTGGGCGGTGTTCGGCTCATCCCTAGTTGTCACCCTAAAACTGGAACTGCCTGAAGAAGAACCTTCATAACTTTATCATGGGATGTTATTTTAAAGAAAGCTGCAGATTTAGAAATATTGAAACTGCCTTTAAATTTACATGAGCATGTAAAATTAGATTTTAGCGATTGGGATTACATATATGTAAACAGCCCCCTGACTGACTTAACATGAAAGTTGGAGTTATTTTCCTACCTATACACTAGTCGATTACTATTTATAAGCAATGGTTCAGGCATTTTCATTTCTTGCTTGTACATAGACAGCCTGTTCATACTAGTGCAATGAAATAATTTCCAATCATTTCACTGGGGTTTTATTTAGTAATGGTCTGCTTGGAGACATCATCTGTTCTCCTTGCTTTATCTCAAGGTTTCAGGCAAATTTCTGTGTTGTTTCCTAATAATCTATTTAGAAGCCATTACCAATTCCTAGAAATGCCTGGACATGGAAGTCCAATAGAACAAGCTTTACATATTTATTTGGCCAAATGTGATAAAGGAACTGAATTCCAAGCAGCGTATAATTAGGAAAACAATTCATTTTCTATTACAGACACAGCAGGCCGGTACAGCTTCAGGTTGTAATGGCTCAGAGACTAGACATCCCAGCCATGCCTGATGAGTCTTATGACCTATTTTATCACACAACATAATTGCTCAATAAACCATCATGGTGAATACTATGTACAGGTATTACTATTCACAAATGTAATAAGTAATGTCCTGATATTACCAAGCAGGCACTATCACAGCCATGTCAAGGAATCTAAAAAACCCATCGTTGCCCATTTTTTAACACCTTTCACTTTCACCCAATAAGATGTACGCATCTTGATTCCTCTTATTCACCAGGAACTTAACCAAAAGCTCTTCGCTGCATAGTCATTTAATTTTAAGTGACCCGTATTTCATGAGACAGCACTGATATGTTGAGATATGTTCCGTCAGTGAGTAATCAGATTTTTAAGTTACGTTGTCCATACACTGGTAAATTTTTGAATATGAATATTGGTCAAAAGTACCATATTTATCGGTGTATAACACGTGCCGGCGTATAACATGCACCCCAAGTTTAGGAGGGAATTTTAAGGAAAAAAACTTTTAGGAGGGAAATTTAAGGAAAAAAAACTTACATTTAAATGCCCATCAATGCAGCCTTATCAGTGTCCATCTGAAGCCTTGTCAGTGTTATTTGCAGCCTTGTCCTGCAGCCTGTCCATCATTGCAGCCTTGTCATGCAGCCTGTCCATCATTGCAGCCTTGTCCTGCAGCCTGTCCATCATTGCAGCCTTGTCCTGCAGCCTGTCCATCATTGCAGCCTGTCTATCATTGCAGCCTTGTGCATCGTTGTCCCCTTGTGTTAATTGCAGATTTACACAGGAAAAAAAAAATGGCGCAGCGGAGATGTCCTGTGTATCTCGGCGGCGGCCGGTAGTTCTTCGGCTCTTCTCACGGCTTGCGGCCGCCTTCGGCTCTTCTCGCAGCTTTCGGACACCTTCGGCCGTTCTCGGAGGCTTTCGGCCGCTCTCGGCCATTCTCTGCGGTTTTCCGAGAATGGTCGAAGGCGGCCGAAAGCCGCCGAGAATGGCCGAACGCGGCAGAAAGCCGCGAGAAGAGCCAAAAGCGGCCGAAAGCAGCGAGAAGAGCCAAAGGCGGCTTAAAGCTGCCCAGAGGCACAAAATTGCTCAGAAATCGTGGCGGATCGGCGTATAACACGCACCCGCGATTTTCCACTGATTTTAAGGGGAGAAAAGTGCGTGTTATACGCCGATAAATACGGTACTTGAAAATTGAATTTGCATTTAACTGTTGTATGCCCCATAGCAGTTTTAGTGCAACAGGGCGGCAGTTGTGTGCTGGATCACATATATATATATATATATATATATATATATATATATATATATATATATATATGTATATATATATATATATATGTGTGTGATTCTGTACTTTTGCATGCAGGGGGCACGTGGGCCACGGCTGCTATGATAATTCCCAGCAGAAGCGGGTGCTGGGCACTCGATGTCCTCCTCCACCCACTGATCAATGGTAAACTACACAGAACCAAAATCTGTGTAAACAAGGCAGATCCCTGATCTAACAGAGGGGAATGTATGCATTTTGTGTTCCTGCAAAGCAGTGACTAGAATCCATCTCTTCCCCTAGTAAAAGCATATTTTTAGCACTGATCACTGTATTAGTGTCACTATCGCAGCCCTGCTATAAGTCACTGATAGTCACCATTACTAGTATTAAAAAAAAATCCATAAATACAGTTAGGTCCATATATATTTGGACACAGGCACAATTTTATTTATTTTTCAAATATTTACCAAAATATATTCAAGCTATAATTATAATTTGAGGGTATGTACATCCAAATCAGAGGAAGGGTTTAGGAATTACAGCTCTTATTAATAGCCACCCCCCTCTTTCAAGGGACCACAAGTAATTGGACAATTGAATGGAAAGGTGTTTCATGGCCAGGTGTGGGCTACTTCTTTGTTATTTCTTCATCAATTAAGGAGGTAAAGGGTCTGGAGTTGATTCTAAGTGTGGAATTTGCATTTGGAATCTATTGCTGTGAACCTACATCATGCGTTCAAAGGAGCTGTCCATAGAAGTGAAATAGGTCATTGTAAGGCTTCAAAAATTAAACAAATCCATCAAAGAGATAGCAGCAACACTAGGAGTGGGAAAATTAATAATCTGGTACATTCTGAGGAAAGAAGAATGCACTGGTGAGCTCAGCAACATAAAAAGGCCTGGACGTCCACAGAGGACAACAGTAGTGGATGTATACAGGGTCCTCTCTATGGTAAAGAAAAATCCATTGACAGCATCCAGACAAGTAAAGGACACTCTCCAGGAGGTGTGCGTATCATTGTCAAGGTCTACAATCAAGAGAAGACTTCAGGAGAGCAAATACAGAGGCTTCACCACAAGGTGTAAACCATTTATAAGCCTGAAGAATAGAAAAGCCAAATTAGACTTTTCCAAAAAACATATAAAAAGGCGAGACCAGTTCTGGAAAAGCATTCTTTGGACGGATGAAACTAATGCTGGGTACACATGATCGGAATTTTGGCCAGCAAAAGACCGATAAGAGCTTTTCATTGGAAAATGCGACTATGTGTATGCTCCATCGGAATTTAGCTGGCTGAATTCCTGCCAGCAAAAATTTGAGAGCATGTTCTCAATTTTTTCAACGGAAATTCTGATTGTGTGTATGCAATTCCAACATGCAAAAACTCACGCATGCTCAGATTCAACCACGAGATGGAAGCTATTGGCTACTGGGTATTGAACTTCCTTTTTCTAGTCCCGTCGTACTTGACGGTCGGAATTTGCTGTGACTGTGTGTATGTAAGACAGCTTGAGTGAAATACCATTGGAATTCCGTTGGGAAAACCATCAGAGCTTTTTTTGACCAAAGTTTGTCTGTACACGGCATAGGATTAATCTGTACCAGAATGACGGGAAGAAAAAAAGTGTGGAGAAGACTTGGAACAGCTCATGATCCAAAGCACACAACGTCATCTGTAAAACATGGTGGGGGCAGTGTGATGGCTTGGGCATGCATGGCATTCAGTGGCACTGGGTCATTGGGGTTTATTGATGATGTGACAGAAGACAGAAGTGCAGTGTGTTTAGAGATATACTGTCAGCCAGATTCAGCAAAATCAGCAAAGTTGATTGGACAGCGCTTCACAGTACAGATGGACAATGATCCAAAACACACTGCAAAAGCAACTCAGGAGCTTTTGAAGGAAAAGAAGTGGAATATTCTGCAATGGCTGGGTCAATCACCTGATCTCAACCCAATTAAGCATGCATTTCACTTGCTAAAGGCAAAACTAAAGGCAGAAAGACACGCAACAACAAACAACTGAAGACTGCTGCAGTTAGAGCCTGGCAAAGCATCAGAAAGGAGGAAGCCGAGCCTTTGGTAATGTCCATGGGTTCCAGACTTCAGGCAGTCATTGCCAGTAAAGAAAAAAAATGTACATTTTATTTATGATTATATTAATTTGCCTAATTACATTTGAGCCCCTGAAAATGGGGGGACTCTGTATTAAAATAGTTGCAGTTCCTAAAATTTGTACTTGATATTTAGGTTCACCCCCTTGAATTAAAGCTGAAAGTCTGCACTTCAAATTCATTTGGATTGTTTATTTTTCATTTTGTTCTGGTGGCATACAAAGCCAAAAGTAAGAAAATTTGTGGGGAACAAATTACATACATTTAATTTGGGTAAAGTTTTACACTTTTTTTCAGTTAAAGTAACACAGTGCCATATCTTTAAAAATGGATTGGTCATGAAGGGGGTTAATCTTCTGGAGGTCAACTGGTTAACATTCGATTTTGGAATGAATGGACTTTTCTGAACGAAAACCACATTCACTATTAGAAAAATGTTGCTGCACATTTTCTCATCACTGCGGTCAAAAAAGGAGCGCAGACTTGACCCCACTAATGATTAGACTATCGAATGAACATTCTTAAAATGAAATTCTCCAAGTGTTAGGGCCAGCTTTTGTTTTGGAGGTTCTAGGTTCACAACATTGACACATGGACATTGCACAGTACTTATTATTTCATTATACACATTATTATTATACACATCCTTCTTTTGTTCTTTGTATGTAAAGGTGACATAGTACCAGTTCACACATTCTGAATGCTATTAGTAATTCTCAATATCTTTTCTAATTCTGTCTGATTAGATGCTGCACAGAAGCATTTTTCATGTCCTGTGTGCTGGTTGTAATTCTCAGTATCTGTTCTTATTCTATATGTATTGATGCTGCACAGTGGAACTTCTCTTGTATGTTTGTATGATGGGTGTAATTCACAGCATGTGTTCTTAATCTGTGTGTAAGGATTTTATACAATACCACTTCCCTTGTTTTGTATGCTGGGTATACTGGTTTGTTATTCTTATGTAAGCATTCTGCACAATACCAAAAGTGATATTAAAGTCTTGTTTTTTTTTTGTTTTGTTTAAAAATAATAAACAAGTCATACTTACCTGCTCTGTGTAATGGTTTTGCACAGAGCAGCCCAGATCCTCCTCTTCTCGGGTCCCTTGCCGGCACTCCTGGCCCCTCCTTCCTGACGAGTGCCCCCACAGCAAGCAGCTTGCTATGGGGGCACCGGAACCGCTGCTCTGTGTGTCCATTTAGACAGGGAGCCGTGGCTCAGCCTCGTCCCCTCTCTTTCTTCATTGGCTCACTGACTTTGATCGACAGCAGCGGGAGCCAATGGTGACCATTGCTGTGTCTCAGCCAATCAGAAAGAAGACAGCCGAGGCTCTCATGCAAAATTGCTAGATAAGGCTGGGGGGGGGATTATTATGGGGACTGAGGGGGGCTGCTGCACACGGAAAGTTGTTTTATCTTAATGCATAGAATGCATTAATATAAAAAACAAACTTCTGCCTTTAGAACCACTTTAACTTTTATATGTTGGGTCATGTTCAGCATTTTTTATTATATCAGCACAGATACTGCATACAGTAAAACCTTGGATTGCAAGCACAAGTTGTTCCAGAAACATGCTTGTAATCCAAAGCGCTTGTACAGTATATCAAAGCGGATTTACCCATAAGAAATAATGGAAACTCAAATGATTTGTTCCACAACAATTTATTCTTAAATCCTTCAGTTTATAGTCCATATGAAAAGATTTTAGCAATGTTATAGGTTGTGTAAATGTCCATCCACAAATGGCAGCATCCACAAGGAGATTAGAAGCAAAATCCAGCAGGAGCTACAGAGTATAAGGCCCCTTTCATACTGTCGGACCATTCAGGTCCGCCTGTCAGTTTTGACGGCGGACCTGAATGGGCGCTTCATGCTGGTCTATGAAGCGACAGATGTCCGCTGACATCTGACCCGGTCCGATCGACCAAAATCAGACAGATGGCCCTAAATCCGGATCCGTCGCTGGCAGATCGGATCGAGTGAGATCGGATGAAAACGGACATGCTGTCCATTTTCATTGTTCATCCGATGTCTCCATAGAAACCAGCGGCACTCGACAAGCCCCTCCCGCTCAGTGAGCAGAGAGGGACCTGTCATCCGTGGCTCAGCGGAGATCCACGGAGAGATCTCCCGCTGAGCCGCCGGACAGAAGCGGACTCCGAGGCAGCAGATTCACCTCGTGGGAATGAAGCCTTAAAGAGAAGACAGGCGCCTCTGAGTGTAGCAATATGGTTACATTTAATGAAGGTACAACATTTAGCAACTTACATGGTTAATGATTAAAACAGGCACATCTAAGTATGCAGGCACCTGGGGTAAAGCTGTCCACATAGACCACTGACTCTCATCGCTGTCAGTCTGCAATCGTGACCAGGAACACTACCCTGCAGTAAAGCGATTTGAAAGCGAGGTGCACAGTGTGGAAGGGACATCGATGGTGGTGAGGAGGATGGTCTATGTGGACAGTTTTACCCTGAATGCCTTAGATGTGCCTCTTTTAATCATCAACCATGTGAGTTGCTAAATGTTGTACCTTCATTAAATGTAACCATATTGCCACACTAAGGCCCCTTTCACATGGGCACCATCAGTTTAGCCACATTAAAACCGTATCAGTTCTTATCCGTTGCTTCGTCCATCTTCCATTCCATTAATATCCTTCTTCATCCGTTATTGTACGCGCTTACATCCATTTTTTCATCCGTTTTTGTATCCGTTTTGATCTGTTTACAGCAATTTCTGTGCTTTTAAGGAAATTACTCAGAAAGCATGGCTCCTCCCATACAGATAAACAAAAAGAAATGATTTCTTCAAAACTCATCTTAACTGATCGGACGTTGACGGACATTTTCTGTTAACGTTAGTTAATATCCGTTTTGACGGATCTGGACGTAGCTTTATATGTTAAAAAAAACAGATAAAAACGGAAGCGGAGGTTAACGGGGGGGAGGGGTAACGGATGGTCATCCGTTTGCCCTTAGGAATGCATTGTCGTCCGTTGACAGATGGAAGAAAAGCGGATAGACAGTCCGTGTGAAAGGGGTCTTAGAGGTGCCTCTCTTCTCTTTTATACTCAGTTGTGACATGACACTACTTGTATATCAAGACATCGCTTGTATATCAAGTCAAAATGTATTAAAAAATGTTGCTTGTCTTGCAAAACGCTCTCAAACCAAGTTACTCTCAAACCAAGGTTTTACTGTAATAGCATTTCATCTGGTTCCTGGAAGTGATTGTTGCCATCTGTTTATTAGCTCTTGACTGGGTTGACCCTATAAGCATACAGTATTTCAGATAAAACAGAGACTACTGCCATGAAACTACATTTCCATGCCATCCCAATGCACCACCACTTTCAGCTAGCAGATCAAGATCAAGGATATCAAATATAGAAATACAATGACTGATGTGAGCTATGATCAGCCGCAACCTTTATATGGTCTTTTATTGGTCACGGGTTTGACTGTTATGAATTCCTTCGTAGAAGACTTTCAAATTTCCGCATTTCTGTGATAACATCACTCCTTTAAATATAAATGATGGGAGAGACATTCATGCTCACTGCCCAAGAGATTCAATGAAAACTCATAAACCAGAATTCATTTTTGTGGAGTTCAGAATTTAGAGGACTCTGCCACCCCAAAGCCCAAGCACAAATTAGTAATATTACTAATTTGTAATGTAATATTAGTTAAAGAATATGTAAACCCAACATTTCATATTTCTGATATGTACTTGCTGTACCATGTGCTTGTATGAAAAGGTATCCTGTTCTCTTTGTATTGCTTTCTTTGTGTGAAATCCCTGGTGATCTTGCCAGTCCCTCTGCTTTCCTAATAAAAACTTACCAAACTAATCAGGAACACACATTTGGTGGATTCTCTAGCTGTGCTGGAAATTCAGCCTGCCTCCTCCAATGATCAGACTTGTCTTGACATGTCCGCCTTGCATAGACTTTCCCATGGGAAGATCAGTGTACTACTGTATCTCCTCCCCCAGCTCTTATGCAGCTAAGAACAGAGGAAATCTGATCACTTATACAAAAGGGAAAAGGGGATTTATAATGTTTTTTTTACTATCTATATACAAATGTTTTGTCTTTCATTTCCATTTTAAACCAAATGGGTTGTTTTACAAGGTGATCGTTTACAATCACTTTAAAAGAGAAGTAAACGATTTTTTTTTCTTTCAGAATCATACTTACCTCGGTGCATGCAACATTAGTCCGATGCTGCATCTGTCCCCGGGGCCTCTGCACTGAGAACAGAGCGATCGAACATCGCCATTCGCTCAGTTTTCAGAGCTCTGTGAGCAGAGAGCTGTAGACTGTCAGTCACAGCTCTCTGCTCTTCCCCCTCCTCGCTCATTGGCGCACTGGGCTGTGGACAAGGCGGAAGCAGCCAGCTCAGGCTCTCACCGGCTTGCCGAGAGCCTGATCTGGGTGTGAGTCCAGACACCTGGCAGATCCAGACTTTATTGTTGTGATATTGAGGGCCCTGGACTGAAATCCATGACGTCAGCAGAGAGCCGACTTCAGCCCGGATGTCCTCTGAAAACGGGTCACAGGAGCACAAAACAAACTGCACTCCTATGATTCATAGGAGATGTACAGCCAAACAAGCCTTGGCTGGACTTCTCCTTTAACCAGTTAAGGACTGCCCACCACAGTTGTACTGCGGCAGGTTGGCTCAAATTGGGCAAATCACCGTCATTGTACGTCGGCTGCTTTAAGACCACTAGGGGGCACACCCACTGTGCCGATGTGCATGGCCGGCAGCTGCGATGTCCTGAGAGAGATAAACAGAGGATAAGATATCACAAAACACTTTGTAGTGAAAGTGGATATCCCAATATAGTTATTTAAGAAGAAAAGGGGAGGAGGTGCCACCATCCGTAATGAACACAAAAGATAAGGACTAGACGGGACTTGTGGACTTTATAGGCACCAGTATGAACCAAAAAATACAATAGGATAATTTATATAAATTTATTCAAAAATGTACAAAAAAATTATTAAAAGCCAAAAATGGAGAGTACTCTCCATTTTTGGCTTTTAATAATTTTTTTGTACATTTTTGAATACATTTATAAAAATTATCCTATTGTGTTTTTTGGTTCATACTGGTGCCTATAAAGTCCACAAGTCCCGTCTAGTCCTTATCTTTTGTCCTGAGAGAGATAAAATGGGGATCTGTCATTGTACACAGGCAGATTCCCATTCTGTCAGGGAAGTATAGTGATTAGGAACAGCGATCTGTCTCCTCATCCAGTCACTATACTCCTCCCACAGTTAGAAACACCTCCCTAGGGAACACTTAACCCCTTGATCGCCCCTAGTGTTAACCCCTTCCCTGCCAGTGACATTTATATAGTAATCAGTGGCTATTTTTAGCTCTGATCGCTGTATAAATGTCACTGGTCCCAAAAAAGTGTCAAAAGTGTCCAATCTGTCTGCCACAGTCCCGCTAAAAATCGCTGATCACTGCTATTACTAGTAAAAAAAAAATAATATAATAAAAATGCCATAACTCTAGCCCCTATTTTGTAGACACTATAACTTTTGTGCAAACCAATCAATATACGCTTATTGCAATTTTCTTTACCAAAAATATGTCGAAAAATACATAGCCTACTGATGAAGAATTTTATTTATTTTTTTGGACATTTATTATAGCAAAAAGTAAAAAATACAGGTTTTTTTTTTCAAAATTGTCAGTCTTTTGTTTATAGAGCAAAAAAAAACAAAAAACAAAAAAAAAAAAAAGCAGAGGTGATCTAATACCACCAAAAGAAAGCTCTATTTGTGGGGAAAAAAGGGACATGAATTTTGTTTGGATACAGCATCGCATGACCATGCAATTGTCACAGTGCCCTATTGCAAGAAATGGCTCGGTCATTAAGGGGGCAAATCCTTCCGGTCCTTAAGTTGTTAAGGGCTAACAGTGTTATGCCCTGTATACGTGGTCGGACTTTCCGACAGAAAATGTGCAATCGGATGGTGTTGTTGGAAAATCCGATCGTGTGTGGGCTCCGTCTGACTTTTTCCTTTGGAATTTCTGACACACAAAGTCACATGTTATGCATGTTTATATGGGCATAAATATGACACATTTATATAGGTAGAATTGGCCATTGTCAGCTTGAACCATCCACTAACACCCATTGTTTTCAATCAACCCACCTTCTATCACAAATATAATGATAACTCCCTGAGGAGCTGCTGGTAATTTTGGGTTCTCCTACCTGTCCTGTGGCTACCTGCCCTGTATCTAGATCAGACGACTCACCAACAAATATCTGACAATAACCAGTCTCCAGTCACTATGGTCTTTTTTACCATTTTCTGCAAGACACCTTTTCTAAAGGGTCGGTTCACACCAGAACACGGTGCTGGAAACCCATGTTCTGTGTGCATTTCCAGCACCATGTTCAAAACGTACTGCATTTGCAATCTGCAACGGGTGTCAATATTAAATTAATTATACCTTAAAAAAACAAGGAGACAGGAAGGCGCAAGCACCTAGTGCATTACCACAAAACATATATTTGAGCAAATAGAATGGAAATAAATTGGATACTTACAAAAGTGCCATATAGTGTAAGATATGTATGCTCTAATTGTATCCTGCTATATAGTCAAGCTGTTGCATTTCGGGGGCGCACCCTCTTCCTCAGAGCTGGTTGGCGAAACGTGTCAGTGTCTATATAGCGGGATACAATTGGAGCATACATATCTTACACTATATGGCATCTTGTGGTGTATGTGTTTATATCAGTTGCACTTTTGTAAATCTAATTTTTATCCATTTCATTTGCTCAAGTACATTTTTGTGGTAATGCACTAGGTGCTTGCGCCTTCCTGTCTTCTTGTTTTTTTAGTTCCACTTTGGATTCCTTTATCCATTGAAGGCTGCATCTGCCCAGCCTTTGAAATTGTTGCACAGTCCTATTCAACATTGGAGGACCTCTGAGCGATGGAAGTGATAATTTTGTACTTAATGGTACTCCAAAGCCTAAACAATATTAATAAACTGTAATGCTAGTTACGGACTAACAGTGTTAAAATGGAAAGGTCAATGAAATAAAAAACTAGGATGTTCTCCATAGATGGCATGTACTCCTGAAACGATTATCTCCTTGATTACTGTGTCTCTGGCTATTTCTACTCTATCGTTCCATTTGCATGTCTATATGGATGTAAACATGACATTTTAACTAGGTAGAACTGACCATTGTCAGCACGAACCACCCAGTACCACCCACTATTGTTGATTGGCCCACCTCCTATCACAGATTTAGTGACAAGGAGCTGAATTTAGTGATAGGGAGCTGCTGGTGATTTTGTGTGTGATTTTGTGTGTTCCTACCTGTCCCATGCTTACCTGCACTGTATCTGGAACCAATGGCTCACCAACAAACCTCTGACAATAATCAGGCTCCAATCACTATGGTCTTTTTACCTTTTTTTGCAGAACACAATTGCAGAGAGGATTTAGGGGTTGCAGGATACCCAAAATGCTAAATAGCAGCACAAATATACTGCATCATTAATATGTACATCTATCCCTGAGCAAAGGTCCTTCCTCCAGGGTACAGATGGCAGCTTCTACCCAACTAACTCTGCAACCCTCTTCCAGCAAAAGTATGCCTATTAGAGCCCAGCATCTTTTAAGCATTTGCTCCAGCTCTTACTTACTTTCCAGGTCAAAAGTATTCACCTCCTTGGCATTTTTCGTGTTTTGTTGCCTCACAACCTGGAATTAACATGGATTGTTTGAGGATTTGCCTCATTTAATTTACAGAACATGCCCACAACTTTGAAGATTTTTTTTTATTATTATTATTGTGAAGCAAACAACAAATAGGACAAAATAACAGAAAAAGTCAATGTGCATAACTATTGATCCCCCTAAAGTCAATACTTTGTAGAGCCACCTTTTGTGGCTATCACAGCTCCAAGTCACTTTGGATAAGTCTCTATGAGCTTACCACATCTTACCACTGGGATTTTTGCCCATTCCTCCTTGCAAAACTGCTCCAGCTCCTTCAAGTTGGATGATTTGCGCTTGTGAACAGCAATCTTTAAGTCTGACCACAGATTTTCTCTTGGATTAAGTTCTTGGCTTTGACTAGGCCATTCCAACACATTTACATCTTTCCCCTTAAACTACTCAAGTGTTGCTTTAGCAGTGTGTTTGGGGTCATTGTCGTGCTGGAAAGTGAACCTCCGTCCTAGCCTCAAATCACACACAGAGTGGTACAGATTTTTCTCAAGAATATCCCTGTATTTAGCACCAGCCAACTTTCCCTCAACTCTGACCAATTTCCCAGTCCTGACTGCTGAAAAACATCCCCACAGCATGATGCTGCCACCACCATGTTTCACTGTGGGGATGGTATTCTTTGGCTGATGTGATGTGTTGGGTTTGCGCCAGACATATTTTAGTCTCATCAGACCAGAGCACCTTCCTCCATACATTTTGGGAGTCTACCCCATGTGCCTTTTCACAAACTCAAAACGTGCCATTTTGTTTTTTGCTGAAAGTAATGTCTTTCTAACTCTATGGAGCATACGGCTTATTGCCGTCCTATGTAAAGATACTCTAGTGTGCTGCGGAACTCAGCAGCTTCTCCAGGGTTACCTTAGGTCTCTGTGCTGCCTCTCTGATTAATGCCCTCCTTGCCCGGTCCGTGAGTTTTGGTGTGCGCTCGTCTCTTGGCAGGTTTGCTGTTGCTCCATATTCTTTCCATTTGGTTATGATAAATTTGATCTTGCTCCTAGGGATCATCAAAGATTTGGATTTTTTTTATAACCTAACCCTGACTTGTATTTCTCAAAAACATTGTCCCTTACTTGTTTGGAGAGTTCCTTGGTCTTCATGGCAGTGTTTGGTTAGTGGAGCCCCAAGGGGGGGGGATACTTTGGCAAGGCACTGTAGCTACTCAGCAATAGACTGGGTCAGATAAATATGTATAACCTAGAGCTGTGTAAATCTTAGAGCTGGACAGACAAAAAAAAAAAATGAATTTAGCAGGTAAAAAAAATGTGAAATATATATAATTCACTGGTATTTTTAGCTATTTTCCTGGGATTCAGCTTTAACAATTACATTATTTTAAGTTATGTACCCAGTAAAATTGTGCAGTGAATTTTTAGCTAGTTTCACAGTCCTCCACGCTATTTAACTGTCTAAAGATTTATATTCTACTACACGTAAATTACAGTTTTTCTTTCCTTCTCCATGATGGGTTCGTTATAAATTCATGATCCCAGCAGATCTATTTTCTTCCAGCAGAACATAGCCTTGTGTGTGGGAGGGCATAATAGTGGAGCACTTTCCACGACACGGCTCTCCTATAGAAAAAAAATGAAGCAGACTCCCTAGAGAAGCCATAACCTACATTGGGCAAGCGATAAATATTCTGTAATGCTTAAAGGGAATGAATAGTGTTTTTTCATATATTTTATTTATTTAATATGTTTGTAATCAGTAATGTGTAGAAGGATTTAAGCTTTTTGAACTGTTCTCTAAAGATTATTACAGTTTCTCTGATAGACCTAGGCAAAGGAGTACATTTTGCTATGCATACCTAAAATAATTTAAATACTAAAGACAATTTTTTTTTTAGCTTTGGATACAGTAGATCCGGAGATAGGGCTTAGAACACCTGGCAGATTTTTATACATGTTTGTGCTGCCATTAGAGAAACAGACCCTACCTATCTGTTCAGGGTCGATAACCCTTAAGTGATACACAGAGATGAGAAGTCCTGCTACATAAGTTGTATATGTTTATCTATGTCCTTTTCTTCTCTAAAGCACACATTTTACACAGCATTTTTGAGCTTCTGGAGGCAGGGGGCGGGGATCTCATGTCACACACCGCAGAGAACAGAGCACAGAGCAGAGTGTAATCTGAGATCTAAGTGGAGGGAATGGGGAAAAAAAAAAACCTTATGCACTGTCTCATAGGGAAACATGCACAGCTGAGGCTGTCATTTACTAGCAAATGTAAAAAGAAGAAAAACAGCTCTCACTGCAATATCACCTACGCTGTGGCACTGCTCCCCCACAGACATACTGCTATGTGAGGCATTGCTGGTCCGATACCTAAGCCAGTTTCTGGGAGCATGGGTTAACAGAATCTCAGGACATAACAGGGCTTTGTCATGGAGTAAGCAGCAGCCAATGCCACCACTAAAGAAGAGGAAGGGCCCATGACATCACATGATCAATCTGAAGAAAAATAAGCATGGTATGGCTCCTTTCCATGGAAATTAATGGGTAAAATGTCTGTTTAGTTCAGGGGGTGTAAAAAAGAAGAATACTATCCCCATTCATCATTCCCGCAGGTTTGTAGGATGAAGAATCCCACAAAGCTGCTCCTCTTTGCCATCCATGGTGCCAACCTTTCACAAATGTCAGGACGCCATGAGCCCATCCACATTTCGGGAGCAGAGAAGAGCACCATTTCTCGGGAAGTAAAGAATAAGATAAGTATTCTTGAAAACACTTGAGACTGGGGAGGAAATTCACCTTCCAGCAGGATAACGATCCCTAAATATAAAGCCAGAGCTACAATGGATGTTCTACATCCAATCTGAGAGAGCTTGAGCTATTTTGCAAAGAAGAATGGGAAAAATGTCACTCTCTACATGTGCAAAGCTGGTAGAGACATCCCCAAAAAGACTTGCAGGTGTAATTGCAGTGAAAGGTGGTTCTACAAAGTACTGACTCAGGGGGCTGAATACAAATGCACGCCACACTTTTTTGTAAAAAATTTGGAAAACCATTTATAATTTTCCTTCCACTTTACAATTACAGTATGTGCAGCTTTGTGTTGGTCTATCACATAAAATCCCAATAAACATACATTTACATTTTTGGTTGTAACATGACAAAATGTGGAAAATTTCAAGGGGTATGAATACTTTTTCAAGGCACTGTATATTGGAGCCACTTTAGCTGCCCAAACATTTGTATTTCTGCCCATCCCATCCTGATATTTACACAGCTTTGTCACATAGCACAGCCCTGTCTAGAAGAGGATCTTTCACTTACAGGTCCCCTACTTACCCTCACCCTTTGACTGGACAGTGAATGCATAAGCAGCAGACTGAAGAGCTCATCTCTATGAGTTTAATAGTTATTTGTTCCATGTGTAGCACTACCCCCTGAAGAAGTCGCTCGGTAATTTGGGTTCTCTGTTCTGCACTTTAACACCAAGAACAACCTCAGGCACACCTGGTTCAATGAAAGTTACAGCAAGCACTTATAAGAACACAAGCATAGATAACTTGATTGTGAATTAAATCCTGGAAATTGACCGAAGACTGTTTAGTGGTAAATTAACTAAATGTATTAGTTCAGGTTAGAATAAAGATATAGAATAAGAATCAATACATGGATCAGCAAAGTCATCAATAGACAGTGCATATAAGCATTAATTGTGCAATGTGATTAATTATACTATAGGAGAATGACTAGGATATGGTACAATGTCCCCTGAGAGGTACCTCTTAGCATACATAGTAAATATAAATAGGATAAAGGATAAAGGTCTCTGTGAAACAGCTGCAAAGGGATAGTCTTTAGTTCTAACTCTTCAGCTTGCTAGCGTTGGGGCCCAGTTGTACCGTTAGTACACATGAGAATAGTCCTAGTCAAACCTACCAGCAACAATAGGGCTAATAGATGGCTGTGTGGCTAGTTCATAAAGGGCTCAGTCTCTCTAGTAGCAGATAGTAAATCCCCACAGCAGCAGCTCACCATCCGGTCACACAGTGATTAGTCCACTCTCTGCTCTGCACCCAGGTGACTCTGGCTGTCTGCACCCTGAACTAAGCACTCTGGATCTGGCTCGGGCAGCAGCTTTAGGGAACAGCTGCAGCCAATGTTTCTCTCACTTTCCAGTCTTAGCCAAGCATCTGGCTACACATGGCAGTAAACTTTTATCTTAATCCCTTTGCTGCCAAAGCCTTTTTTTTTTGTCTGAAAACAGACTTAAAACCCATAAATACTTATATTTTCTGAAAGCAAACGACCCATTGACTAAAAACATGGTAGTTGCACTTTTGTATAGCACACAATATTGGAGCAACCATTTATCAAAGCTATATTTTCAGTTATAAATACATTCAAATTAATTTTAGTGTACACAAATTCAATTCACCAGTAAAATAAATAAAAGGTTTGCTTGTAGCACTCCTTACTCAGTCCTGGCAACCAGCGCATCTGCAAAGCTCTGGAAACAATGGAGCCCAGGACCAAACAATGGATATACAGTGTATGCAAAACTTCTTATATGATTGGCTAGTGCAACAGTAGAGGCAGGGTACACAGATTACACATCCACCCAATTATTTGCATGGAGTGGGTGATCCCACAAGGGGGGACATGGTCATAACCATAACAACTTCTAACAAAAAAAAAACCCACAGAAATAAAATAAAACATACAAACCGAGCTGCCGGTTACACTGCAGGCTGTGTGTGTGAGTATAAAACTATATACAACATATAAGCAAATATTTTCCTAGCTCATAATAACCATCAAAAACACAAGCTATAGCACCAGAGATTTTTTTTGCATTTTCAGAGAATCCTGGGCTTGGAAAATAACAAGCTTTAATTTTCTCATCAACAGATTGAATCTACATCTAATAGCGGATGCCGTCCAAAAATCGTCTGATATTTAATGATCACTTAGGCTGCTTCCAAATGTGTTGTTTAGAGCTTTTAGAATTACATTCTTTAATATTTCAGAATTTAAAAGGGCAGCTTAGTGATTATAAATGGAATATGTGGATTCTACCACTGAGGTTGAACACTGTTATATTAAATTTGAAAGATGATTTAGGAAAGACACATCAAGACTTCTAACATACCATTTAAGGAAAGACTAAATGATCTCCAGATTTTCTAAGAGAACCCCAGTGAGGATGGCTGGTCAAAATTGCAAATCCTTCAGAAGATAAAATAGTTAACATATGCTGTACATTCTATGCATTAAGATAAAAAAACCTTTGGTGTGCAGCAGCCCCTCTCAGCCCACTAATACTTACCTGAGCCCAATCCTTATCCAGCGATGTTGCATGAGAGTCTCGGCTTTCCCTTCTCATTGGCTGAGACAGTAGCAGGGTGCCATTGGCTCCTGCTGCTGTCAATCAAAGACAGTGAGCCAATGAGAAGAGAAGGGGGCAGGGCTGAGACGCAGCTCTATGTCTGAATGAACACACAGAGCAGCAGCTCAGCTCAGGTGCCCCATAGAAAGCTGCTTGCTGTTGGGGCAGTCAGCAGGATGGAGGGACTGGAGCGCTGCCGGAGGACTCAAGATTAGGAGGATCCGGGGCTGCTATGTGCAAAACCACTTCACAGAGCAGGTAAGTATAACAAGTTTGTTATCTTATAACAAAAATAAAATACATTAGTATCACTTTAACAGCTCATTTTCAATGTGGAACCTTATTTATTTTAAAATTGTGTTTGCGCCCATTCTTTGCACTACCTTACTACTGATTAGGCTGAACGGTCACACAAAGCAAAGCACTTATAATTGCTTTACACATAGCTATTTAACTCTAGAGCAGTGGTTCTCAACTTGGGGTTCGGAACCCCCTCAGGGGTCGAATGATGATTTGCCAGGGGTCACCGAATTCTGTGCTGTTCCTCCAAGACTTTTCACGCCGGCCCAACTGGCCCACTCAGCCTCTTCACATCCGCCCATTCAGTTCATGGCATGGCTGGGGGGCAGAAACTAGAGGTCAGCTCACTGGAGAGGAATGTGAAGTGGGAGGGGCCGGAGGAGACCCTAACTCTTGATTTTGGCATAGGTGTCACTGCGAGACACCACAAAGTCAGAGACACAGTGAGTAACGCTACCTGTGATTATAGTTGCCATTAAAAGTCCCCACTACAGTTCTCAAATCAGCAGATGACCTTGATTAAGAGCTTCTAAGTTGGCTGATCAGAACTCCCCCCAGCACTGCCACTCATCCCAACTCCCCGCCAGCACTGCCACTCATCCCAACTCCCCCCCCCCAGCACTGCCACTCATCCCAACTCCCCCCAGCACTGCCACTCATCCCAACTCCCCCCAGCACTGCCACTCATCCCAACTCCCCCCAGCACTGCCACTCATCCCAACTCCCCGCCAGCACTGCCACTCATCCCAAGTCCCCGCCAGCACTGCCACTCATCCCAACTCCCCCCAGCACTGCCACTCATCCCAACTCCCCCCAGCACTGCCACTCATCCCAACTCCCTGCCAGCACTGCCACTCATCCCAACTCCCCGCCAGCACTGCCACTCATCCCAACTCCCCGCCAGCACTGCCACTCATCCCAACTCCCTGCCAGCACTGCCACTCATCCCAACTCCCTGTCAGCACTGCCACCCATCCCAACTCCCCCTAGCACTACCACTCATGCCAACTCCTCACCAGCACTGCCACTCATCCCAACTCCCCACCAGCACTGCTACTCATCCTATGCCCCCCACCCCCCACCAAAGATTAAGGGAAGGAATAAAAATATAGAATACATGGAAGGGAGAGGAAAAGAGGGGGAGGAACAAAGAAAAAAGGGAGAGAAAGAATAAGAGAATGTCGGCTAGAGAGAGGGATGGGGGGGGGACAAAAAATTAGGATAGAGAGAGATAAAAGGGAAAGAAATGAGGACAAAGAAAGAGTGGTACATCCTAAAATGTACCATAAGGGGTTTTAACACTGTACAAGTGGAAGGGACTCAGGGAGCGCTAAATGTCTGTGGATTTAGGTATGCAAATTACGTGCAAATGACTTGTCTTGCCGTGGGTGCTGACAACCCACTCTACGAAGATAATTTTTACTGTTAGGGGTCCCCACAACCTGGGAAATTTTATCAAGGGGTCACGGCACTAGTAGGTTGAGAACCACTGCTATAAAGTATCCAAACAACCAATGAATAGGGATAAGGTTCGAGTTTGCTACTACCAGGTGGGAGGTAAATCCAGATATGCTCAGGAGAATATTTTTATACCATAATGAACTGCAAATTCTTGAGGAAAATCTGCTGCCCTCTGCCAGAAAGTTGTCAACAGGAAAAAGGCCTGCCTTCCAACATGACAATAACCCAAAGCACACAGTAAAAATGACCACACAGTGGTTGAACGTCACCATCATATTTGACTGAACTTGAGCAGTTCTGCAAAGAAGAGTGGGCAAATATTGAAAAGTCTAGATGTGCAAAGTTTGTAGAGACATATCCCATTCCCAACAGACTAAAGGCTGTAATTAAAGCAAAAGGTGGTTCAACAAAATACTGACACGGGTGAGCCATTTTCCAACTTAGTGATTCTGTTTTTGAAATTTTTTTTTTTTAAATCTGACATGTTGGTGTGATATCTTGGATAAGTTGCACTTGTAAATACGACCGAATAAAACAAAAACCGTGTCTGTCTTCATTTGAGGCTGCAAAGCAACACAATGTGATTACAGTGCCTTGTCAAAGGATTCATATCCCTTGAAATATTCCATATTTTGTCATGCCACAACCAAAAATTTAATTTTAATGGGATTTCATGTGATAGGCCAACACAAATTGGCACATAATTGGGGAGTGGAAGGAAAATGATTAATGGCTTTCATTTTATTTTTTTCTAAATATCTGAAAAGTGTGGCGTGCATTTGTATTCAGCCTCCTTTACTCTGATACCCCTAACTAAAATCTAGTGGAACCAATTGCTTTCAGAAGTTACCTAATTAGTAAATAGTCCACCTGTATGTAATTTAATCTCAGTATAAATATAGTAGTTCTGTGAAGCCCTCAGAGGCTTGTTAGGGAACCTTAGTGAACAAACAGCATCATGAAGGCCAAGCAACACACCAGACAGGTCAGGGATAAAGGTCAGGGATAAAGCTGTGGAGAAGTTTAAAGCAGGGTTAGGTTATTAAAAAATATCCCAAGCTTTCAGCATCTCACAGAGCACGGTTCAATCCATTATCCAAAAATGGAAAGAGTATGGCACAACTGCAAACCTACCAAGACATGGACATGGGGCGGAGCTTCACCTTCCAGCAGGATAACGACCCTAAACATACATCCAGAGCTACAATGGAATGGTTTAGATCAAAGTATATTCATGTGTTAGAATGGCCCAGTCAATGTCCAGACCTAAATCCAATTGAGAATCTGGGGCAAGTCTTAAAAAGCCTATGCTGTTCACAGACGCTCTCCATCTAATCTGACAGAGCTTGAACTATTTTGCAAAGAAGAATAGGCAAATATTTCACTCTCTAGATGTGTAAAGCTGGTAGAGACATCCCCAAAAAGACTTGCAGCAAAAGGAGGTTCCACAAAGTATTGATTCAGGGGGGCTGAATACAAATGTACGCCACACTTTTCAGATATTTATTTGTAAAAAAGACTGAAAACCATTTATTATTTCCCTTTCATTTCACAATCATGTGCCACTTTGCATTGGTCTACCACATAAAATCCCAATAAAATGCATTTACATTTTTGGTTGCAACATGAGAAAATGTGAAAAATGTCAAGGGGTAGGAATACTTTTTCAAGGCACTGTACTTTAAAGGGGGGGGTCTTTTCTATATCCACTAGATATAAAGGCTGACAATTGCAAGAACACCTGTCAGTATTATATGGTTTGTCCCAACTGGAAGACACTTTAGCGGGACAGCTTTTCCTGTTAAAGGAAGTGAAAAATTACTAGATCTACTGGCAGGAGGAAAAGGTAATAAAAATATGTTACGAGGAATTTAGAAAAACAAGAAAACGGTGTGTTAATGCTAAAGATAGACTTCATCATACATGTTATTTTTGCCCATAGTTACACTTTTAATGGGTCCGTCAGATTGTACTCTTTCTAGAACACATGGAGAATGTGTGCCATACCAAAGGTTATGCTTTAATTCTTCTGTGATAACAGCCAGACTGCAGACGTTAAGGCCAAGTTTATCGCCAGTCATTCTTTATTGCTCAGTGAGCCATAAGACAAAGCTAAATGAAATGTCTGGCTTACAGGTCACAGCCAAACTAATAGTGCTCTCATAACTATGTGGTTGCTATTGCTTAAAGAGGAAGTAAACTCTCCCACTCTGATGCTTCTTTTCATTTAGTCCATTATAATAAGTAATTATCAAACTATAGCCACTGTAATCCAGCCCAAAATCGCATATTACTTACTGTTTAAAGAAACTTTAAAAAACTTGTTTGCAGGGGTTAGGCAGCGCCATCTTAAGTATTGTTTTGAGTCCACAGTGGAGTGTATTTCTGCCCTTACATTGAGCACTTCCTGTACTGTTAACCAAGCCTCCTTCTCAATCCAACGTTTCTATGGCAACCCTGCTTCCCTGTTCATAGCTGACTTGTTGTATTTCATAGTATTTACTTGTGCTGATTATCTAGTGTTTGCCTGTGGGAGTCTTATCAGCTTCAGCTGATAAAACTGCAGTAATGCTGTCCCATGCCCTGCTTTACACTGCATGTGATGTCACATGGTGTGTAGGAGGAAGCTCTGAGTGATTATGAAGTCTCCTGGGATTGCAGTAGTGTGCCGTAGGAAGTCCTGATAACAGATAGATAAGCACATAGAGAGTGTGCCGTAAATCATGGGAGATCTAGGCATGCTCAGTGACGTAATTTTAAAGAACAAAAAGGATTACAACAATACTAAGCAATACTAAGCAAGTAAGGAGATATCTACAAGCAGTGTTCGGTTTTTTTATGCTGATTTACATGGGAAAAAGTTGTGGGGGGGAGTTTACAACCACTTTAATTCACTATGATTATCTGTATATACTAAAGTCAGTGCCATACCTAGCTTATATGACACCTGGAGCAGATTGTTTTTTAACACGCCCTGCTCCCCATGCCCATCTATATTTAAACAATAAATGAATAATGGTCAAAAAATTTATATTTTTTTGTGTGTATATAATCATGTTGGTAAAAAATAAAATAAATGACAAAATGACTGGCCATTCTCTATTATCTCTAGTCAAGTCTGTTTCCAGAGGATTTTGTAAGAAGTTTGTCCTGTTGATTCCTGCTATGGTTTTAGGGTATCCTGAACCCTTAAATCCCATCCAGTTTAATTTTATGCAAATAAAATCCACAAAAAGACATCCCTTAGGCTGAGCCTTTGCTGTTGGTGTGCTTGGAACTGCATCTGTGGCAGGCAGCTTCTGTATTAGCAAGGGAGACCTAGGGATCTTCTCAGCGGCCTGGGGGAGAGCACTACACAGGTAACAACTGGACCATTGTGGTAATGTACTACCAATACTTCCATCTAGAAAAAAAATTCCCTCCTCCCCCAGAAAAAAAAATCCTATCCTTTCCTACCAAACCCCCTTGAACAAATGTTCCCCTAAACTTTCTTTGAAACACTAATGCCGCGTACAGATGATCGGACATTCCGACAACAAAATCCTGGATTTATTTCCGATGGATGTTGGCTCAAACTTTTCCTGCATACACGCGGTCAGACAAATGTTGTCAGAAATGCCGAACATCAAGAACGTGGTGACATACAACATGTACGACGAGCCAAGAAAAATGAAGTTCAATAGCCAGTGCGCCTCTTCTGCTTGATTCCGAGCATGCGTCAAAATTGTTCCGAGCTCACATCGAACATTTGTTGTCGGAAATTCTGACCGTGTGTATGCCGCATTAGTAGACTTACATTAGAGCTGAGGAGAAGCTCCCCTCTGCTTTGTTCTGTCACTGTATCTGAGAGAGCTGTAGAGCACATTACCACTATGTGGCCAGGGCCGGAGCTAGACTATTTTGTGCCCTAGGCATGACCAGCTACTTGCCCCCCCCCCCCCCCCACCAAAAATAAAATTCAAACTTCTAAATTTTTAAAAACAGTAGAAAATATTAAAGCATCTAAACATAAAACTGATACATTTATTTTAGTCTGCAGAAATAAGAGCCAGACCAATCCAGCAAAAAAGCATCCACATATAGCAAAGAGACAATCCAATATAGCAAAGGATCAGCCAAATCTAGCAAAGAGACAGCCCAGTCCAGCAAAGAGAAAACCCAACCCGGCAGAGAGACATGCCCATTTAGCAAAGAGATAGCCCAATCCAGCAAAGAGACAACCCAATCCAGAAAAGAAGCATCCACATATAGGATAGAGACATTCCCAAATAGCAAAGAGGCAGCTCAATCCAGCAAACAGACATCCCTATTTAGCAAATAGACAGCCCAATCCAGCAAAGAGACATCTCATATAGCAAAGAGACAGCCAAATCCAGCAAAGAGACATGCCCATCCAGCAAGAAGACAGCTTAATCCAGCAAAAAGACAGCCGAATCCAGCAAAGAGACATCCTCATATAACAAAGAGACATCACAATCCAGCAAAGAGATGGCAAAGTCCAGCAAAGAGATATCCCAATCCAACAAAGAGACATCCCAATACAGCAAAGAGACATCCCAATCCAGAAAAGAGACATCCCATTCCAGCAAAGAGACATTCTAATAAAGCAAAGAGACAGCAAATCCTGCAAAGGGACATCCCAATACAGCAAAGGGACATCTCAATACAGCAAGGAGATGGCAAAATCCAACAAAGAGACATCCCCATCCAGCAGCCATGCACCACCGCTACAGAGTGAGACTGTTTGGCTGTGACACTTGAGCAGTGTAGGGTTCAGTGCATTCACCTTCCTCCCAGTGTGTGATGGATGGCCCTCTCTACCCCAGTGCAGCTGTCATGGTGTGCTGACTGGTGTTATGAAGGAGAGAGTCCACTGTATTCCTTTAGTGCAGCTGTGTCCCCACCCGGAAGGTGTGTGTCCCCCTGCAGGCAGCGCTTCCTGTGTGTCACTGTAGCTATCTCTCCCAACTTCTCTCTGCACCTCCTACTATGCTAGCCCTGCTTTAAGGTGTGTTTGTGGCAGCTGGTCCAGTCAGCCCCTGCCAGGTGGCTGTGGTGCAGCTGTCATGGTGTGCCAGCCAAGGTTATGAAGGAGAGTCTGCTGTGTTCCTTCAGTGCAGCTGTGTCTTCAGCGGCTGGCCCGGGCGGTGTGTGTGTGTGTGTCCCTGTAGGCAGTGCTTCATGCGTGTCACTGGAGACATCAACTACATCATCTCTTGCACCTCCTACTATGCTGGCGCTGCAATAAGGCTAGTCTTTGGCGACTTGCCCAATCAGCCCCTGCCAGGTAGCGTGGCTGCATCCTAGGCAGCAGTGCACCCTAGGTGGCTGCCTAGTTTGCCAAGTGGTAGGACTGGCCCTGTATGCAGGTGATCCTTTATAGCAGATGGTTCTTCAGTTGCTCTGCAGGAACCCTCACATAGCAGTAATGTGCAGGGACCTGAATGCACCCGGGGGACCTACGTCCATTCCATAAACATGCCACTGCTAACAGGGCATTTTTCCTGCTGGTAGTTTACAACAAGATATGCAAAAAAGATGGATCCGGCAACACTGTAATCTGTATGCGTATTTATTAACTACATAAGAGTGAAAATAAAACAAAAAAACGTACACATTTCAGCGAGAGTCTTAATCGTAGCTCCTTTGTTTTATTTTCACTCTTATGTAGTTAATAAATATGCATACAGATTACAGTGTTGCCGGCTCCATCTTTTTGCATATCCTGTTCTGGTGTGAATGGACACACTGAGCCTGGGCACCTGTGAGTGGATCCTTCAATTGAACTGGGTTCTCCCTGTACAGTGTGCTGCTTTCATTAGACCCTACTTTACAACAAGGAATGGAGTTGTACAGATAAATGTGGTAAAATATAGAAGACATTCAGATAAAGTGAGCTTGCTTCAAAATGTTTAATTCAGGAAAGCACAGTATAACAATTGCTGCCTTGATTTTCTGCTGCTTAGTGGCAGAATTATATACCGCTATAAATACAGGCCTACATAGTAGTAAAAAATTGGAAGACGTGAGTACAGGGAGCTGATGCTCTGCTTTGGACTGAAATTGCACTGGCTAAACAGCTCTCAAATGCAAAGAGATCTGAAAAAAGTACCTTGAGTAAAATCCAGGAGTGGGAAGAGACAAGAGCGCAACACCAATGGTTTAGAGTCTGGAAATATTTTTTTATTAATGAACAGGCCAACATGGGGGTTGTAAGGTACCTTTGTCAGGGAGTAAAATGGTGCTTGAACACTGTCAGAGCAATTTCCCATTTCTTCGATGTTAATATCTACTTACTTACTGGGGAAATAACTTTCAAAATGGATCCCTGGAAATGTCATGCAGTTTTAACATATGATTGCTCCCTATAAAACAAAGATGGTCAACGTAGTAAAATGTTTTGGTGCTCTAGAAGTACAAATTTGTAAAAACCAATTGAATTGTTAGAAAGTATTTCTGTTTCAGTGGCTACATTTTCTGCAAACTGTAGTAGAGTTTGGCATCAGAAAATCACACTAGCAGAACATGCAAAGTGTTTTCTTAACAGGATTTAAAAATAAAACCGTATGGGAGAGTTTAAAGTGTAACCGAACTATGTATATACAGTCACTGCGAAAACACTTTGCATGCTTTTCTTTTTTTGGAAAATATAATTGATTTCACAGAGCTGGTCTTCTTATCTGATCTATTATTAATTAAGCTGCCAGAGATATAGGAATGCTGATGGAGCCAAGCTGCAATGGCAATGACATCACACAATGCAGTGACATAATTAGCCATCAGGAAGTTGTTAAATGATTCATTATGCTAATCTGAGGTCTTGCAATTAGATAAAGGATAAGGTTCTGTGTTTGGACTAAAGACAACCATTCATAAGCTCCTGCATTTGGACTAAGGGAAGCCATTCATGAGGTCCTGCAGTCAAAGTAAAAACCATTCCCAAGGTCCTAAAGTAAGAGTAAATAAAAATGGGTAAATAAAGAGGGGATGATTTACTGGAGGGTGCAAAATCTGCTGCAGCTCTGCATGGAAGCCAATAATCTAACTTCAGCATGTTCAATTAAGCTTTGACAAAGAAAAACCCGGAAGATGATTGGTGTCTATGCAGAGGTATACCAGATTTTGCACTCTCCAGTTTCAGTAAATCAACCCAAGTTTCATAAGGTCCTGCAGTTAAGCTAAGGACATTTATTTGTTATGGTCCTGTAGGCAGCCTTGAGTTACAATAAGGACAGCCATTCATAAGAGCTGGCTGCTAGAAAAAGGACAACCATTCATGATGTCCTAAAGACCAGTGTTAATTTTGACGTCAATTTTTCATTTAGTTTTAGTCATAGTCTTTTTTTAGTTATCGGAATTGTTTTAGTTTTAGTCATATTTTAATCGACTAAAATCTCCAGTACATTTTAGTCGACTAAAATCTCGTGGATCAATTGTAATGCATTATTTAAGCATCTCTCTAGAATTGGCAAACTCATTATATACTCCTGGAGTAAAAATCTAAAAACATGGTATTATTTATGGTATTAAAGTGATTGTAAAGTCTTATTTTATTTTTTTAAATACAAATAACAAACATGTTATACTTACCTCCTCTGTTGCAGTGGATTTGCACAGAGCAGCCCAGATCCTCCTCTTGTCGGTTCCCTCTTCTGTGCTTCTGGCCCCTCCCTCGTGACTTTGATTGAAAGCAGCGGGAGCCAATGGCGCCACTGCTGTGTCTCAGCCAATCAGGAGGGAGAGTCTCGGATGGCTAAGACACTCGTGGACATTGCTGGACAGAGATAGGGCTCAAGTAAGTATTAGGGGGGTGGGGGGCTGCTGCACACAGTGGGCTTTTTCTTCTGACTTTACAACCCCTTTAAGGTTTGAACATGCACTACAAACATAGATTTAGCTGTTGTGATACATAACATCTTTATAAATAAAACCAAGTTTCATAAACAAAAATATTGCTTTTTGAGAAACAGAAGTGCAACTTTAAAATAAAAAAAATGTATATCTGTAACTCTATTGGCTGTAATGCCATTGCACATCTTAAATGAGAATTAAAGTGATTGTAAACCTTCGTTTTTTTTTTTTTTTAAATAACAAACATATCATACTTACCTCCACTGTACAGTTCGTTTTACACAGTGTGGCACCCGAACCTCGTCTTCTGGGCTCCCCCCCCGGCGACGCTTGCGGATCCTCCTCACATCAGTAAACCCCCTGGGAGAAGCACTCTCCCTGGGAGTTACCTTGCGGGGGCACTCCCGAGTCCAGCATTTGCACACATAGACACAGAATGCCAGACTGGGCCCCTGCGCCCGCGTCATTGAATTTGATGACAGCAGCGGGAGCCAATGGCTGCACTGCTATCAATGTATCCAATCAAAAGCCAAGAGCCCCGGGCAGAGAAGGTGAGAGCGTCTCCAACGAGGGAATGAACGGGCTCAGGTGAGTAAAACGGGGGGGCTGGGGGGCCAGTCAGTCTCAGAAAATTTTTCACCTTAATGCATAGGATGCATTAAGATGAGAAGACACAAGGGTTTACAAGCCCTTTAACATTAAATATTAAGGAAAAGAAAATAAGAAAAGCCTTTTTCTCTCTACAGCTTAGTAGATGCCCCCTACTTATTGCAATAGTACAATACATGTTTAAACTTTAATGTGCTATTATTATAGGCTGGGGATGGAATTGTGTTGCCAATTTCGAAAAGCCCAGCAGAGGGCACCAAAGAGATAGTGTGTGGTGGAATAGTAATGTGTGGAACTGCATGGGAAAGGGATTCATGTGAGACTGCGTCTTTCAGCCAATACAGCTTGCCGATAGAGTCAGGGGGCTGGGGCTTTAACAGACAGGCAGAGCTTCAGAGGAAAGTGGAAGTTCAGTCAGGTGGGTAAACATCTCACTTGATTTTTATTCACTGTTTTTCATGGAAGATGTGGACCAAAGCAATTTGTATGCTGGTCAATTCATCGCCGCTAATCCCCAGTTGACCCTTGCCAGAGATTGGAGCCCTATTATGGTCTCTGAATTTAAGACCTTCCTGGGCTTATCCTTCCTCATGGGCATAACTAAAAAAAAGTGAGTTGCGGTCATATTGGTCCACTGACCCAATTCACCATATGCCTGTGTTCTCTGCCTCCATGACCAGAACATGATACCAGCAGATCTTGCGGTTCATGCATTTCAATGACAATGAACTATATCGTCCTCAGGGTGACCCTGTATACGATCGGCTCTACAAATTTGGCCCCTTGTAAACCACTTCAACCAACAGTTTGCAGCCTTGTTTACTCCTGATGAAGTTGTCTGCATTGATGAGTCTCTGATTAAGTTTTCTGCCTGCTTGTCATTCAAACAGTATCTTCCCAGCAAGTGTGCCAGATATGGGGTCAAGATGTATAAGCTCTGTGAGAGGGCAACAGGCTATACATATAGTTTTATGGTTTACAAGGGAAGAGATAGTTACGAAGAACTGGAGAACTGTCCAGAATACATAGGGAGCACTGGTAAGATGTGTGGGATTTGGTGTCACCCTTATTCGGAAAGGGGTACCACTTGTATGTGGACAATTATTACACAAGCGTGCCACTTTTTAGTCACTTGTTTAATCGCGGGGACCTACCCCAGCGGCTTGTAGATTCCCATCTTAGGCTGGGGGAGAGAGAGCCTGCTTGAGATTTAATAATTTGCTCCTTGTGAAGTGGAGGGATAATAAGAATGTTTTCGTTCTGTCCTCCCTTCATGCAGACACGACGGTCCAAATTCAAATGGTGACTGGTGTTGTGGAGAAACCCCTCTATGTCCACAAATAAAACCTTAATATGGGAGGGGTGGACCTCAATGACCAGTTGATGTCGCCATACTTAATTGCCCGTAAGGCCAGATGCTGGTACATAAAAGTGTCTATACTTATTTCAATTGGCTCTGCTGAATGCTTATGTGCTATACAAAGCTTCAGGACAAACTGGATCCTTCCTTAAATTCCAGGAAGAGATCATCACAGCCCTTCTGTTTCCAGACGGTGCTGTGGCCCAACTGTCCAATGCAAATGCAGTGAGCCGACTACATGGGAGGCATTTTCCGTATATGTCCTCCCTGGTACCCCTACCGATCGAGCACCCCAAAGATGATGCTCTGTCTGAAGCAAGTGAGGATTTAGGCGTGATACCCGCTATTGTTGTTCCTTCTGTCCTGACCAACCTGGTCTCTGCATCAGTGAATGTTTCAAACGCTACCACACACTAGTATTAGAGTAGGGTACAGCACTGCACAGACACTTTCACAGGGTCTCCATTGCATTTTTCGAGACCCAAACCTGGAACCATTACAGTTACATTTGCAAATAAAAGTGTAAGGAAAAAAAACTCCAAAATTAAAAAAGCCAAAAATCGTTGTTGTTTTATTCTTTCTCTATTGTTCTGTTCTGTTTTACTGTATTTTTTAACTGCAATGTTTTATTGTTACTTTGTTTTATCATATTTGCTTTTCTGGTATGTAATTCTTTTAAACTTTACTGTTTACTGTGTTTTATTCTTAACCATTATTTTATTTTCAGGTACGCCATTCAGCTGCAGCACTGATTTATTAACTCGACAGCAACAGCGTTTGCTCTAACGAGACATAAATCAGTGACTCCAGCGCTATAGGAGGTGATTTCACCACTACAGTTAAAAAAAAAAAAGAAGAGCATATATGCCGAAGCATGGGGGCAGTGGTGGAGGGGCAATTTGCCCCTAACATTAGGGGCAGATTGCCCTCATGCTTCGTCATATATTTATTACTTTTTTTTTTCCACATGTTGTTGTTTTATTGAGTTAATGTTTTATTGTTACCATTGTTTGCTATTCAGGTACACCATTCATCTGCAGCACGGATTTATTTATCTTGACAGCAACAGTGTTTGCTCTCATGATATGTAAATCAGCGACTCCAGCTCTGTAGGAGCTGATTTTACCACCATAGTTAAAAAAAAAAAAAAACGGTGCATATATGCCCATCATTAGAAGTAGGTGGATGCAGGGAGGTATTCTAATGGTGGGCATACCCACCGATCAATCTCTTTTTTTATGAAAAAAAAAGAACATTACAATATATGCCCAACAAGGACCAGCAACGTACTGGTATGTTGCTGAACTTTGAGTGGTTATACCAGAATGATGCCTACAGGTTTGAGTATCATCTTGGTATCATTCTTTTCAGCCAGTGGTCAGCTTTCATGTAAAAGCAATCCTAGTGGCTACAAAACAATTTTATTCCATAAAAAAAAAACAAGTAGTATACTAACAAACACTGCTATGCTGCCCTCTTCAGGACCTGTGGGTATCCTTTCATACAACACTACAAATCAGCAAAGAGAGGGTTCACCAACCTAGCGCATTACAGCTAAACAATTTTAGTCCATAAATAAGACAAGTGGTATACTCCCAAAAGCATGACAGTGGCTCTAAAGAACAGGGCTCGCCCATTGTAACATGTAAGCCATATTGAACGGCGTGGATCTGGAGGCAGTCTCATCTGTATTTTACGATATGCTTGTCATTGTTACATGTTTTTGAGTATATCACTTGTTTTATTTATGGAATAAAATTGTGTAGCGGTAATGCGCTAATCCGGTGACCCTCTCTTTGCTGTTTTGTAGTGTTATATGAAAGGATACCCACAAGTCCTGAAGGGGGCAGTAAGGCACACCAGCATTATACCTGGAAGCTGGAGAAAGGGACAATATATTATGTCCCTAGGCACCACACTCAAGTGCAGGTTTCTGGTGGCCATTTTGGGAGAGTCTATGCTTGAGTTTAATACTGCATTTGTGAAGAATTTTACTTGATAAAAAATAAATACATCACACTTCAGACTTATTGCTTTTTGACTCCCAATACCGTTTAAAACATGCCTCCCTTTTTCTGAACCGTTATCTTAATCAGGAGTGCTCAGGAGAACAAAATGTTCCAATTTAGAGGTGAAAACTTTGTTGCAGACACCAAAAGACAGTCAGGTCCTGCATGAACATCCGATTGTTCGCCAATGACAGCAATCATTTTACTGTGTATGTCCAATTTAAGTTTTATAATCTGAAAGTAAAAGTTAAGGATGACAATTATTTCAGCACAGCCATGAAAGGTGAATCATCCCTCAATCATATATATAAAACTCAAAAGCAGCAATGTAAAAGTATTTGTTTTGAGAATGATTAAAAAAACAAGTCATCTTGCTCCTAGCTTATCAAGCCAATGTCAATCCAACCTTGAAGCCTTCCAAATATAGCAGAGGAAGTACTGAGATCAGTAGGCAGACTGTACAGTTTTCTGCTCAGATGCCTATGTAGTTCAGCTTTGTAGAAATGTGTGCTGTGTATAGAGGAACACAGTGCAAACCCCAAAGTAGTAGAATAGAATAGCTCTATAGAGTTCTAGCCATAGAAGCAAAAATATTTTGAATTCCCAGAATAGTTTATAGCCTATAAAAATCACAGTCCTTAATTAAAAAGTAAATCTCTTTAAACCAATAGCTTCTTATGGTTCTCTTTTCCAACTTATTACAAATACAAAGTATATGCAGTACTATGCAGTATTAGAGACATACGGCTTCATTTATTAAAGGTGTTATGTTTTCTCTTTTAAAGAGAACCTGTGTTTACTTAAAACACTACATTCTGTGAATTTAGAGTGTATTGCTAGCCATTGTTTTTGGTGGTTTCTGGGTTTTTTGTTTCAATTTCTTTTGAGTTGGGAATTTTGTGTAGAGCCGACGGAGGATAACTGCCACTGGGATCGGAGCTGCAGCCATCTAGATAAGTATGATTATTTATTTTTTCGTATTCCCGAACTTCTATTTAAACCACTTGCCGACTGGGCCATTGGCTTATTCTGGGAGGGTGTCCATGGACATCCTCCCAGAATCTTGCTCCCCGCGCCCCCTGGGGTGCGCACCTGGGAATATCATGGATGACAGCTGACAGCGGCCGTTTATCATGTGGTCGCCCCGTCAAATGACCGGTTCCTCTCTCGGGTGCAGCAGCACTGTGGGCTGGGTGTGTACTGCCCATGGTGCTGATCTGTGCCCATTCCAGCACTCATACATCCATCACCAGCAATACTCATTCATCCATCCTCAGCAATACTCATCCATCCATCCAAGCAATACTCATCCATCCATCCTCAGCAATACTCATCCAGCCATCCTCAGCAATACTCATCCATCCATCCATAGCAATACTTATCCATCCATCCATGCTCAGCCATCCATACTCAGCAATACTGATCCATCCATCCATACTCAGCAATACTCATCCATCCATCCATGTTCAGCCATCCATACTCAGCCATCCCATCCACACTCAGCCATACCCAGCCATACACGTTCATGGCTCAACCATGCTTAGCCATCCCCATCAACGGCTCATCCATGCCCCTACAGTGCCACTAAAGTGCCTCAAGGTGTAATAGGTAGTCAAATTAGATGTGAAATGTATGCCCCTAGAACGCCTGATAGTGCTCCCTACATGTTGGGCCTCTGTATGTGGCCAGGCTGTGTAAAAGTCTCATACATGTGGTATCGCCATACTCAAGAGGAGTAGCAGACAATGTTTTGGGGTGTAATTTTTGCCATGTACATGCTATGTGTTAGAAATATAATATAAATAGACAAATTTGTTAAAAAAAAAAAGCATTTTTATTTTCTTTCCACATTTTCCAAAAAGCTTGTAGAAAAAAATGACATGTTCAAAAGAATCAATATGCCTCATAGATTATACATTGGGGTGTTTTCTTTCCATAATGGGCTAATTTTTTGGGCGTTTTTATTGTCCTGGTGCTCCAGGGACTTCAAAAGTGCAAGAGGTATTCAAGAAATTAGATGTGTAATTTATGCTCCTAGAACACCTGAAGGTGCTCCCTGCATATTGGGCCTCTGTATGTGGCCACAGTGTGTATAAGTCTCACACATGTGGTATCACCATACTCAGGAGGAGTAGTAAAATGTATTTTAGGGTGTAATTTGTGGTATGCATATGCTATGTGTGAGAAATAACTTGATAATAAGACACTTTTGTGAAAAAATCTAAAAAAATCTTGATTTTGCAAAGAATTGTGGGAAAAAAATTACAACTTCAAAAAACTCACCATGCCTCTTTCCTCTTTCCTTACCTGTAGGTAAAAAGAATATCTCCTAAACCTTCCCCTTGACTATTCCCCTGACTTCAGTGGTGCATGCGCACAGGGGATTCTCGGCTGAAATTTCGGCAGACGCAAGACCTTGCCTGGAAGAAAACTCCCACGTGCATGTGTGGGAGTGACGACAATCGCGGCTCCGGGCCACTCACAGCGCCGGAGCCGTGATACTCAGAAGACACACCAAGGGAACATGTCAGCTCCCTCAGCGTGGACCGAGTGAGATGCCGGCGCCTCGTTCTAAGGTAAGTATTTCATAATGAACTAGTATGCTGTGCATACTAGCTCATTATGCCTTTTCCCGTGCAAGTGTAAAAAAAAAAAAAAAAAGTCAACGGGTTTACTCCTGCTTTAAATACTACCAAAAGAAAGTTCTATTTGTGTGAAAAAAGGACAAAAATTTCTTATGGGTATAGTGTTGCATGACTGAGTAATTGTCATTCAAAGTGTGAGAGCACCGAAAGCTGAAAATTGGTCTGGTTAGGAATGGGGTTTAAGTGCCCAGTGGTCAAGTGGTTAAAGCGGAACTGAAGTCTTTTTTTTTCATCTTTCCATCTATAAAATCTTCTGCCCTTGTTGTTTTAACTTTGGATGGTAAATCCATTGCACAGCCCACTTCCTGTTTCTTGTCTGGTCATTAGCCTAGGCTTAGAACATCATGCACAGCTCCCTCTCTCACTCTCATGAGAATTTGCCAGGAAGAGATGAGTCATAAGAGGGCCAATGAGAGCTGCAGAGCTGGAGGTGTGCCTCTGTGTAAATCCAGGAAGTGAACAGGCAGCAGCTTCAGCTGCCCACAGTTAAAATGGATGCAGCAAGACTCAGTGGAGGGAGATTTCTGCAGCATATTTGGCAAGTACAGAATCACAGTATATATAAAATAATATGCAAAATGGTTGGAAGGAAGATTCAGAATGGCAAAGATGGTTTTATTACAAATTATGTGAGCAGACTGCAGTTCCTCTTTAAAGTGACTGTAAATGATCACCTTGTAAAACAGCCCATTCAGTTTAAAATTGAAACAAAAGGCAAAACATTTATGTATAGATTTAAAAACAAAACAAACAAAAATAAATTATACATCCCTGTTTCCCCCTTTGTTTATAAGTGATCAAATCCCCTCTGTTCTCAGCTGTATAAAAGCTAAGGGGAGGAGAAGCCACAGGTTACTGAGTTTCTTGTTGAATGGCTGTGCAGGGGGGCTGTCAGGACAAGTCTAATCATTGGAGGAGAGCAGGCTGAGTTCCCAGCACAGCTATAGAACTGACCATAATGAGCACTCCTGCTTAGTATGGTCAGTATTAATAGGAGAGCAGAGGAACCAGCAGAACCACCAGGGATTTCACAGAAAGGAAGCAATACAGAGAGAACAGGATACTTTCTCATACAAGTACATGGTACAGCAGCCGCATATCAGAAATATGAGATGCTGGGGTAACATTTTAAACTTGACTGATTCTTTGATGATATCCAAGTTTACAGAGTTGAGCTATTAATAAACAACTACATAGATGATTAAAAAGTTTATTTTGTGAAACAAAAAAAAAAAAAAAGTTTACTACTTCAGAGAAGGACCTCAGCTAGAATTATATGGACTTTTATATGGATTTCAGCTATGTTTGTTTAATTTACATAAGGCATACGCATTACAACAACTCTGTATTTATTAATACATTATTACATACATCATTAAGTGTATTTTTAAAGGCAAGCAGTGTTAATTTGTCCTGATTTGAGTTGATGTCAGTCTCTTTCTGTCTACTGTACAGTCTGGAAAGCAGAGCTTGGAAAGGAGGAGGAAGAAGCAGCACAAGGAACCAATAAGGCGTGTTGCAATGCAAGGAGTGTGCTAATAGATGCAGAGAGCAGAGGGGCAGAGATAGGAACTCAACAGTGTCACTTCACTGTCCAGGCGTAGGGTAGAGGCAGGGAGGGGACCTGTAAGGCCTCGTTTTACTTGCGATGATGTTCACTGCCCCTCTGAAAAGTGATCCGTGGTGGGAGTCTATGGGGTTGATTTATTAAAGGCAAACAGACTGTGCACTTTGCAAAGCCTAAACATTTTTTACCTTAATGCAATCTTTGTATTAACTGCTTGCAGACCAGCCGCCAAAGTTTTACTGCGGCAGGTTGGCTCCGCTGCACAAAATCATGTTATATTATGTGACCTCATGAGGCTTGCATAACAGGCGCACATGCGCTGCCGCAAGTTCCGTGAGTCCGACCGCGGGTCCCGCGGACTCGATGTCCATGGGGATACCCGGATCGTCTCATGGACAGAAATAATGGGGAATGCTAATGTAAACAAGCATTTCCCCGTTCTGCCTAGTGACAGTACTCTGATCACTTACCACGTGATCAGCTGTCAGCCAATGACAGCTGATCATGTAATGTAAACAGAGCCGGTAATCGGCTATTTTTTCTCCTCACGCTGACAGTGTGAGGAGAAAAAAAAAGGCGATCACTATCGGCTGTGAGAGGGACATCAGTCCCGATCACGGAGAATTGCTGCCAGCTCCTCAGTGCCCATCTGTGCCACCTGCCAGTGCCACCTAGCAGTAGACAACAGTGCCGCCTACCAGTGCCCACCAGCGCTACCAATCAGTGCCCACAGTGCCACCTATCAGTGCCCACAATCATTGCCTCATCAACAGTGCTGCACATCGGTGCCACCTATCAGTGCCCATCAGTGTCACCTACCAGTGCCTCCCATCAGTGCCCATAAGTGCCACCTATCAGTGCCCGTCAGTGCCATCTATCAGTGGTACATATCAGTGCCTATCAGTGCCACCCATCAGGGCCCATCAGTGCCATCTTATCAATGGCCATGAGTGCCGCCTTATCTGTGCCCATCAGTACCTCCTTATCTGTGCCTATCAATGCCGCTTTAACTGTGCCTATCAATGCCGCTTTAACTGTGCCTATTCGTGCCCATCAGTGCAGCCTATCAGCGCCCACCAGTGACGCCTCTCAGTGCCCACCAGTGCAGCCTATCAGTGCCCACCAGGGCCACCTCATCAGCGCATATCAATGAAGGAGAAAAATTACCTGTTTTCAAAATTTTATAACAAACTATGAAACTATTTTTTCCAAATTTTCCATCTTTTTTTGTTTGTTTAGCAAAAAATAAAAATCCCAGCTGTGATTAAATACCACCAAAAGAAAGTTCTATTTGTGTGGAAAAAAATGATAAAAATGTAATTTGGGTACAGTGTAGCATGACCGCACAATTGTCATTCAAAATGCGTCAGTGCTGAAAGCTGAAAATTGGTCTGGGCAGGAGGGGGGTTTAATTGCCTAGTAAGCAAGTGGTTAATTGGTATGGCTGTGCTTTGGCATAGAGCTGTGTAAAATTCAACTCTGGATGGATAGAAATATAACTAATTTTCCAAAACACCTTTGACGGCCCTCACAGATACATATCGGTTCAGACCTATCAAAAGCAGTAAGAAAGCTCCTTCTTAAAAAAAAACGTATTTCATGAAATAGATTTCGAGCACCATTTGCACCCTAATGATAAACCACATCACAGCTGTGGCCATACGGCAGACCTGAGCACATATCTCTCCTCCAAAGAACCAGAAAGATAGCATATAACACTCACCGGCATCTACCCAAAAATATCAGCGTTTGGTCGACTGACCCTTTAAAACTGGCAGACTGCCATTTAGTAAATCCGGGTAACCTGTACACAATGAATATATTCAAATCCATTACATTTTTTAATACATACTGTATATCCCGTCACTATAATTCCTGTTTACCCATCAATTTCAACATCAAGCAGATTAGCCGTGAAGAAAAGATTCTACAGTCATTTCCAACGCAAATAATATAATTTGTCAAAAGCTCCATTCATTGTCTTGAGAGTTAAAATGTAGAAATTGACTGTTTAGAAAATGAACAGCATAAAATGGGATTGCAGAGGCAACCTTTACACGCAATGTTCTTTTTCCAATGAGCTGTACTCCTGAACACTTGGCAATAATTATAGACATCTATGAGTCAGGAAGCAGGGCTTTTCTGAGGCTGTTACTCTGGAATAATCATCGGTGCCAATGCTGATTAATTGACTGATTTCAACAGCATGGGGCTTTTTGTCCCTGCAGAAAGTACACGATAATTCACTACATTTTACACCCACTCAGAGTACCTGTCTCCCAGAAGATGCCGGTTCAAAGCCACTGCGAACCAACCATTAACTTACCTTCAGAAAGAAGAGAAATGTACAGAAAGCTTTTCTGTAACATGGCAAGAAAATGGCCTGTTCTTTACTTGCCAACACGAATGCATGCGGAAAAAAAATAATGTAGGACTGGGTATGCATAAAATACGATATAAAAACAAATATATCTAAAAGTAGCCAGCAATATAAACGGATGATCTGCAATGATCTCAAGTGTACATTTAATTGTAAATTAAACAAGAGATCATTTATATAGGTACATATGTGTGTATGTAACTGAAGGACACATGCATTGCCCTCCTATCTATGTATAATCCCAGCATTCAAAGAAAGGACAATTTAGAGTATAAAAATACTGTATGTATGAAGGATGGGTGTCATTTTCTTTGACAGGCAGAAATATTAAAGATAGATAGACAGACTGACAGGCAGCTAGGCGGATAGATGATAGACATATAGATATGTAAATTAGAATTTAGAGAGACTGCGCAACAGATAGATTGACTGATAGACCGACTGAGGGGCAGCTAGGTAGAGAGGTAGATAGATAGATAGATAGATAGATAGATAGATAGATAGATAGATAGATAGATAGATAGATAGATAGATAGATAGATAGATAGATAGATAGATACATACATACATAGATAGATACATAGATAGATACATACATAGATACATACATAGATACATAGAGAGATAGATAGATACATACATACATACATACATACATACATACAATGATAGATAGATAAAAATTTAGAGAGACTGAGAGAGAGAAGCCTGTAAATGGACAGATAGATAGATAGAAAGATAGATAGATAGATAGATAGATAGATAGATAGATAGATAGATAGATAGATAGATAGATAGATAGATAGATAGACCGATAGATAGATGGATAGATAGATAGGCTACCAAAGAACCCAAAGGTTGGATACCAAAAAAGCTGACACCAACCATAACATGAAACAACTAAAAGAAGTAATACAAGATCAAAACATATATACAGCAAGATTGAGACAGGGATGCAGAGAATTGTTACAGAGATAGATTATAAGGGTAATGCAGGCAGGAAATCAGAAAATGAATGGAGATAGATAGATAGATAGATAGATAGATAGATAGATAGATAGATAGATAGATAGATAGAGGTAGGTTCAGATAGGGACGCAGACATTAAATAAATGAATGGACAGATAATAGATGAGATAGAGACAGGTAAGCAGACATTGATGCAGACAGGTGTTACAGAGATGGATAGATAGATAGATAGATAGATAGATAGATAGATAGATAGATAGATAGATAGATAGATAGATAGAGGTAGGTTCAGATAGGGACGCAGACATGAAATAAATGAATGGACAGATAATAGATGAGATAGAGACAGGTAAGCAGACATTGATGCAGACAGGTGTTACAGAGATAGATAGATAGATAGATAGATAGATAGATAGATAGATAGATAGATAGATAGTCATTAAATCTATAACTCGTACACATTGATGGCCTGTTGTTACAATGCCTGATCCTCAGTCACATAGAAAATACACAGCCTGAGAGCCATATACTGCATTCCCCTGCAAAATGCTATATCAAGCATTGGCAGCCTCTGACAGCTACTAACATCCCCCAGACATGAAATCAGAGGACTGTCATTACCTATAGGCACCATAATGTATAGACATTACTACATATAGACATGATTAGACGTGGGCACTATTCATTCTATATATACATCCTTCCATATAGACATGATTCTATATAGACAGCCATACAAAGACAATAGATATAGATGGTATATGATGGACACTCAGCACCCCCCATTGTAGGGATCGCAGTGCCCGGTCCATGGATGGAGGAGATCGGCCGGTGCCCTCCCATTGATGAGCGGCTGCCCGGTGCCCGGTGGACGGGTCCTTACCGTGGGTAGTAGCGGCTCCATTTGCGCTCCCTGCTCTTTGATCTCCATGGTGTGTCGGTGTGCCGGCGTTGTGCTCTCCGCAGTGCTCAGTGTCAGCTCTGCTGATTAGTATTCGTGTCAGGTAGCAGTGGAGCTGGAGGAAATTACACACTCCAAGTCCTAGCGAGTCACATGGCTCCTAGCCTGTGTAGAGGCTGAGCACGGAGTGTCGGGGGTGCTCAATGGTGCCTAGGCACAGGACCTGCCCACAGCTGGATGCCAGCCTGCCCCCTGGATTCCACCTGGGTACGCATGCTGGGAAGAGCTCTGTGTCTTTCTATCCTCCTCCCCACATCTAATAGTTGCTAAAATAGAATCCAATACAGGGGAAAGCTACTGACCACCACCATCATTTATAGGAACCATCAACATAATAGGGCAGTTGTCCTTCTATGGGTCCTCCACCCCATTGGGCAGCATTGTCCAGCTCAGTCCCAGCACATAGACAAGGCTATTTGCCTTATGCCCTATAGCAGTGGTCTCCAAACTGCGACCCCGGGGGCCGGATGTGGCCCTCTGTTTGCCTGTATCTGGCCCTCGGGGCACAACTTCACCAACTGATACCAACGATGGAGCACTGTTCCACCTACTAACACCATCAATGAGGCACTATTCTTCTCATTGATATCAACAATGGGGCACTATTCCTTCCATCAAAACCAATGATGGGGCACTTATGCCAGAACATTTTCTACTCCCACTGGCCACCCTCCAGCCCCCCTAAAGCCTAAGAGCCGGTTCACACTGGGAGGACTTGTCAGGTGACTTAGCCACCTGACAAGTCGCGTCCCGTTCTGTGCAATGGAACCGTTCTAATAGGAGCGACTCAAGTTGCTTCAACTTAGCAAAGGGTTCCTGTACTACTTTGGGGGCAACTTGAGGTGACTTGCATTGACTTCTATATAGAAGTCATTTTGCAAGTCGCCGCTGCTGTCGTGTGCAGGTCGCCTGAGGCAGTCGTGCTGCCTCAGTGTGAACCGGCTCTGAAGAGCAGTAAACTGTCCCTTTGCCTAGAAAGTTTTGAGACCCCTGTTCTATAGCAAAGTGTTGGTCTGCATTGAACAAAAAAAAAATAGGACACGTTGCATTTCTTGCAGCGCATTTTATTGTGATATAATTCATAGCAACATGCTGCTGCGCACAAGGTGAAAAATGAAAGCCCAACTCCGGAAAAGGTCAAAGTCCTCCCATGTAGGGAACTGTGCCCCACTCTGCAAGGGATAACAGGAAAAGCACTTTTACTTACCTGATCCTCTGCTTCCCCAGCAGACTAGGGTTTGCCACCTCACCCCTTTAAATCCAAACACATTTTAATTACACAAGTTCTGTGGCTGATTATATTGGTAATTAAACTCATGTAGTGCCTTATCTGCATTAAAGAGGAGCTCCAGCCCCCCCCCACCAAAAAAATTAAAAGTCAGCAGCTACAAATAGGCCCCTTTCACACTGGGGCGGGGGCGGTGTCAGCGGTAAAGTGCTGCTATTTTTAATGGCTCTTTACTGTCGTATTTGCAGAGGTATTCGGCCAAAAAAGGGTTAAAACCCCGCGATGCCCCATTGATTTCAATGGGCAGGAGCGGTGGAGGAGCGATATACACACCGCTCCTTCACCTCTCCAAAGATGCTGCTAGCAGGACTTTTTTTACCGGGCTTTCACACTGAAGAGACAGGAGCAGCTCTTTCAGGGCACTTTGCAGGCGTTATTATTAGCGCTGTAGTGCCGGCAATGCGCCCCAGTGTGAAAGGGGTCATACTGTAGCTGCTGACTTATAATATTAGGACACTTACCTGTCCAGGGAACCCACAATGTCGGCACCCCAGCCAATTTTCCAGTTGGCTCTCGGGTGCGGCTGCCGCCATTCCTTGTAAGGGAATTAGTCAGTGAAGCCTTAACAGCCTGCTCCCTACTGCACATGTTTGAATTGCGCTGCACTTTGAGAATAGCCAGCGACGGGGGAAGGAGGAAGGAAGCTGACCTTCCAGGGAACCACGTCGTGGAAAAAACAGGTACCTGCCCCCCCCCTCCAAAAGGTGCCAAATGCGCAGCGGAGGAGGGGAGCAAACAACACACAGCACACCTCCAGCCCTGCAGCTTTCGTTGGCCCTCTTATGACTCATCCCCACTCCCTTCCTGTAAACTCTCACGAGAGAGAGCTGTGCATGATGTCATAAACCTAGGCTTTTTACAAGACAAGGAACAGGAAGTGGGCTGTATAAGGTATTTACTGGCAGAAAAAAAGTTTTACTATCCAAAGTTAAAACAACAAGGGCAGAAGATTTAATAGATGGAAAGATAAAAAAAATGACTGAAGTTACGCTTTAATGACTGGGCCATTTTTGCGATATGGCACTGCATCGCTTTAACTGCCAATTGCGCGACGCTGTACCCAAACAAAATTGATGTCCTTTTTTTTTTCGACAAATAGAGCTTTCTTTTGGTGGTATTTGATCACCTCTGCAGTTTTTATTTTCTGCATTATAAACCAAAAAAAGCGTCAATTAAAAACAAAAAAAAAAGCAACAATATTTTTTACTTTTTGCTATAATATCCCCAAAAATTAAAATAAAATAATATCTCAATAAGCGTATGTTGATTGGTTTGCACAAAAGTTATAGCATCTACAAAACAGGGGATAGATTTTTGCCATTTTTATTATACTTTTTTTTTCACTTGTAATGGCAGCGATTTTTAGCAGGACTGTGACATTGTGGCGGACAGATTGGACACTTTTGACACTTTTTTGGGACCAGTAGCACTTATACAGCGATCAGAGCTAAAAATAGCCACTGTATAAATGTCACTGGCAGGGAAGGGGTTAACGCAAGGGGATAACTGTGTTCCCTGGGTGTGTTCTAACTGTAGGGGGATGGGCTACCTAGGACATGACAGAGATCACTGTTCCTGATGATTGGGAACACAAAATCTCTGACATGTCACTAGGCAGAACGGAGAATTTCCTTGTTTACATAGGCAGTTTCCCATTCTGCCTCTGTACACCATGATCGTGTGCGGCGCCTCCCTGCACAGACCTACATACACCTACAGTGGTTTGCACAGGAGAGCTGACCTGCCACAGTATAATGACGGTGTCTGGTCGGCAAGAGGTTAATCAAAGATAAACTGAACAATCTGAAGTTAGAAACTGATTGGCTACCATGCACAGCTGCACCAGATTTTGCACTCTCCAGTTTTAATAAATCATCCCCCAGGTGTTTACAATGCAGGCGGACAGTCACTCAGCATAGGGCCCAGAAGATAGTGGAGATCACTGTAGTAGCTGTGCCAAATACAGTGATATCCAGCTTCTATGGGGATCCCACAAGTATTGCACATACAGTACATATGCTGGCCATACACTATACGAAAAATTGGCTTAACCCGTTTTCGAAAAACGAACATTCGGTCGTGAGCGCAAACGATAGTGCCATCATGTAATGACCGATAAATCGTTCAGTGGAGATAAATGAATGCAGCATTTTTTGTTTTGTTTTTTTACATATACCTAGTGCAGACAGTTCGGACACATTAACCTTTCAATTTATCGTTCGTTTGACAGAAAATTTCCAAACTTATCCTTTGTTTTTTTGGCTCAAAAACATCCCACCAATTATCGATTTTGTGCCCATTAACTGGCCGAAAAATGAACAAACTGTCTAAATTTCTGCCAATTTTTCATATAGTACAAGCACTTTGATGCATTTTAACAACACAGTGTGAAGGCACCACACACACCAGACATACAACATGAGCACATTAATGTGCAGCTGCTGGTGTGAATGAGCCCTACGGTAAGGAAAAATGAACGTCTTTGCTGGAAGCCACTGATCATGTATAGATTAAGGAGTTTTCATTTCCTCAAAATTGCTGTGAAAATCAGGAGATTTCGGCAAAATGTTGCTATTTTAGTGAAATTCATGGGTGTTTGCAGCACACAACCTAACCACTGCACCTATTCCCCCTATTTGGTTGCGATTCTCAGCTGTCAAAATGACAGACGGGAGTTGCTATGTAAGAATTACAGCCACTGCTGTAAAAAAAACTGGACCTTCCGACATAATGTTTATGAACACTGTTTACACAGGAAATAGATACACTGTAATATTGTTACTTTTGTATTTATCATTTATCTGCAGATCAAAGGGATGAGCTTTGATCTGCATATGATGTCAGGTAAAGCAACCTGACAAGTATAAAAAAAAAGAATAAATCAAAGTTTATTTTGCTGAGTATTAGTAGCAGCTGGTGCTCAAAAATTTTTTGGGGCATCGCAAACAAACTGAAAAATTCGGAAAAAAAAACATTAATTGCAGCCTCACTGTACCATCAATCGCAGCCACTGTGGCCATCAATTGCTGCATGGTGCCCATCAATTGCCACCACCGTGGCCATCAATTGCCCCCACTGTGCCCATCAATTGCCGCCACTGTGCCCATTAATTGCTGGCACTGTGCCCCATCCAAGGCAGCCACTGTGCCATATCAAATGCTGCCAGTGTGCCCCTCCGCCAGCCCATTGTATGCACTTACCTGTTTCGTGGGACAGCTCCTTGAAGTCTTCTCCCATCCTCTCTTCCCGTCCTCTGCTATGATTGGATGCATATGGCACTCACAGGTCACCTTTTTTTTTACGCCTATTGCTCTAATCAGATGCTTCAAAAACACCCCCGCCACTGTAATTCAGGTGCCCTGCGCACGAAAAAGGGCCAGGTGCCTGAATAGGGGGTGGCAGCGGCAGCCATAGATATATTCATGCAATGCATGAATCTATCTTTTGGTGATAGGGGGGGTGGCTGGAGAGAGGGGGTGGTGCCCATGAGCCCTTATGGACGCACCACCACTGCTGAGTATTCACTTGGGGAGATTTCCTGATATTTCTGGGGTGGGCACATCAGTACCCACATATTGGGGAGACTCAAAGAAGGTTTGTGACTCTGTAAAGTATCAGATTTGTAAAATTCAACTCATGAATTAAAAATCAGTGTGCTTTTTTCAGGTGCCAATAATTAAAAATAATATCTATGGATATGTCGCTTTTGAGTGGGTGAACCAGATCCTCAACAATATGGGGAACTATGAAGCAATATATGTCTAATTATTAATAATCATCAATAACACTTTTACTTGAAAGGGATTCTGTTCCCCAAAAAAGAGTGAATGGACCTGAGCTATTTTCCTTTCTAGATAAAGAAGCAGGTTACAGCTGAATCCATCAAGATACCTAAAGAGACCCCGTCACCACCCTCTACCCTGAAAACTAAACACAGGCAGGCAATCCATATTAGATTTTTCAGGTGTTTTTCTGGTGTTTCTGTAGCGTTTTTATGCAGGCATTTTGAATTGACAAGTGACCAATGAAAAGCAGTAAAATATCTGTAATCTGCCAAAAAAGAAGCTCATGTACTTTTTTGGGCAACAGGCATTTTGCTTAACCACTTCCCGAAAAGCTCACACAGATATACTGCGGCAGAAGGGCACACACAGGCAGATTAATGTACCTGTACATTGCCCTTTAAGAGGTGGCTTGCGGGTGTGCGCGTGCGGTCAACGGTGTGCGTGCCCGCCAGAAGCTCCGTGAGCATGATCGCAGGTCCTGCGGATACCCGCGATTGTCTCACGGTGAGGAAGAACGGGGATTTGCTAATGTAAACAGGCATTTCCCCATTCTGCCTAATGACACTGACACTGATCACAGCTCCCTTTATTCGGTAGCGGTGATCAGTGTTGTGTCACACACAGCCCCACCCCCCCCACAGTTAGAATCACTCCCTAGGACACACTTAACTCCTACATTTACACAGTAATCAATGCATTTTTAATTGCACTGATCGCTGTATAAATGTGAATGGTCCCAAAATCACACCAAAAGTGTCCGATCTTTCCATCATAGTGTTTTATTCATGATAAAAAATGCTGAATGCCGCCATTACTAGTAAAAAAGTAATTAATAAAAATGGCATAAAACTATCCCATATTTTGTAGATGCTATAACTTTTGCACAAACCAATCAATATACACTTATTGTTATTTTTTTTACCAAAAATATGTAGAAGAATACATATCAGCCTAAACTGAGGAAAAAAAATGTTTTTTTATAAACTTTTTGGGGATATTTATTATAGCAAAAAGTAAAAAATAATGCATTTTTTTCAAAATTGTCGCTTTTTTTGTTTATAGAGCAAAAAAAACGCAGAGGTGATCAAATACCACCAAAAGAAAGCTCTATTTGTGGGAAAAAAAGGACGTTAATTCTATTTGGGAGCCACGTCGCACGACCGCGCAATTGTCAGTTAAAGTGACGCAGTGCCGAATTGCAAAAAGTGCTCTGGTCTTTGGCCAGCCAAATGGTCCGGGGCTTAAGTGGTTAAAGCGACAGAAAGCTCAGATGTGAGCAGGGGCCATTGAAATAAATGGGATTTGTCTTGTTTGGCATTTTTAGAGCTGAGGCTTAGAGTAATTGCCCTATAACGCTGTAGCAAGGTCCCAGGCCTCCTTTGTTCTAATAAGAACCTCTAAGGCCAGAGATACCTGAATTCCTTCTGTATGTGATGGGTTGTGAAGCATGGTGGGTTCAAAGCAATTAGATTCATTGGGTGCCAGACACTTCTTGAATGCAAAAGAGATTTTTTTTTCTCTTAACAGAAGTTTGGGAGAGAGGGTTAGGGCCAAGACACCCTTAGGAAGTTGCAAAGTCAGTTAGCAGACTCAGAGACTTCAACAGAAGGACAGCCATGCAGGGAGAGGCATCCAGCAAGATGCCACATCTGCATGTGTAGGAATTCTGTCTCCTATGGCAACAGTCTTTAACAGTTTCTAACACAAAATGTAACAGTTCCGTCACTTCCATTACAATCACTTCAGTCCACTGAGCTCCCAGTCTCTCTCACTAGACTAGATGATACACTGCCACTGAATCCCATGAGCTCCTCCAACCTTCACTGTAGTATCTTGCTCAAGCGTCACCCCCACCTCTCTGCTGGGTCCCTAGCTTGTCACTCACGATACTCCTCAAGCTTCACCCCACTGGGCTGCTTGACACACAAAAAAAAAAAAAAAAGGGGAAAAAAACTGCGCTAAGGTAAAATATATAGAAATGTGAATATACAAGATGTGAAAAATATGTGAAAAATATTATGAGATGAAGGTATTCAGCTGCGGCTCAACTGTGTCACATAAATACAGGATAAATAAAACAAAAGAATCATAAGCCGCGCTAAACAAATACTAGCAATTAAAAAGACAATGTGTAATAATGTTAGAATAAATATAATACAGGGTATAGCAACCCTATATGTATACGTGATACAAAGCACATATGTGTAAATATATCAAAACCAAAACCTAACTAGTATAATTTAGCATATACATATACAGTAAGGTTTTTTAACATAAACCTCTAAAAGCAACTTAAACACCCAGTGTGCATAAATAAGTCCGTGTATAAAAACCGCCAAAATGGTTGACGTAAAACTGTGTATAGGAATCTTCTATAGATAAACCACAATATTCCTAGAGGTTCACTGTTAAATCCAAACTTGAAAACGTTGTGATCAATCCACCACCAACATATGGTAAGGTTTACTGCTTACCAGATAGGTATGACCCCCCACTACAGAGGGTCACACGAAGCTTTATGGAATTAAACGCCACTTCCAGCCAAGGGGGGGGGGGGTTCCTCGATATCCTCCTGATTCCACTGCTCCAACAGATCTCAAAAAGGGGACTCACTCCCAGATGCTTCACTTTGCAGTCCAAAGGAAGAACTCAAATCCGTGCCCCTGGATGACGCAATTTTGTTGCGAAACGCGTAGGGTTGAACGGTACGCTACTTATCACCTCGTGTTTGTGACGGGCTCCAGGAGAACGGGTCTGTCTGTGTGCGTCCGGCCGGCGCCACGGACTTAAGGCTTATTTTCTTTTACATACTTGTAAGTGCATTTTTACTTTTTTATCTTTATAAATAAAGGGTTTTACACTATCTCGAGCCCCTCTTTTTCCCTTTATGATCTTTGGTGCCCCCGCCTTTGAGTTCTTCCTTTGGACTGCAAAGTGAAGCATCTGGGAGTGAGTCCCCTTTTTGAGATCTGTTGGAGCAGTGGAATCAGGAGGATATCGAGGAACCCCCCCCCCCCCTTGGCTGGAAGTGGCGTTTAATTCCATAAAGCTTCGTGTGACCCTCTGTAGTGGGGGGTCATACCTATCTGGTAAGCAGTAAACCTTACCATATGTTGGTGGTGGATTGATCACAACGTTTTCAAGTTTGGATTTAACAGTGAACCTCTAGGAATATTGTGGTTTATCTATAGAAGATTCCTTTACACAGTTTTACGTCAACCATTTTGGCGGTTTTTATACACGGACTTATTTATGCACACTGGGTGTTTAAGTTGCTTTTAGAGGTTTATGTTAAAAAACCTTACTGTATATGTATATGCTAAATTATACTAGTTAGGTTTTGGTTTTGATATATTTACACATATGTGCTTTGTATCACGTATACATATAGGGTTGCTATACCCTGTATTATATTTATTCTAACATTATTACACATTGTCTTTTTAATTGCTAGTATTTGTTTAGCGCGGCTTATGATTCTTTTGCTTGACACACAAGGCTGCTCTGCAAGCGCCACCTCCGCTGCCTGGAGAATCCCTGCCTGGGGGAGATTCTTTTGGAGTGTGGGGGGGGGTTAAGGAAAGATAGGTGGGTTTGCTTTTGGAGAAGGGGGGATTTTTTGTAGAGAAGTTTACAGGGATGATTAATGGCAGGGATTTGCTTCTGGGAGGGAGTTTGATCGAACGAATTGAGAATTTCTTCATAATTGGGAATCTTTGCTGGGGGGGGGGGTGTTGACTGAGGGAGACATGTTTGCTTTGGGCGTCTGTTTAGAGACAGGGGTTTCATTTTTTGGGGGGAATATTTGAGGGGGAGAGATATTTTGCACTGGGAATCTTTGCTTGAGGAGGGAAGGGGGGGGGGGGGGGTTCTTAGGATACCACCCCCCCCCCCCCATGCTCACTGGAGCGCTGGGCTATGGAAGGGGCAGTTGGCTCAGGATCTTAGCGGCTCGCTGAGATGTCCAGGGATCTGGTTGAATCCCGGGTTAAATGTTGGGGTCTTTCCCCAGCCTGGACCGGCTGAGTGATGTAGCAGCCTTTATCCAGCTGTCAGCTAAAAACAGATCACAAAAGTGCAGAACAGACTGCCAAATTACCAAAACGGTATACCGTCCCTTCAGAGCACATGCATGGGTGATGTCACCTCCTGATTCCCATGTGAATACCTCCTAAACATCACATGCTTAGGAGATATTTACTGTACCTACAGGTAAGCATCAGTGGTTAACTGCAGGTAGAGATACATTTTTGTCTTTGGGCAAAATCTGTCTACATCCAGGGTCGGAAAATGATCCCTATCATCAGGTAACCACTTGATGTGCAGATACTGTACATGTTAACATCAGTGGACAGCCCTGGCTCTTTTCAGCCCATCACTCACAGGTGTACAAACAAAAATTGGAACACCTTGGATCCTGGCTGTAGGTATTCATGGTATATTTGCCATTTAGAATATATGAAAAAATATAACATTTAGCCTGGTACACACAGTATGTTTTTTTTTTTAAGTTCAATCCAATGGGCTGAAGAAAAAAAAAAAACTGGGGAGCTCAGGAGAAGCTATCTGCAGCCATTGGCTGAGAGTACTGATCGGATGCTGATTGGCCGTTGGTTTTCAAGCATGCTCAACTGGCGGTGAGATCGGTTTCTGTTGGACAAGTACCTATACACATGGGCCAAATGTCAGTCAGTTTCTACTGCACCAATGGATTTTGGGGGCTTAAGACCGGATAATAGGCAATCTTGCTGTGCAACCTGAGCAGGTCTTTGTGAAGCTGGCTCAGTTTCATTTATTTAAAATAAAATATTTACCAGGTACATGCTGTATATGTTACACAATGACAATATGCAGTAGGAACCAATTATAATATTTTTTTTTAAATACTATATAAATGTTAAAGGAACGAAATCAATATGGATGCAAGTTAAAAATTTAGCACAGGAAGGACATCCTGTGTGGATAGGCGATCTCCTGCGACCTGTTGCATGTCCCAGGAGATCGCCTAGAGGGAGGGGCCGCCTAAGGCCAAAGGAGGAGTCGCCTTGGCGGTCCCTGGGCGGAAGGAGGAAGAGGGACAGGAAGTCCCACTCCTAACGAAGCCCCCACTCCCCCCCAAAAAATGACATGCCAAATGTGGCATGTAAGGGGGCGAGGAGTGCTAAAAGTGGAAGTTCCATTTTTGGGTGGAACTCCGCTTTAAGGCTAGTTTCCACTAGTTTTGCTCTCTGAAGAGGATCCGTGTTCAGATTATTCTTCAAAGAGCGCTTGACAGGCAGCGAGGAGGCGCAGTATTGCTTCCTCATCACATATTTTAATCCCTTAAAACCTGCACTACTGCACCACAGCTGCATTCAGTTGAATGGAGATAATTTTTGCTGTGCTGCATTGCAAATCCTCAGGACCTAAATTATGCCTTTGAGTTTGAAAGACCTGAACCACCCCCCCCCCCCCCCCCCCAGGAAAAAAATGATCTATGGCCCTGATCTGGGTGTATGGGGGTGTAATGTATCTGGGTGTATCTGTATTATGTCTGCATTCTCTGACTATCTCCTGTACTATGTCTGTAGGGGCGGAGCATGGTTGACCTTAAAATAATGCCCCCCCCCCTAAAAAAGTTCTGTGGACGCCGCCCATGAGCAACAGGTCCGAGAGACCCCGGCCATGTATACAAATGACTAGGGAATAGAGCAGTTACATCATTGTCTGGATATGGCCACACAGCCCTATTTTGATAAAGTTGTCAATGGTTGTTAAGGAAACAGCAGCTGCTGGCTGCCACCGCATCCTTGTCAACCATTGACTTCATCTGGTCCATTCACTGACATGGATGGGAATCCCTGGTCAGGTAGGCAAGTAGGCATGGAAAGGAGCCATACATCATTGCCTAAATGTAGTCACATTGTCATATTTGGGCAAAGATGTCACCCCACTATACCTGTCCCTTCCTTTTCATAGCCTATACCAGCTCAGGAAGCTGTCATCTGGCTAGTGTCACCGTCAGGGACTGACAATGGATTTACAATAAAGGACATTTTTGACAAGTTCATTCAAATATTTGGGTGTCTTTATTTCTCTCATACAACTCTTTATTTTTCCTGTGAATGAGTAGGGATACTATGTGCTGCATACTCATTCATGTGGGGGCCTCTTTATTTTAAAAGGAGGTTTCCGGATTCTGATATGCTCACTTCCCTCAAACCCCCACGACCACAGGGTTGTGGGGAAGAGGCCCTTGTTTTCACCGACATGGGGACATGTCGGTGAAAACTTTAAGATTCATGTTGGGTATCTATTTACTCGGCGTAACATGGTGCTTTGCCAGGGGGATCTTACACTTTTTATTTTTTTTGGCTGGTATGCATTTTGGGGGAACTCTATGCAATTTTTTTTTCATTCTTTCCGTGCAACAGCAATAATAACATTTGCAAAGAAAATGAAAAGAATGAAACTAGTAAATTACATTCATTCCCAGATTTTTTTTTTTAACAATAAAAAAAAACACACAAACCCCTACAAAGGTCCCCCAAAAACATAGAAGATTTGGGGGGGGGGGGGGCCTGTGTACTGTTTTTTGTTTTCTTTTAACAAAGAAGCAAACAATCACAGATATCAAAGTAATTTGCTGGTATTTCTAACACCTTTTTCCTTTGGGAATATCAGTGCAAAAAATCACTGCTCTCGACTGTACAAAAGGTAAGATTGGTCGCACGTACAACGGGATAAGTAGTATTGATTGTGTTCTTTTATAGGCAGTGCTTTGCTTACATTTTTTGGAAGTGCCCATGTCGTTTTACAACACGCAATGTATAGGAACACTTTATTTCTATGGAAAATTAAGAGCCAGTTATGGGATGATTTCAGCAGCCTATTGATATGTGGCTTCATATGTAGATGGATCAGACATCACAACCTGGAATTTGAATGAAGTCTGCGTGTGTGGAGGGGAGCAGGAAACAGAAAAGAAAAGAACTGTTAAAAATGGAGGAAAAAATTTAATATAGGAGAAAATGAGTATACAGCAAATATAGAGAAAGTGGTGCATTCGGCTTGATATTGAAATTTTAATCAATAATATAAACCTTCAAGACCCTCTCAGCCTCTCCCCTTACAGGACAGAAAATCTGTACCGACATGTGAGATTTAAAGTATAATTAAAATGGAATAAGCAGTATAATACAGACCCTTTAACTACTCAATCTAAAGATAATTATGTAGTCATTAGTTTTTCCTTATGGTTAGCATGTATATAATTTGTTTCTTTGATTTCTTAATGCTAGGTTACCTTGGTGAACAATGTTGGGGTCTTAGCACATTCTTATGGTGTATTTAAATTATTTGCTACACAGTAGGACAGAATTGAACCAGCATTTTTTGCACTTGTTAAGCTTTGTTTTTGCAGTTGACGCATTCCCAATTAACCACTTCAGTTCCAGAAGATTTACCCCCCTTTCCTGACCAGGCCACTTGCGATGCTTTAACTGACAATTGCACGATCGAGACTGTACTCAAATAAAATGAATGTCGTTTTTTTCCCCACAAATAGAGCTTTTATTTTTGTTAGTTTTGATAATTTTTGCAGTTTTTATTTTTTGCGCTAAAAACAAAGCATGACCAACAATTTTTAAGAAAAAAAAACAATATTTTTTACCATCCAATAAAATTTTTTAAAAAATCTAATTTCTTCATTAGTTTAGGCCAATATGTATTCTGCTACATATTTTTGGTAAAAAAAAAATCCCAATAAGCGTATATTGATTGGTTTGCACAAAAGTTGCAGTGTCTACAAACTATGAGATATATATATTTTTTACTAGTAATGGCGGTGATCAGCGACTTATAGCAGTACTGCGATATTGCGGACACCTAACTGACACTTTTTTGGGGACCAGTGAAACTAATAATGCTAAAAATATGCACTGTCGCTGTACTGACACTGGCAGGGAAGGGGTTAACATCAGGGCGATCAAAGTGTTAAATGTGTACCTAGGGAGTGCTTGCTAACTGTGGGGGAGGTGCTTTTACTACTGGAAGACATGGATTGGTATTTCTGATTCACAGAAATGCAGGATTCATGTCTTCTGTACTCTGTTCTGTAAAATCACAGTGGGAGCGAACCAGGCGGTGGCGGCGGCGTGCGCACTCATGCCCCAAAACCCAGAAGTGCAGAATCACATATATATATATACACATGATTCTACACAGAGCGGACGCCCTGTAAAATCTGCTATGGGGTGGTTAAAGAAAATCTGGCCTGGGCGCCAGGATGCCAGGATGACATTACAAATTTCTCTTTCTGAAAGTATTGTGGAGATTGACAGCTAGACTTCTAGCATTTGCAAAAGATGGTGAGCAATGGTTGATAAGGTTTCTGTAGCATATCTAAACCAAAAATGTATTTTATTTTTTGTTTTGTTTTTGTTTATTTTCACCTGATAATCCTCCAAATAACATATTTCCCATCCCTGGGTGGCTCCACTCACTCCCTCAAATGTATATTTGGAGGCAGCCATAGTTGCCACCTAGGCTGCTCTCTGGACTACAAACATGTCCTCCTCTCTTGATCTCTAAGAAAATTGGTGAAACTGCACTGAAAGCTCAATTACCATTTCAGCTAGTTGCTTTAAAGAGGCAATGGGGCTGATTTACTAAAGGCAAATAGGCTGTTCACTTTGCTGGGTGAATGAGGTAAAAGTTCACTTCACCACTTCCAGCCCAAGAACATCATATAACGTGATTGACTTTCAGTGGGGATATCTGAATGATGCCTGCCGCCCTCCTGTGCTTCTCCAGGCTCTCCGGTGCAGTCGCGGACCCGGAAAGAAAGAATCCGCCACTGCTGGATAAAGAGCATAGAGATTTCCGGTGGCCAGATCATGACTAGTCATCTCTATGACCTTCGGAGACCCGGGTGTGACAGTTTTACGTCATGTCTGGCCCGCGGATGTAAACAAAGCCGAGATCTCAGCTGGAAAGCATCGGATCATTACATTTTTTTTTTTGATCTGATGCTTTCCAGCCTGGAGGAGAGATGTGGGGTCTTATAGACCTCACATCTCTCCATAAAGAGGACCTGTCATGCATCATTCCTATCACAAGGGATGTTTACATGTTTACAAAACAATTGAAGTAAAATAAACATTATTTTTTTTTTTTAAAGCGCCCCCGTCCCGTGTGGTCACATACAGAAGCGAAAGCACATGTAAGTTGCGCCCGCATATGTAAACGTTGTTCAAACATGTGAGGTATCGCTGTGTGCGTTAGAGAAAAAGCACCAATTCTAGCACTAGACCTCTTCTGAAACTCTAAACTGGTAACCTGTAAAAAAAATTAAAGCGTCGCCTATGGAGATTTTTAAGTGCCAAAGTTTAGCACCATTCCACAAATCTGTGCAATTTTAAAGCATGACATGTTGGGTATCTATTTATTCGGCGTAACATTATCTTTCACAGTATAAAAAAAATTGGGCTAACTTTACTGTTTTGTTATTTTTTAATTCATGAAACTGTTTGTTTGCAATGACCGCAATTTTATTCCCTAGCGTGTCTGCTAAAAAAAACATATATAATGTTTGGGGGTTCTGAGTAATTTTCTAGAAAAAATAATATTTTTACATGTAGGAAAGGAGTGGCGGACTAGGCCCGGTATGGAAGTGGTTAAAGTAGATAAAGGTCTTGGTTAGAAGTAGTCTCCAAAAGACAGTTCCTTAATTTTTGAGACAGAACTGTACTACCCTTGAAGACTTGTTGCATTAGAGGCTACACTTGATCAGGTTAGAATTATGAACAGAGAAGTGCTGTTGAAGAATAGTGTGAATGAAAACACAAGAGAAAGTAATAACACAGGCACATCTTACAGAATGATAGAGTTCTAGGGCCCCTACTTACGCTTAAGCCTCAAGTCATTTTTAGAGGCGTCCCGTCATTGAAAGCTAAAATTGTATACAACATTCTAGATCCCCCCTCCAGGTCTCCCCTATTTCATAACCTTATGGGGTATTATAAATGTGGGGGTTGTCAAGTTTGTAACCTTAATGGATGTACAGGCATACCCCACTTTTAAGTACGCAATGGGGTTTATTTACTAAAGCTGGAAAGTGAAAAACTCAGGCTCGCTTCTGCATAGAAACCAATGACCTTCCAGGTTTTATTACCAAAGCTTAATTGAACAAGTTGGGGTTAGAACCTCATTGGTTTCTATGCAGAAGTGAGCCTGATTTTGCTCTTTCCAGCTTTAGTAAATAAACCCCAGTGTGTAATTAAAAGTGGGGTATGCCTGTAAAAAAAGGAAGATGATAGATTTCTCTTCCAAAGCCACTTGAAAAGTGTATACTGTAAAATCTTTTATCACCTGCAGGACCACACATGTAGTATACCTGCTTCAGGTCTTTTGTGGGTTGCAATACGTGGGTCGTACCACCTGGCCACTGAATGTCAGGCTTAATGAGCATATAGCCAATATTTGTAATGGTTACAAAAATCATAGTGTTTACAGACACTATGACCTTGTTCACAATAGGGACCCAGCTGGAACACTATTTATGGGTATATAGAGTTTTTACCTCCCATTGGAGAGGTCGTCTTAAGATTAGAGAATTGTCTAAAATTGAAACTAAATGGATTGAAAATTTATGTACCATATGGTTTAAATGTGGATTGGGATGTAAACAGTTTCCTAGATAATTCCTAAACCTGCTATGTTTTGCAAAATAATTTACTTTTTTTTCCCAATTTCAGATGCTTATATAAACATATAATTTCAACTGATATTAATTGTTTTTTTATATTTATTTTGTTTTTTGCATATGGTTTTATATTAGTAGATGATAGTAGGTACTGTTCAAGCCTGTTTTAGCCTCCTATCTCTCTATTAGTAGATTGAATATACATTTTTCTCCCCGGAAGTAGTTAAAATATAAGATGAGAGACATAAGCCCCTTATTTCCGCCGTGGGTTAATACTAGCCTAACAGCGCACTCAGTTTGGAATAGGAGTGAGATATATAAGCGGAAAGAGGCTTGATTCAGATTGACTTGATGGCTAATCAGAACGGGGTGCGGTTAGAGTGGAGAGCCGCACAGTAGAGGAGATGATGCTTTGATAGGCACTGGAACGATATACAGCGCTGACAGAGGGAGATGCCTACCCCCCCCGGAGGAAGTCCTCTTGCGCCGAAACCGGTCGGGTTAAGGCATTGATTCCTGTCATCGTGTTTGAATTGAGCTAACGATTGCTCTTGCTGTGGAAGATTTTATGTTTTTAATGAAACGGCATGTCAGTGCATTACTTGAATAAAGCCCAACTTTTAAAGGATTTTACACTATGTTGGCATTTATCTCTTTGCTGACATATCCCACTGAGCACCATGATCTAAGACTAAGAGGAGTATTGGTTTCCATATTACGTTTGGATGATCGCCCTCATCTTTCTGATGCTGAGGAGTGACTGTGGATAGAGCATATGAGATATAGGAGCCCCTTTTGACCCCCCATAATAGGTGGTCAACACTCTCTGGTAAGAGTACATCTATTCTCATGGTGGTGGTGTTTCTCACAAGGTAGAAAAGCTGAGTGAATAAGAATGAGCACAGTTTTTACAACAATAAAAACTGACAAGCGTTTTAATCCCTCTCCACTCTATTCAAAGCCAAAAAAAAAGTTGTGCCTTTAATTATACTTTAATGGGGTTGTAAAGTTTTTTTTTTTTTTTTTTTAAATAACAAAAATGTTATACTTACCGCCTCTATGCAAGGGTTTTGCACAGAGTGGTCCCGATCCTCCTCTTCTGGGGTCCCTCAGTGGCACTCCTGGCTCTTCCTCTTCTCCAGTGCCCCCACAGAGAGCCTCTTTCCATGAGGGCACTCATGCAAGCATGATCCCGAGTCCTGCTGCGTCCATTAACACAGACAGTAGGACTCGGCCTGCCCCCTGGCTCCCACGTCATTAGATGTGATTGACAGCAGCAGGAGCCAATGGCTCCTGTTGCTATCAATCTATTCAATGAGGACCCGAGACAGCGGGCTGGAGCTGCTGTGCTCATTCTCGTCACTTGAAAGATCGGGTTCAGGTAAGAAAAAGGGAGGCTCTGGGGGGCTGCTGCACTACAGAAGATTTTTCACCTTAATGCATAATGCATTAGGTGAAAAACTTTGAGAAATTACAACCCCTTATACTTAACCATCCACCCTCTTTAGCTGTCTCTCTGTTCCATTATTCCATCAAGTCCTCATTCCATTGCTTGGATATTGGAGAGCACTTACCCATGTTACCCTATACTGGGGCCTGATAGGACAAAAGCCAGGTGAAAAAGCTGTCATATTGAAGGTGTTGTGGCATAATCCACCTAAATAGTTTTTTCCTGCTATAGGAAAGCAGTGAGGGAGTGTAGAACACCTTTCTTGGGGGTGGGGGCTTAAAAAAATAAAATAAAAATGTTGTCCTAAATGGGCATATTGTCAGTGTGTTATTAAAAAAAAAAAAAAAAAAAAATCAATTTGCTTTAATAAATATATAATTTCATTATTATGCATTTTTTATACCCTATAGTTAACACTAGTCTCCAATTTTCATCTGCTTGAAATTTTACAAAGAAAATTACAATTTTAGAAGAGACTATATTGATATTTTAGTTTCAAATTTTCAAGCAAACTACAATTCAGAAAAACATGACATTATTTTCCATAGCTATTTTTTTTTTTATTTGTGTCTGTCAATGTCATAAAAAAAAAACATTTACAATAGCAATAATTAAATGAAAAAAAAATATCAATGATAATATTGCATTTTCACTAATCATTTTAAGGCAACAAGACAGTCTTTAACATTCGGCTTGTAAACACAATGTGACTCCTGTGAAGGTTACTGCCATATAAACACAAGGAACGACAGTCACCTTCGAAATAAATAGGTTTCTGTGATGCTATTGCAGGAAAAATAAGCCCTGCAAGGCGGAGGAGGGGAAGACAAGAGGAATAGCATCATTCCTTTGAAAATGTCAGCTAGAAGGAACATTGAACATTCTGTATTATAGATAGAATGGAGGATTCTGAGATTTCACATATATTCAAATATTCTGCATAATTGTACGTATTCACTTCTTTCTTCTGTATAAATATAATTTTGCTGCAGAATGTAACTGCACTAGCTAGCAGCAGGTAAATGCTTTAGAATTACAGAAAGCTTTTATATGTTAAAATTTAATTTTAGATATAATATTTTAATGTGTCCCATAGGACATGCCAGAAAGAAATGAAGGATTGTGCATATGATGTGGCACAATAAAAGTCTATCTATCTATCTATCTATCTATCTATCTATCTATCTATCTATCTATCTATCTATCTATCTATCTATCTATCTATCTATCTATCTATCTATCTATCTCTCTATCTCTCTATCTATCTATCTATCTATCTATCCATCCATCTATCTATTCGTCTATCTATCTATCCATCTATCTATCAATCCAAGGTTTTAAACTGATCTCATATACATGATATTTTTAGAAATATTTGTACAAAATCTTTATTTTATAGGTAACTATTTGGGGTTGATTTACTAAAAACTGGAGAATGCAAAATCTGGTGAAGCTCTGCATAGAAACCTAATAAATCATTATGGCAACATCAATTGTGTAAGATATAGGTAATCACTGACAAAAGATTACACTTAAAGAGGAACTGCAGTCTGATCACATAATTTGTAATAAAACCATCTTTGCCATTCTAAAGCTTCCGTCCAACCACTTTGCACATTATTTTATATATACCGCGATTCTGTACTTGCCAAATATGCTGCAGAAATTTCCCTCCACTGAGTCTGACTGCATCCATTTTAACTGTGGGCAGCTGAAGCTGCTGCCTGCTCACTTCCTGGATTTACACAGACACACAAAGGCACACCTCCAGCTCTGCAGCCCTGCAGCTCTCAACTCACCCCCCCCCCCCCCCCTTCCTGGCAAACCTTCACCACGGGAGTGAGAGAGAGAGAGCTGCGCATAATGTCATAGGACTAGGCCAGTGATGGCAAACCTTGGCAACCCAGATGTTTTGGAACTAAATTTCCCATGATGCTCATGCATCACTGGACTAGGCTAATGACCAGACAAGAAAGAGGAAGTGGGCTGCATAAGATATTTACTGGCATAAAAAAAATCAGAATACACTGCAATTAAAGAAGAAAAACTGCACTAGGACCCCAAATATGTGATATCACAAAGCAGCTGGTGAAATACCCTAATACATGGTATACCTAAATTGGAAAAATTCAGTGCAGCACAAAATAAATCCACATAAACATAACATACAAGTGTTCAACACGAGAAATCAAAAATATTCTCATATGAGTGTATACATATACCTTGAGAAAAAAGTACCACTGGAGAGCCAAAAAGTGATTGAAAAGTCATCACTGTGTATATAAAGAGAAATGGAAGATTGTGAATCCAAAAAGAGCCTCCAAGCCTCCTCAGCAATGAAACCATCACATAGCCCACCACAGTGTGTGAAGTGTGGGGGCTTACTAGACTAACCCTCACAAAGAAGAGGTCAAAAAGGCTTATAATTATCCACACAGCCTCCAAACTGCTTCAGGGATCACGACAGGTCATTGCACTTCAATGTATCCCACCAGTCAATATATCATAAGGCTTCACACAGGCAACACAGGCAAGGTCTTATAAAATAATAGAATGCCACATTTCATGGATGCCCAAGAACACTAAGAACAGTAATTCCTAGAAGTGGACTCAGCAGCTAAATCAAGGATTTTATCAATCTCACCAACCACAACCAAACCTATGGGGGAGAACACAAAACATCTCTTCTCTGCCTTCCCCGGGCTGGCTACCTCCATGCAGAGCTCGCAGTCACGGGTAGGCAGAGAAGAGGTGTTTCATGTTCTCCTCCATAGTGTTGGTTGGGATCAGTCAAATAAATAAAATCCCTGATTTAGCTGCTAAGTCCACTTCTGGAAAATACCAAGTATTCTTTGGCATACATAAAATATGTGTCAAAGAAAATATTGATACACTAATCAGCACTGCAACTAATTGGCTGCATGCACTAATTGAAACCAAATTTTTCAACAAGCCTTTCATGAAAAGTCCATCGATAGAGGACACACGAGAGGATTGTCCGTCCAACTTAGTCCGCTGAAACGTGTTTCAGCGGACAATCCGCTCGTGTGTGGGCTTCAGCGGACAGTCTGGCGGACTAAGTCTTTCGGAATTTCCGTAATATTGTCCGTCCAAACTTGGTTTCAGCGGACAATCCGCTCGTGAGTAGGCTAGTTCGACGGACTAAGTATGGCACATGCTCAGAAAGGATTTACACGGCCGAAGGTTGCATTGCAGTGTATTGGACGTCGAATTTCTAGTCCCGTCGTACGTGCCGTACACGTCATCGCGCAAGCTTTCGGCAGACTGTCTGTTCATCGTGTGTGGTCAAGTCCGTTCATTCGAAAGTAGGACGGACTGTCTGTCGGATTGTCTGGCGAACTTAGTTGGCCAGACAATCCGCCCGTGTGTACGCGGCCTTATAAATGAGAATGGTCATACATGGATCAAATGTGGCCAGTACTTGCTGAACCAGCCAATCTTTATTCCATGTATGGCCAGCTTTATTGCCCTTTATATAAAACAAACAAAGTAAACACTAGTGCTCAGTCGCTCACAATGCTAAATGTATAGGTAAAAATATAAAACAATCATATGACTTCATGTAACCATGAAGATAAATGGTGCTGCCATAACTCAGTGATAGATAGATTGCCAAAGCAATATAAATAGTCCAATGTGACAATTCCCATAAGTGTTTCAATATGGAGGTATCTTCTGTTCTTACACACCTGGTGCTCAAGTAAAGGATGGAAGCTCACCAGAGGAATTTGACCCCTTTTTGCAGGAAGTCAAAATTCTATAAACAGTAAGGTTCTTTAGCTATATCCCCCTCCACTCCAGTATTCCTTCACGGTATAGCCTGGATGGGTGAAATAACTGAATTTGACATGTTGCAGTCTCTGTATAGCAATACTGAAGTATAAGATGAAGAGAACAGAACATAAAGCCAATCTGTTTATGTGCCGAGGATTAGTGATGGACGAACTTCCGACGGGACGTTTCGCGAACGCGAAATGCGAACGGACCCAAACGTTCGCGAAACCGAACGTTCGCCGCGGGCCCCATTGACTTCAATGGGAGGCGAACTTTGCAAACCTTCATGTCGAATTTGCGGCCACGTGGTAATTATTAGGGGGTAAAACGTAGTCCCACCATCTGGACAATGACATAATACATGTATGAGGTGAATTTGGGATCGATAACTACAAGCATTTTTATTTTATTTGGGAAATTGTTCTAACAATTCAGGACTATGGAGCTAATGAAGGCAATGGAGGAGAGGGAAGGTCAGGGACCAGGGTAGGCAAAGAAGAGGGTGCAGGAGATGATCACCAGCAGCGTGACATACCGGAATGACACATGCACCGTGATAGAGGCATCTGACAGCAGCACCGTAATACAGAGCACTGACAGCAGCACCGTGACATACAGCGCTGACAGCAGCACCGTGACATACAGCGCTGACAGCAGCACCGTGACATACAGCGCTGACAGCAGCACCGTGACATACAGCGCTGACAGCAGCACCGTGACATACAGCGCTGACAGCAGCACCGTGACATACAGCGCTGACAGCAGCACCGTGACATACAGCGCTGACAGCAGCACCGTGACATACAGCGCTGACAGCAGCACCGTGACATACAGCGCTGACAGCAGCACCGTGACATACAGCACTGACAGCAGCACCGTAAGCAGCCCCAGGAGGAAGTCAGCACAGCACAGGGATGGTGTGATCCCCTCATAATAAGAACCCCCAGGAGGAAGTCAGCACAGCACAGGGATAGTGTGATCCCTTCATAATAAGAACCCCCAGGAGGAAGTCAGCACAGCACAGGGATATCATAAGCAGCCCCAGTAGAAATATGACACCGCTCAACCTCTTCAAAGAGGAGGGTAGGGGCATATAGTACGGTGTGCTTTTTTGGGTCAAGGAAGTGAGCAGACTGTACGTCAGTCCCTATACCGCTGAAGGACTGCTGCAGTATAGGGCAGCGGTCAGCAGTGGTGCACGTCAACCCTATCTATTGTGGACCTATAGCGGTCCTTACAGAACAGCAGACTGTACCGCACTCAAGCCTATGTACCGTAGCACCCTATACCAAGTTACCAGTCCTTATAAGAACTTTTGTGGACCAAGCAGGTTGTGTATTAGTGTTTAGCAGACTGTACGTCAGTCCCTATACCGCTGAAGGACTGCTGCAGTATAGGGCAGCGGTCAGCAGTGGTGCACGTCAACCCTATCTATTGTGGACCGATAGCGGTCCTTACAGAACAGCAGACTGTACCGCACTCAAGCCTATGTACCGTAGCACCCTATACCAAGTTACCAGTCCTTATAAGAACTTTTGTGGACCAAGCAGGTTGTGTATTAGTGTTTAGCAGACTGTACGTCAGTCCCTATACCGCTGAAGGACTGCTGCAGTATAGGGCAGCGGTCAGCAGTGGTGCACGTCAACCCTATCTATTGTGGACCGATAGCGGTCCTTACAGAACAGCAGACTGTACCGCACTCAAGCCTATGTACCGTAGCACCCTATACCAAGTTACCAGTCCTTATAAGAACTTTTGTGGAACAAGCAGGTTGTGTGTTAGTGATTAGCAGACTGTACGTCAGTCCCTATACCGCTGAAGGACTGCTGCAGTATAGGTGAGCGGTCAGCAGTGGTGCACGTCAACCCTATCTATTGTGGACCGATAGCGGTCCTTACAGAACAGCAGACTGTACCGCACTCAAGCCTATGTACCGTAGCACCCTATACCAAGTTACCAGTCCTTATAAGAACTTTTGTGGACCAAGCAGGTTGTGTGTTAGTGTTTAGCAGACTGTACGTCAGTCCCTATACCGCTGAAGGACTGCTGCAGTATAGGGCAGCGGTCAGCAGTGGTGCACGTCAACCCTATCTATTGTGGACCGATAGCGGTCCTTACAGAACAGCAGACTGTACCGCACTCAAGCCTATGTACCGTAGCACCCTATACCAAGTTACCAGTCCTTATAAGAACTTTTGTGGAACAAGCAGGTTGTGTGTTAGTGATTAGCAGACTGTACGTCAGTCCCTATACCGCTGAAGGACTGCTGCAGTATAGGTGAGCGGTCAGCAGTGGTGCACGTCAACCCTATCTATTGTGGACCTATAGCGGTCCTTACAGAACAGCAGACTGTACCGCACTCAAGCCTATGTACCGTAGCACCCTATACCAAGTTACCAGTCCTTATAAGAACTTTTGTGGACCAAGCAGGTTGTGTATTAGTGTTTAGCAGACTGTACGTCAGTCCCTATACCGCTGAAGGACTGCTGCAGTATAGGGCAGCGGTCAGCAGTGGTGCACGTCAACCCTATCTATTGTGGACCGATAGCGGTCCTTACAGAACAGCAGACTGTACCGCACTCAAGCCTATGTACCGTAGCACCCTATACCAAGTTACCAGTCCTTATAAGAACTTTTGTGGACCAAGCAGGTTGTGTATTAGTGTTTAGCAGACTGTACGTCAGTCCCTATACCGCTGAAGGACTGCTGCAGTATAGGGCAGCGGTCAGCAGTGGTGCACGTCAACCCTATCTATTGTGGACCGATAGCGGTCCTTACAGAACAGCAGACTGTACCGCACTCAAGCCTATGTACCGTAGCACCCTATACCAAGTTACCAGTCCTTATAAGAACTTTTGTGGAACAAGCAGGTTGTGTGTTAGTGATTAGCAGACTGTACGTCAGTCCCTATACCGCTGAAGGACTGCTGCAGTATAGGTGAGCGGTCAGCAGTGGTGCACGTCAACCCTATCTATTGTGGACCGATAGCGGTCCTTACAGAACAGCAGACTGTACCGCACTCAAGCCTATGTACCGTAGCACCCTATACCAAGTTACCAGTCCTTATAAGAACTTTTGTGGACCAAGCAGGTTGTGTGTTAGTGTTTAGCAGACTGTACGTCAGTCCCTATACCGCTGAAGGACTGCTGCAGTATAGGGCAGCGGTCAGCAGTGGTGCACGTCAACCCTATCTATTGTGGACCGATAGCGGTCCTTACAGAACAGCAGACTGTACCGCACTCAAGCCTATGTACCGTAGCACCCTATACCAAGTTACCAGTCCTTATAAGAACTTTTGTGGAACAAGCAGGTTGTGTGTTAGTGATTAGCAGACTGTACGTCAGTCCCTATACCGCTGAAGGACTGCTGCAGTATAGGTGAGCGGTCAGCAGTGGTGCACGTCAACCCTATCTATTGTGGACCGATAGCGGTCCTTACAGAACAGCAGACTGTACCGCACTCAAGCCTATGTACCGTAGCACCCTATACCAAGTTACCAGTCCTTATAAGAACTTTTGTGGACCAAGCAGGTTGTGTGTTAGTGTTTAGCAGACTGTACGTCAGTCCCTATACCGCTGAAGGACTGCTGCAGTATAGGGCAGCGGTCAGCAGTGGTGCACGTCAACCCTATCTATTGTGGACCGATAGCGGTCCTTACAGAACAGCAGACTGTACCGCACTCAAGCCTATGTACCGTAGCACCCTATACCAAGTTACCAGTCCTTATAAGAACTTTTGTGGACCAAGCAGGTTGTGTATTAGTGTTTAGCAGACTGTACGTCAGTCCCTATACCGCTGAAGGACTGCTGCAGTATAGGGCAGCGGTCAGCAGTGGTGCACGTCAACCCTATCTATTGTGGACCGATAGCGGTCCTTACAGAACAGCAGACTGTACCGCACTCAAGCCTATGTACCGTAGCACCCTATACCAAGTTACCAGTCCTTATAAGAACTTTTGTGGAACAAGCAGGTTGTGTGTTAGTGATTAGCAGACTGTACGTCAGTCCCTATACCGCTGAAGGACTGCTGCAGTATATGGCAGCGGTCAGCAGTGGTGCACGTCAACCCTATCTATTGTGGACCGATAGCGGTCCTTACAGAACAGCAGACTGTACCGCACTCAAGCCTATGTACCGTAGCACCCTATACCAAGTTACCAGTCCTTATAAGAACTTTTGTGGAACAAGTGAGTTGTGAATGTTTAGCAGACTGCAGCAGAAGGGCAGCAGTCAAGTATAATATCCTTTCTATATTTGGAAGAAAGAATATTATACATGTACAAGCCTATTACTGTACCACTGATACCAGTCCTGAAAAGAACCTTTGTGGAACTAATAATAACAGCAAGTCTTTAAAATTACCCTCACTGCCTGACAACACTGCTTCCTTCCTGTCCCTATACAAATTGGCAAAAAAAGAGAACGATTAGTGGTTACTGGAACAGCTCTTTTGTGGACCTTGATAGTAACAGCTAATGATGATGATGATGATGATGATGATGATGAAAGACTAATCTGGCTGTCCCTGTAGCATACACCGTCCTTTCCCTTTCTCTAAACTAACAAAAGACACTCAGGCTGCTGCAAGAATCAGCAGCACAGCAAACCTATCAACACCTAACACCTATACCAGTCCTGAAAAGAACTTTTGTGTACCAAATAGCTAGTGGTTTATCTCTCCCTACTCCACACAGGAACCTGTCCCTATCGTAACAGAAGAAAGAATGTAAAATGGCCACCGGATCGGGTGTATTTATAGGTTAGGGGGAATGTCCAAGTGTCCATGTGCTGTCATGTCTCAATTGGCTGTCCTGTATCACATGATAAACGTGTCACCAAAGGTTAAAGTTCTTGTATACATTAAACACGTAAGTCCGCCGCGGCGAACGACGGAAAAAGGCGTTCGAACGTGCGGACCGCGAATGTCGGAAATTCGCCGCGAAACGACCGCCGGGCGAAACGTTCGTCCATCACTACCGAGGATGCGCCTGCTGGCTCCCTTTCCCTTCCCCCTTCATCAACATGCTAGAAATGACCAGTCATTTACATTTATACATTTAGCATTGTGAGCGCCAGTCTTTGCTTTGTTTTATGTTTGCAGGTGATTCATTCACCTAATTATTTAGGGTGTCATTCTTTAGTATATACTGTATGTAGGATTTTAAATATATAACACATATACAATATAAATGTATAACACATATACAATTTCAGATCTTATTGCAAACATATGGTTCACATACCATCCACTAGTGAGAAATGCCACCTATGGAGAATATTTGAGAGGTCATATGACAGTCAGGTATATAGTTTGATGTTAATTACAGTGCATATTTACACTAGAAGGATACTGAAGCAGGTTATTTTCCTATGTAGGTTTTGGACTTTGATGTAACATTTACTTGCCCATAGGTATTAAATGCCCCCATCTTTTTATCTCTTTCTGTCTGTCTTTGAGCAGTGGCTGGGTTTGACCTTCATGTCTACATAAGGCATGGTTTGGCAAAAGACCATAATAATGTGCATTTTTTTATTTTTTAATAGAGCCATGAAAATAACCTTTACCAAATTTCTAAAGATGCAGATAAACTGATAAAAGAAGCACATACAGTGTCCTGTCCCCCCTACACCACCATTTAAACCAATACAATATGAGAAGTTTACTATTTTAATGTGTAGAGAACCTCTGGATGGGGTACCTAATTTTGAGAAAGCTATTTTTTATGACATAATTATTTGCAAGACTGCATGTACACCTAGCTCGATTTTATTTATTGAATTTTTAATGTTTTTCCAAAGAGTTTGTTATCATTTTATTATTGTGAGTTGTTAAGTATGTAGTACCTGAAAAGTCCCATATGTATATGGTTTAAGTTGAATTAAAAAAATGTTTTAGATTTTACTTTTTTTATTATTCTAGAATCCTTTGGGAACCAATACAATAAAAGTGGTCTGAGTAAACTGAACAGGTTTATGCTGACCATTCTTGGCCCTATCAATTGCATGTGGATGCCAGAAAAGAGAGAGTCTATTGAGTGCTGTGTCAAGATGGACATCTGAGGCCTGGTGCCTATGTGAGTTGGAGCTTCACACAGGATAAGAAGAATTAAGTCACTAACAAATTGGAGATGTTGGCCCTGAAATGGGCAGTTGTAGATAGCTGAAAGACAAACCTGTATGGGGCAGAGTTTGAAATCAAGGTGAACAACAATCCACTCTTCGTATGCTGGTTGGCAGCTCTGAATAGATTTTGCTTTAGTCTGATGTATCGACCAGGAGATGGAAACAGTGATGTTGAAACTCTGTCCAGAAGATCACACAGTTTTAAAGCCTCCAAAGAATCTCCAGAGAAAGACACAGTGATTTGCAGCAAATTTGCGAATCCACTGCAACTTCACAATCAGCTGATTTAGAGAAGGACCCCTAGTGATTAGCTTCAGGAAAAGTGTCAGCTGTTTGTTTGTAAGAAACAAAGAAGTACAATTCTAATGACTCTTCATAATAAATATGGCCACCTAGAGAGGCAATGAGATGACATTCAATCTAATCAGAGATCACTTATAATGGCCCTATATCAGAACTGAACAACTACTTTCATTCCTGTCTACAATGCATAGAGAGGAAGAGTTTACCCACAAGAGTTGCCCCAATGGGCCAGCTACAAGGTAAATGTCCCATAAAGTTGGTGTGCATTGATTTTGTTTGCTTGAAGCATGATACAAACACACAAGGGAAGATCCATGTGGTGACTGTCGACCTCACCCAATTTGCACAAGGTTATGCAAAAAAAAAAAAAAATACAACTTTGAAATAACTAGCCTATGAGAAGACTCAGACTGCCTCCAATATCTGAGGACAGTAAAGCAGTGAAGAAGTGCAGGCGCCTACCCACACTTAAGCTTAGTACACAGAGATAGTTGGGTTGAATGAAATTAAAAAACTGATAGCTTCGGTCGGAGCCGCTGTACTAACAATCCGACGTTAACCACTTAAGGATCAAGCCTCTTTTTGAGATTTGGTGTTTACAAGTTAAAAGCAGTTTTTTTGCTAGAAAATTACTTAGAACCCCCAAACATTATACAGTGGTGTGAAAAAGTGTTTGCCCCCTTCCTCATTTCCTGTTCCTTTGCATGTTTGTCACACTTAAGTGTTTCGGAACATCAAACCAATTTAAACAATAGTCAAGGACAACACAAGTAAACACAAAATGCAATTTGTAAATGAAGGTGTTTATTATTAAAGGTGAAAAAAAATCCAAACCATCATGGCCCTGTGTGAAAAAGTGATTGCCCCCTAAACCTAATAACTGGTTGGGCCACCCTTATCAGCAACAACTGCAACCAAGCGTTTGCGATAACGTGCAATGAGGCTTTTACAGCGTCCTGGAGGAGTTTTGGCCCACTCATCTTTGCAGAATTGTCCTAATTCAGTTACATTAGAGGGTTTTCGAGCATGAACGGCCATTTTAAGGTCATACCACAACATCTCAATAGGATTCAGGTCAGGACTTTGACTAGGCCACTCCAAAGTCTTCATTTTGTTTTTCTTCAGCCATTCGGTGGTGGACTTGCTGGTGTGTTTAGGATCATTGTCCTGCTGCAGAACCCAAGTTCGTTTCAGCTTGAGTACACGAACAGATGGTCGGACATTCTCCTTCAGGATCTCTTGGTAGACAGCAGAATTCATAGTTCCTTTTATCACGGCAAGTCTTCCAGGTCCTGAAGCAGCAAAACAGCCCCAGACCATCACACTACCACCACCATATTTTACTGTTGGTATAATGTTCTTTTTATGAAATGCAGTGTTCCTTCTACGCCAGATATACTTGGACACACACCTTCCAAAGAGTTCCACTTTTGTCTCATCGGTTCACAGAATGTTGTCCCAAAAGTCTTGGGGATCATCAAGATGTGTTGTGGAGAAATTGAGACGAGCTTTGATGTTCTTTTTGCTCAGCAGTGGTTTTCTCCTTGGAACTCTGCCATGCAGGCCATTTTTGCCCAGTCTTTTCCTGATGGTGGAGGCATGAACGCTGACCTTAACTGAGGCAAGTGAGGCCTGCAGTTCCTTGGACGTTGTTGTGGGGTCTTTTGTGACCTCTTGGATGAGTCGTCGCTGCGCTCTTGGGGTAATTTTGGGCGGCCGGCCACTCCTGGGAAGGTTCACCACTGTTCCATGTCTTCGCCATTTGTGGATAATGGCTCTCACTGTGGTTCGCTGGATTCCCAAAGCTTTGGAAATGGCTTTATAACCCTTTCCAGACTGATAGATCTCAATTACTTTCTTTCTCAATTGTTCCTGAATTTCTTTGGGTCTCGGCATGATGTGTAGCTTTTAAGGATCTTCTGGTGGACCTTACTGTGTCAAGCAGCTCCTATTTAAGTGATGCCTTGATTGTGAACAGGTGTGGCAATAATCAGGCCTGGGTGTGGCTAGAGAAATTGAACTCAGGTGTGGACAACCACAGTTATAGTATGTTTTAACAAGGGGGGCAATCACTTTTTCACACAGGGCCATGATGGTTTGGATCTTTTTTCACCTTCAATAATAAACACCTTCATTTACAAATTGCATTTTGTGTTTACTTGTGTTGTCCTTGACTATTGTTTAAATTGGTTTGATGTTCCGAAACACTTAAGTGTGACAAACATGCAAAGGAACAGGAAATGAGGAAGGGGGCAAACACTTTTTCACACCACTGTATATATTTTTTTCTAACACCCTAGAGAATAGAATGGCGGTCATTTCAATACTTTCTGTCACACTGTATTTGCGCAGGGGTCTTACAAGCACACTTTTTTTGGAAAAAATACACTTTTTGAAGTTAAAAGAACAGTAAAGTTAGCCCAATTTTTTTTTATAGTGTGAAAAATAATGTTACACTGAGTAAATTGATACCCAACATATCACGCTTCAAAATTGCACCCGCTCGTGAAGTGACAACAAACTTTTACCCTTAAAAATCTTCATAGGGGACATTTAAAAAATTCTACAAGTTGCATGTTTAGACTTATGCCGCGTACACACGTAGCGGACTATCCGACGGGCTTAGTCTGGCGGACTTCCCGCCAGACTGTCCATCCGACTTTCCGAACGGGCTACTTGCCCACACACGGCACTTTTTCAGCGGACTAATACGGTGTACTAAGTCCGCCGTACTATCCGCCCTACTTTTGAAATGAACGGACTCGCCCCCACACGCGGAGGAAAGTCCGCTCATTTCAAGCAGGTCTCCAGGTAGGCGGGGCCCGCGAAGGAGACGTCCCTGGCCCCACCACCTGGTATGGACTTAAAGGGGAACCCCAACGCCGGAAAAATCGGCGTGGGGGTTCCCCCCAGGTCCACATCAGACCCTTGTGCAAGCACGCTACCTGGCCGGCCAGGAAAGGGGGGGACGAGCGAGCGCCCCCCCTCCTGAGCTGTACCAGGCCACGTGCCCTCAACATGGGGGGTGCCTTGGGGAAGGGGGGCCGCGTGGCCCCCCCACCCCAAAGCACCTTGTCCCCATGTTGATGAGGACAAGGGCCTCTTCCCGACAACCCTGGCCGTTGGTTGTCAGGGTCTGCGGGCGGGGGCTTATCGGAATCCGGGAGCCCCCTTTAATAAGGGGGCCCCCGGATACCGGCCCCCCACCCTATGTGAATGTGTATGGGTACAATGTGAAAAAAAGTACAAAAAAAACACAACACAGGGTAAAAATAGTTTATTGCACAGCTCCGGGGGTCTTCCGTCTTTGGGGGTCTTCTCACCGGACTCCTCCGCTATCTTCTGCTAGCTCTTTTGCTAACGGAGGAGCCCGGCTTTCTTCCTCGCCGTCGGCCTCTTCTTCCGACTTCGAGGGTCTTGTCCCCCTCTTCTGGGGTCTTGTCCCCCTCTTCGGTTCTTCTGCCGGGCCACCGCGCCTTCTTATAGCTCTTTTACAGGCGATGGCCCGGTCTTCTGTCGCCACCGCCTTCTGGCCTTCTGTTCTTCTCTTCTTCTCTTCAGAAAAAAAGGGGGAAAACACTGCGCTATAATTTGTGAAGAAATGGCCACAACAGCCACAACAGCAGCCAACACCAAAAACAAACAAAGTTCAACAGGTAAAATAATAAAAACAGTGTAGCGCTTCAATAATAATAAATGTGATGAACATAAATTATAAAAATAATAATATAATAGAAATCGCATAGATATAAATGCCTAGAGATAAAAGTCCAACATTAGGCGCTAGAGATAAAAGTCCAACATTGGGCGCTCATTCCACTATGTAGCTGGCATAGGAGTGACCAAGCCGTCACAGAGAAGGAAAATGGTGTGCTAGGCGAAATGTATCCATGTGGGTCTACTTGATTGTAAACATCAGAGAAAAGTAGATAAATACTTCTTACCGGAACAGTTGGACTCACACAGTCATATGACGGTTGAGTCTAGAAGGCTTGAGGTCACAATCTGGGACCAAGGAGTGTGAGAAGAGAGGTCTGTTGAGCTGATAGAAGAGCTCCGGGCGGTTGAAGGCTCAATGATGAATCCTTTCAGATGGAACGTCAAAGTAATCAAGCTCAAACGCAGCCCGTTGTACCAATACTCCAACCTCCCCCGGATGAGGAGGGGGGTGTTGTGAAGTTTTAAACCAAAAAAATGGAGAAAAAGAAAGAAAGGCTCCACATGGTGCGGGTCAAACGATATAAAAAATGTTGGTTTATTGAAGTCAAAAGATAATTAATGACTTGGTGATCACATAAAAAACAAAATAAAATTAAAAGCAATGTGGGGTGCCAACAGCTCGCCCGACGCGTTTCGACATATGTGCATGCCCCAGTTGAAGACACATATGTCGAAACGCGTCGGGTGAGCTGTTGGCACCCCACATTGCTTTTAATTTTATTTTGTTTTTTATGTGATCACCAAGTCATTAATTATCTTTTGACTTCAATAAACCAACATTTTTTATATCGTTTGACCCGCACCATGTGGAGCCTTTCTTTCTTTTTCTCCATTTTTTTGGTTTAAAACTTCACAACACCCCCCTCCTCATCCGGGGGAGGTTGGAGTATTGGTACAACGGGCTGCGTTTGAGCTTGATTACTTTGACGTTCCATCTGAAAGGATTCATCATTGAGCCTTCAACCGCCCGGAGCTCTTCTATCAGCTCAACAGACCTCTCTTCTCACACTCCTTGGTCCCAGATTGTGACCTCAAGCCTTCTAGACTCAACCGTCATATGACTGTGTGAGTCCAACTGTTCCGGTAAGAAGTATTTATCTACTTTTCTCTGATGTTTACAATCAAGTAGACCCACATGGATACATTTCGCCTAGCACACCATTTTCCTTCTCTGTGACGGCTTGGTCACTCCTATGCCAGCTACATAGTGGAATGAGCGCCCAATGTTGGACTTTTATCTCTAGCGCCTAATGTTGGACTTTTATCTCTAGGCATTTATATCTATGCGATTTCTATTATATTATTATTTTTATAATTTATGTTCATCACATTTATTATTATTGAAGCGCTACACTGTTTTTATTATTTTCTCTTCAGATGTTGACTCGTCGCATCCTTCGCTCACAATGGCTCCGACGTGACTTATATAGGGACATCATCGGATGATGTCCCCGCCCATTATGGTGTCACAGTCAGAAGGTTTTTATTGAACCGGCTGATGTCTCCTGACATTCGGCTCCTGTGTATTAGGCATTAGTAATGAAATACAGGGGTCGGAAAAAAATGGGGGGGGGTCCTCTAAATAGGTTATTTCAGGTCACCTCCAGAAATTCCTAGGACCCCTATTTAAGCAGGAGGCTGAGGCGTGTCTTTTTTAGTCGCCAGAGGGATATTTAAATAGTACCCCACTGATTTTGACTGATTGAGTTTACAGTTTTAAAGTATTCATTGATTAAAAGAGTTATAGGGAATTGTTAATTGTTTATATTTGTGAAAAATAATAAAAAATCCCACAGCAATTATTAATCCAGTTTGGTGTGTCTAGTGTTTTTTGTCTGTTTGGAGTTTATGCCGCCTACCGTCCCATGTTACATCACTTCTGCTTTCAACGTGAAACATGTCCTCACCTTCACACCTACAAATCATGTGGTGTTTCCATATTTTGTCCAACCCCTGTAAGTGGTAATTTGTTATTAACATTACATTTGAAGGAAAATTATAAATAGTTTTCAAGATGTTTGACAAATAAATATGTGGAAAGTGTGGCATGCATTTGTCCACCTGTGTGTATTTTAATCTCAGTAAAAATATAGCTGTTCTAAGCCTTCAGAGGTTTGTTAGAGAACCTTAGTGAACAAACAGCATCATGAAGGCCAAGGAACACACCAGACAGGTCAGGGATAAAGTCGTGGAGAAGTTTAAAGCAGGGTTAGGTTATAAAATAATATCCCAAGCTTTGAATATCTCACGGAGCACTGTTCAATCCATCATACGAAAATAGAAAGAGTATGGCACAACTGCAAACCTACCAAAACATTGCCATCCACCTAAACTGACAGGCCAGGCAAGGAGAACATTAATCAGAGAAGCAGCCAAGAGGCCCATGGTAACTCTGGAGGAGCTGTAGAGATCCAGAGCTCAGGTGGGAGAATCTGTCCACAGGACAACTATTAGTCATGCACTCCACAAATCTGGTCTTTATGGAAGAGTGGCAAGAAGAAAGCCATTGTTGAAAGAAAGCTATAAGAAGTCTCCTTTGCAGTTTCTGAGAAGCCATGTGCGGAACACAGCAAACATGTGGAAGAAGGTAAATAATAGCCTGGTCCAAGCTGCCCATTAACACCCAAAAAGTAGGCACCTCATCCCCTAGGAATTATGAATTAGCAAAAAAAAAAGAGAAGAGAGGGGATTTTAACGGTGCTTATATTCCAGGAAAATACCAGAGAGGTAGATAAAAAATTATATAATTTATTGAATACAACTAAAACAGCATACATAATATGCAGTAGCACAAAGAACTATGCACAAACGTTTACTACATAGAAGGGATCCCAGAAGTGGAAGTTGAAGTGTTGACAGCACTTTATCCCAACATGTTTCGCGTTGGCTTCATCAGGGGAAGTGCGAACTAACAACAAATTTAATAATAATTAATAATATGCAAAAACAACAATTTTTTTTTATACAAAATTATATGTAGATAATTTAAATTACTAAATACAATACATAATAATAACGAATAGTGAAGAGGCCCAACGTGTGTGAGATCTATCAAATGGCGCTTACCGTCTACTGTCTGGGTACCCACACACACCGGAGACTGATCAGTAGATGTAGAATAAGGTGTACGGCCCTACGTTCACCAGTAGCTGCCCAGCAAAAAGAAGACATAGATGGAGGTAAACCAAGGCTACAGGGATAGATAAATAAAAAATTATATATGGGGGAAATATAAACCATATATGGAAACCTATGAGATAAAGTAATTATATGGAAGAAATAATGTGTAGAAATCAAAAAATTGTACAAATTAATAATAGGAAATACCAACTTAAGTATAATTACCTCAATGATTGAGGAAAGGGCAGATAGCCTCACTAAATACAAGCACTCAATTTTTAAATAGCCCAAAAGAAGGGCAATCTCTACACACATTAATTTTGAATCGCCCAAAAGGAAAGGGCAGTCTATGAAAAATCGATAAATGTATTGAAATAGTTTAATCAACAGATAGACTAACAGAAAAGGGGATCTTCAGAAAGAACCGTTAAATAAACAAAAATAGAATTATACTTACTGCAAGAAAATGTAATTTGTAGCCAACAAGCTGAGTGTGTATATTTATCAAAGTAATTGTTACAAATAGTAACAAGTCAGCTGGATTTTAGAGTTTACTAATCAAGAAGGCTGGCAGCGCACTTGGATACCCGCCGGTCTTTTTTTCTTTTTTTCTATAATCAATATCAAAATAAAATTAATCAGCAAGGATCAACTTTATAAGAATGTATAGCATATGTAAGCAAGAAGTACCCAGTGGGTGACTAACCGGTAAACGGACCGCCGCCGAGTATGAGCTTGAGTGCTCTCCGTGCACTGGCTATATGAAGAGCAGCCTGGCTTTTAAATCCTCCGTCCATTGAGCCGGCGTCTGACATCACCGGCTCGATGCGGACATGCAGGGGAGGCTTTGCGCATGCTCGATGGTGATAGCGGCTGAAGTGGGACTACATTACCCATAACGCCGCTGTCCTGGAGACAAGACTCCAGCTGAACGGCGGCCAGCAGATGCTGACAAGTGGGGATGGACACCACATGCTAGGCAGGGGAAAAAAAGAAAATGCAGACCAAATATTCAGCCGCTGAGACTGGTCCACATTAATGTAAACTTAGCACTATGCCTCCCCAAAAAACGGGTGTCCCGGCAAAAAATTGTGCAAGGAAACACCCTGGGTGTCCGTATGTCTTCCCATAAGAGTCAGGCAGACCAGGTGATAATGATGCAGGGGGATACAATGATCGGCTACAATGCATCAGGGAACCAGCACAGAACGGGACGCCACTGTGTGGGCACAATTCAAAGGCAACAACAGAGATCCCGATAAATTTACCCACTGCACTGCATCAAAAGATCTCACACATGAAAGGCCATCACAATGGATGTATTTAAAGAAAGAAAAAAATTGCAATAAATGGTAAATAATTGTCATTAAATTAATATAAATACATCATTAATTTTTATGAGGAAAAAAAAAAGGAGAAGAAAGGGGGAAAGGGGAAAAGAAAGGGGAGGGAAAAACCCAGACAGTCAGCCCATGAGATAAACTGGGGAGAATCAAACTGAAGAGAATACCCATTCAAATAAATCATAAGAAGGATCTATAACTAAGATTTTCATTGAAACCTGGATATTGAGTAGCCTTAAGAGTAAAAATCCATTTGGCCTCAATTTGAAGAAGCGCTTTGTCAACAGAACCCCCTCTCGAGTTCAATGGTATATGTTCAAGGGCTGAAAAGCGTATGTGGAAGAAGGTGCTCTGATCAGGTAAGACCAAAATTGAACTATTTGGCCTAAAAGCAAAACGCTATTTGTTGGCCTCAAACGTCAATTTATATAGAGGTATAGCTTGATTGACTAATGTGAGTCAGAAGGCTATAGTGGGTGAGGATCGGGATTTCCAATGCATATTTATCGTTTTCTTTGCATAAAACAGATAATTATTAGAAAGGTTTGTACATTCTTAGATATACTTTCATTGTCTATATATCCCAGCAGGCATCTCAGGGGATTACAGGTGTTAGGCAATTGAGCGAGGGAGCTGATAAGAGCCGTGACCCCCGACCAGAATGTCCTAATTGGCGGGCACTCCCACATTAAGTGGAAAAATGTACCATTAGCCATGCCACATCAGGAACATGTTGCATAGGGCAGTCTCTTTAGTCTATAGAGTAAACAAAGGGTAAAGTAGGACCTGTATAATAATATGGTTTGAATGACTTTATCACGGGAAGAGATAACAGATGATACCTCCGTCAGATCACCATTTATTTTCTGTGGTGCTAATCCTGGTTCTCGTAGTATGGAGGAGAGTTGTAGTACGTAGATACCAGTTTAGTGTGAGATGGGTCAGTCAGTAAGCGTTTGAGTGGGGAGGGTTGGATATCTATGTTTCGAAGGCCAAACTGTGTCGTGGCAGTAAAGCGTATCTGCAGATATCGGAAGTAGGCTGTAGGAGGAAGGCCATAATCCCTGTGAAATGTGGCAAAGGAGCGAAAAACGTTCCCCAAAAATAGGTGGAAAATCAGTCTAATCATCCGCTTGAACCAGAAACTCCCATCTGTTTTACAGAATAATTCTGGTAGACCTGGGTTATCCCACAATGGAGCATTGGGGGAATACGTAACATGTGTACTGGTCAGTAGTGGCTTCGCAAGCTTGAATATCCATATGGTCATAGATAGAACTGTCATGACCTCCCATCCCCTGGTGGAAAGGCTATGTATTAGGTTTTGAAGGGATTCATAGAAAGTGACAATGGCTGCCTCCAATGCTGTTGCTGCATTGTGTTCCTCGGGGTAGAACCACCATGTGCATGGGTCAGCTAAGAGGCCACGTAATAAGTTAAGGGAGTGCCAATCCTCCCTCCAAAATAGGTAGTTGTAACGTGTCTTTTTCTATTTTCGACCACCAGGGCTTTTTTTCAGCCATTTCTGGCATCCCTGTCCTCTCTCTCCAACCTGTCACTAAACACAGAAGATGGTAGAGAAAGTTTTTGCACTATTCACTTCTTCTACCGTGTTCTTTGTGTTATTGCCAGGCACCTAAGGCTTGTGCAGGGCTGGGAATTTGTTGGTTGGTACCCACCGAGTCCCGATGCCACAAATACCCGCATTTTATTTCCATCTCTGTGGTGCATCGGAAGCTGGCTCCAGTCCCCACCCCCGCCTCTGCCTGTCAGACCTTAGCAGCACAGAACTGAGTGAAATGATCTTGCTGTGTGCTACAGGTCTAGTAGGTGGAGACTGCACAGTGTTGAAAAGAAAAAGCCTGCACACACATGCTTTCTGCCCTGTGAAGCTGTAAACAGGTGGGAGAGGGCTTTTAGGGGAGAGCAGGCACTTATGCAGAGATGCAACAGTGGAGAGGTTTGAAGCTGTAATGCAGACATGCCAGCTGGTGAGGTGAGGGGCTTTGCCAAAACAGGTAAGAGCTGTGAATGATAATGGGGCAAATTGAGAGCTGTGTAGGAAGGGGCAGGTTGTGTAAGCTGTCCACCATCCACTGCTATAGGTGTAAGCTCTGGTTGGGGGGGGGGGGGGGTGGTGGTGATGGGGAGGTAATTTGTGAACAGTGGTATAGAACTGTGCTCTGACTTGGCAAATATGGAAGCTGTGGACTGTGGCAGAAGAGGGGAGCTGTGGACTGTGGGAGAAGAGGGGAGCTGTGGGAGAAGAGGGGAGCTGTGGGAGAAGAGGGGAGCTGTGGACTGTGGGAGAAGAGGGGAGATTTGGGAGAAGAGGGGAGCTGTGGACTGTGAGAGAAGAGGGGAGCTGTGGACTGTGGGAGAAGAGAGGAGCTGTGGGAGAAGAGGGGAGCTTTGGACTGTGGGAGAAGAGGGGAGCTGTGGACTGTGGGAGAAGAGGGGAGCTGTGGACTGTGAGAGAAGAGGGGAGCTGTGGACTGTGAGAGAGGAGGGGAGTTGTGGACTGTGGGAGAAGAGGGAAGCTGTGGACTGTGGGAGAAGAGGGGAGCTGTAGACTGTGGGAGAAGAGGGGGGCTGTGGACTGTGTGAGAAGAGGGGGGCTGTGGACAGGGGGTACAGAGGTAAGGAATAGATGTTTACTTTGGGAGGGAATATCTAAGTACTGCTCATTGTGCTTATATTTTTTGGTGTCCTCCGTGATACAAATGCCTCAAAACTGCATAATACTCACTCTTGAGCCCTGTGTGTTATTCAATACTAAGAGCAGTACTCCGTGCCTCTTGTGCAATGTGCAGATTATTTGGCAGTGCTTTACATCTTTCTTCAAGGAATACAGGGGAATTGAGGGTGGAGAGTTGGCTGGGAAGGGTGAGTTCCTGCACCTATTCTCTGAGAAAAAAAACCCTGCTCGCCACCCCCCCCCCCCCAATAAATTTAGTAAGAATCATATAAATTTCTTTAAATTTGTGTTTGGGGATGTATATTGGGGAGTAACTCAGAATATATATGAAGCGTGGTAAAAAGATCATTTTAAAAATATTTATTTTACCCAGCAATGTCAGTGGAAGATTGGTCCAGGTCTTAAGCATATTCCTCATTCTACTAATGAGTGGATCTAAATTAATTTTAATGTATGAGGAGATAGGCTACTGTATCACAATGCCTAGGTAACAAAAAGGTATGTACAATCTGTAATGGACATGAGGGTGGTAGTATAATTGGGGTGGATTGGTCCAGCATAAACAACAGGGATTTTTCCCAGTTTACCTGGATGTTAGAAAAGTGCCCAAAGCCCTGGATCATATCCAGTAGAGTAGGGAGTGACAACTGGGGGTCCGCCAAATATATTAACATGTCATCCACGTATAAGGATACCTTTTCTTCCAGGTCCCCAGTCATCAGTCCCATGACTTCCCTACTAGACCTGATGAACACTGCCAGTGGCTCTATCACCAGCGCAAATAGTAGTGGTGATAGAGGGCACCCCTGCCTGGCATCCCTGCGTATCATGAAGAGGTTGGAGATAGTTGTATTTTCTCTCAATCTAGCTGTAGGTTTGTAATATAGTAACTGAACCCATTTAATAAACGTGTCACCAAATCTGAATTTCGCTAAAACTTCCATTAGATACGGCCATTCAACTGAGTCAAAGGACTTATGAGCATCCAGGTATAGAACAGCCCTGGAGCCCATTGTATCAAGGGTGGCCTGCATGTTGGTAAAGAGTCACCGTAAATTTATTGAAGTAGATCTTCCAGGGATAAATCCTGTCTGATCCGCTCCAATGACAGTAGTAATGGCCATATCTAATCTCTGGGTAAGTACTTGGCTAGAATTTTTATAGCCAAGTTAATTAGAGATATTGGACGGTAAGATTTGCAGAGAAGATGGTTCTTGTGAGGTTTGGGGATAAGGACAATTAACGCCTCAGACATAGAGCTGTCCTGTCTTCAGAGCATGACTATATACCCTGAGGAGATGTGGAAATAGTTAATTCTGTACATTACATATACCATTTTATAGGGAATCCATCCAACCCTGGCGTCTTATTTCCCCTGTTGAAATCCTATGGGACAAAACGCGTAGGGCATGGTAGTCATGTTCCCTGTATTGCTCTTTTTTTATGTGATCACGTTTTTATTTTAAAAATACATTTTACTGTATATCCCGTGTTTCACTGATTTTATGCCAATAAACAGCCATCCGTTATTTTTCATCTACACTATGTGCAGCTGTTCTTTTTTGTTCCTTATATGATCCTCTATATGAGTTCGGATTTACCCACCATCCTCGGTTTTTGTTCGAGTTGAGTTTTTTCCGTCCATTCCATCGTGACCCTGGAGAAATAGGAATCCTGGGGACGATATGGATCATTCTTCCTTTGACCAGAGGATCTACAGTAACTTCAACGGCTGATAGTCCCGTGGGGATCCATCCATCTCTATATGCATGCATGATCTTATGGTTTTAGTAAGAGTACCCATCTTGTTTGTTTCTATCTAGAATCCACTGCTTTAAAGAGTCTTCAAGATCACCTTTCAGCCTCCATACTATGTGAAATATCACATCCTATGTCCTGTGAGGACTCTAAGGACTTTTTGTATTCACCTAGCATTTGGACTTTATTCACTTTTTTCTTTATTACTTGTCACATGTGTTTTTCACAGTATGTTTTAGCGCTACATTATATAGTTTTGGTTTTATTTATGAATTTGGTTATCTTCGTATGTAGCTGCTGGTTTATACACAAATTTTTTTGGTTAGCGCAATATTTTCTCTTTTTCTTTAGTCTTATTTCTAGCAAAGGACTGAATGGCTTCTCCTATTCGTCAGTCGTTAGGGGGGCATCTAGCAATGAGACCTGAGAATCTAGTAATTTTGTAAGTGAAATATCCTGCAAATAGTCTTCTAACTCCACAATAGTGTAATGGGCCCTAGTAGAATATAGAGTAGAGTAGACTGTAACGAAAGCCTCTACTACCTCATTCGTCTGTTCCACAATTATGCCCTCCGAGTTCTGAGCTCTAGGGATGCTGCATGGTCTCAAAGCGGGCTCAGCCACACCCAAAAGGAGGGTGAAACTCCCAAAGCTAGGTCCACCAACAGTGGAGAGTGATCAGTCACCGCCCTAGGAAGACACCTGACAACAATCATCTTGCTGAGTAGATCAGAGGACGTTAAACAGAGATCATGCATGATAGTGTACCATGGGAGTCATATTGACAGGAATATTCCCTCCCATCTGCATGTTTCCATCTCCAGGCTTCTACTAGGTCATATTGGGTCAGATAAGTGCCCAAGGGAGTGGGGGGTATAGTAGAGCATCGAAGTCTGTCAAGAGAGTTGTCAAGGACCGTGTTATAATCTCCAGCTATCAATAAAGGGTTTTCTGCAATTTCCAGGATGGAAGTGAGAACACGGTCAAAGAATTGTTTAGTAAAGGGTGGTGGAGTATACAGGCTAGTCACTGTGTATGGTTTACCAAGGAGTTCTAACACCACAATTATGTAGCAGCCACTGGGATCCAACTTAATATGCTTAAGAGTATTAGGAACTGATTTAGCTATGAGAATAGATGTTCCCGGGAGTATATAGAGTATTTGGAGTGTAGGGCGTAGGCTATTTTCGCCCTCTTTAGCGCCATTACTCTGGAGCCAAGTAGGCACATTTCCTGGAAAAGGATCACGTGCAGATTGTGTCGTACCAGGTACTCAAACATCAATGAATGTTTAAACTTGGAGTTAAGCCCCCTAACATTCCATGAAATAATACGTAGTTTAGACATTACCATGCAATGTATACCATAAAGAAGAATATTTTCTATGTTGTAGTGAGATTAACCAGGTTTTATAAACCTGCAATCCCAACCCAGCATGAGTCGCTAATAATAATACATAGATAAGAAGGTACATTATTTCTCTTACAACTGTAGACTGGATACCATGATGATTGATCCTGCCAAAAATCATGGGGAAAAAACGACACAAGAGATAAAAATAGAAAATGGAGGAGCATGACCCAAAACAAGGGGTACAGGTAGAACGGCCTTAACCCTCCCGACCCCCAATCCCCAACACTTGAGGGCTTTGATCCCAGAAACAAAACTGCAAAACATGGGGGAAATTGGTGGGTGGCAATAAAGTTTGCAACAGTTAGGCTCCATCTGTGCCCACAAATTGAATTATGGTAGATGATCTCTGCCCTACAGGGATGTGTCATTTATCTCAATAGGGCATCATCAAGGAGATTGCTATGACAGCTATACAGGTGTAGCGTTGTCTAGTGAGCAGAGGGCTACACGAGGTAATGGTTCAGTCACTCAGATGAGAAGTGTCAAAGAAAAGGGGGGTATCATGAGGGAACAAGCGATCTATTACTAATCTTGTGGAGTGGTGCAGATAAGAAAGGAAAAAAAGAGGGGGGGGAGCTGTGAAGGAGGATAACTGAAGGTCAGTGAAGTGGAGGACTTCGTTGCTGGTGACACTGATCAGGAGGACCCAATAAGTCCACCCAATGGGCCGCTTCTTTCGGATCTGTGAAGAAGTAGGCCTCTCCCTTATGGATGATTCTCAGTCGTGCAGAGTATAACATACCATAGGGTAGTCGGAGGTCTCGTAATCTTCTTTTAATGGCCAGGAAAGTAGCCCTCTGTTTCTGCTTAGCCACTGAGAAATCAAGGAAGATAGTGATCCCATTGCCATTGAAGGATATGCGGCCCTTTGTGCGAGCATCCCTGAGAACCCCTTCCCTGTCTCTGAAGTACAGCAGTTTGATGAGTATAGCATGCGGGGGTGCCCCAATAGGTAAAGGATGCAGGGGGACTCTATACGCTCGTTCTATGGCGAATAGTGGAAAGTAGGTGGAGGCACCAAAAGTAGATGTTAACCATCGCTACATGAAAGCCTCAGGGGCTGTACCTTCGGAACCCTCTGGAAAGCCCAAAAAACACAGATTATTATGCCTTAGATGGTCCTCCATATCTGTTAATTTATCGGTAGTATATTCTTGGGTTTGGTGCAATTCTCTAACAGAGGTCTACAAAGGGCGGGTATCATCCTCCAAATCCCTTATGCGTTGTTCTGCATTGGTCACTCTATTGTGGACATTATGCACATCTTGTTTCAGGAAGGACAGATCTGATCTGATAGAGTCTGAGTGGTGAGTGGCTTTGTTGAATAGCCTCCATGATCTGTGTCAGTATAGGTTCTGCAGGGCCTTTGTCAGCACGGGCAGTGCTTGGAGAGGGAGGTGCTGTGTCTTCAGGTTGTGAGAGCAGCAAGGGGTAATCGGGGCTAGAAGCAGGGTTTTTTTGTGACTGACCCTTCCCTGGCTTGAGTTGCGATGCTGTGGATGAAGAGGAGGGCTTGCTGTGATCCATTCCATGATGCTTGCTGGCGCCATTTTGTTAAGGCTCACATAAAGAAAGCAGAGGTGGATATTCAGTGATATTCTCCAGTGCGGGGCCATCTTCAAGCGTCCAAGGTGGTCTCAGGATAGAAATAAGGCTAGTGGGTTTCCACAGGTGCGATCAGGTCCTCAGAATCAGGTTAGGATTGTAGCGAGACAGACGGAGTTCAGATAAATTGCTTCCTCACATTCTGGTAGTCAGCCACGCTCCCCGTCAGGTGGCAATCCAACAGGCGAGGGGGCCAGAGCTAGTGCTGTGGAGCTGGTACGAAGGCTGCGATTTCAACTCTTGTCACAGGTTAAAGTTTATTTATCCGTTACTGGGGGTCATGGCCTGGCCGTCCAGAGTGCTCTAGCCTCCAGGGGTAGCTTACCAGTGGCAGAGGAGTCAGAATGGTGAGCACCGGGTGCAGCAAGATGGGTGCCGGGTGCAGCAAGATGGCCGCCATTCACAGGGCCGAAGCTGATATTCCACCTGCAGGCCGCCATGGAGGGGTGTCAGTGAGTGCCACAGGCAGCGGATGGGCTCTGGTAGTTGTGCAGAGGAAGAGCCGTGTACAGGGTAGTCTGGGAGGCCAGGATTAAGTGCTGGTACCGCAGCCGGGTGGAACCGCCGCCCCCCCAGAGCTAGGCTGGAGCCGTGGTCTGTCTCCCTCAAACACTGAGAAATGCCGCAATATCAGCGCTGAGCGGCGAGCTGGCCGTCTGGCTAGCTTTGGATGCAGTGTGGGGAGCAAGATGGTTTTGCTGGAGGATGGATGCCAATGATGCTGCAACAGGATGGCAGGAGCTCTGTAGCAACACATCCTATTCAGACCCTGGTCACGCCACGCCCTCCCCCGCCTTGAGTATTTCCTCTGTAAGAGGTATGTCTGGTTCCGCTCCACTTCACCAGCGATTTAGGAGAAATCCAGTTCAATACAGAGGGTTTCTCAACCAGGTTGAAATATACTTTGAGATGCTGCCCCAGGAGTTTCCCACGGACAGAAGCAAAATATGTTTTGTGAAATCTTATCATATCGGCTTTATGAGAGAGCCTTGGCCTGGGAAAACCCACTATGGGAGATGCAAAAACCCATTGTCCTGAGTTACCCAGAGTTTGTGGCTTCCTTTAAAAGGGTATTTGACGTTCCGGCATGCTCCGCTTCTGCTGCCAAGTACCTCATGTCCATCAAACAGACCTACCTTTAAGCAGTGCATGCGGAAGGCTCCTATACCTTTGGCTCCAAGCTTTGCAGTCCCACCCTTGCCTCCCTCACCTCACATGACTCCTGGGACTCGGCAAGTGAAGTAGAACCCATGCAGTTGAGCTTCACATGTCTCTCTGCGGATGAGAGGGCTTTTAGGAGGGAGATTGTGGCCAGGCAGGTCACTTTTTGAAGTCTTGTCCTACCCGTCCAAGGAACGCCCGAACCTTCAGGTCCTGGAGGGGACAGACCTTAGGTGCCGTTGTTTTGTCGCCAGCTATCCAGAAGAATAAACCCCTGGTTACAGTTACCCTTTCTTGGGCTAAGTCATCCGTTGATATACAGGTTCTAATCGACTCTGGGGTTGCAGGCCTGTTCATTGATGCTGCCATTGTAGCTAAGCACTTGATTCCACTGTAGCTTTGTGACACTCCACTTGCCATTGAGGCTATTGATGGGAGACCTCTACAGCCTACCCATGTGACTCATGAGACTGCTCCATTGTCCATGGCCATAGGGGCTCTTTACCATGAGATAATCCCATTCCAGTTCATTTCCTCACCTAAGTTTATGGTGGTTATTGGTTATCCTTGGTTACAGAGGGCCATTATGAGTACCTCGTAATGCCATTTGGCCTTTGCAACACTCCGGTAGTTTTCCAGGAATATATTAACAATGTCCTCTGAGATTTTTTGCAGCTATGTGTGGTGGTTTATCTCAACAATATCCTCATATTTTCAAAGTCCCTGGAGAGCAACCACACAGATGTCTGTTGTGTGCTTTAGAGGCTGAGAGAAAACAACCTGTATTGCAAATTGGAGAAGTGCGGGTTCCATCGTGAACAGGTTAAATTCCTGGGTTCATTCATTTTCACTGCTGGTTTTTTTGATGGACCCAGAGAAGCTTTCAGCAGTCCTACAGTGGCCCCAACCAGTGGGGTTACATCCTCTGCAAAATTTTTTGGCTTTGCCAATTATTATCAGAAGTTTATTCGTAACTTCTCGTCTCTGGTCAAGCCCCTGACTGATGTGACCAGAAAGGACAGTAACCTACAGAGTTTGTCTCAGGAGTCCATTAAGGTCTTTGAGAGTCTCAAAGCTGCCTTTTTTCGGCTCCTGTGTTGACACATCCTGATCCTACGTTACCATTAATCCTTGAGGTTGATGGTTTGGAGACTGGAGTTGGTGCCCTTCGCCCTCAACATCCTACCGCTGAGATCACTATGCATCCTTGTGGCTACTTTTCCAAGGAATTGTCACCTGCGGAATGCGGTTGGGGACAGAGTCTGGCTGTCATCTTGCAACCTCTGACTCCGTGTTCCCTCACTGAAGTTTGCACCTCAGTTTATTCTGCCTTTCCGTAATCTCTGCACCCAGTGGCTTTCGCTTTAGACCTTCCTTCAAATATGCGCATCTCAAATGTATTTCATACCTCCTTATTAAAACCTTTGGTCTGCAACTGCTTCACCACCTCAGTGCCACATCCTCACCCAGTACAGGTTGAGAACCACAAGGAGTATGAGGTACAATCCATTGTTGACTCCCGTAGGTTTTGTGGGCGCATACAGTACCTGGTTCAGAGTGACTCACCTGGTGATGATATCCTGTTCGTCAGTCCTGCTGGTTACTTAAGCCATTCAGTCCAGATCATCTCTGCCTTCTCTTTGGTCAAACATATCAAGAGACGCTCTCCTGTGTTCCCGTTAAAGACTTGCATGGCTGACGTTCCTTCTGGTTCCAATCCTGCTTGTTGTTTCACTACGCTGATTCTCCAGTTTCCTGATCTCCTGGCCTGTTCTAAAGTACCTTTCGTATTAATTAACAGTGTGATTTTACTGCACTTTTGTCTCAGTTTGATTCATGGCTCCTGACAGATTGGGGCAGAGGTTCCCCTTCCAGCAGGACAACCACCCTAAACATACAGCCAGAGCTACAATGGAATGGTTTCGATCAAAGCATATTCATGTGTTAGAATGTCCCAGTCAAAGTCTAGACTAGATAGAGAATCTGTGGCAAGACAATTGAAAATTGCTGTTCACAGATGCTCTTCATCCAATCTGACAGAACTTGAGATATTTTGTAAAGAAGAATGGGCAAATATTTCACTCTCTAGATGTGCAAAGCTGGTAGAGGCATCCCCAAAAAGACTTGAAGCTGTAGGTGAAGCAAAAGGCGGTTCTACAAAGTATTGACTTAAGGGGGCTGAATACAAATGCATGTCACACTTTTCACATATTTATAAAAAAAATAAAAATTAAGACCATTTATCAGTTTTTGTTGTAACATGACAAAATGTGGAAAATTTCAAGGGGTATGAATACCTTTTTAAGGCACTGTATCACATCAAAGTCCATGAAAGCACATCACAAATGAAAAATATAGTAGTAGCAACAAGTCCTACATCTAGATTGACCACTCTATTTGTAAGATAAAGCTAATAAAATTCCATTATGTATTCAAAGCATTGGTTAATGTGTGTTCATGTCCAATTTTAACAATGAGTCAGCAATGATGAGCCTTTTCCTACATTTCCATGCATTTCACAGCAAAACCCATTAAGATAAATGTAAAAAAATGACATTAATTCACATGAGCACCCTTAAAAACTGCATATGTTTAGAAAACTCAGAAGGGTAAATGGGTCCAATCTATCAATCTATGCTTTTATCTGGGACTCTAAACTGAGCATATAAAGACTATTAGATCAGAACCAATGTAGCCAGAATCCAGTTCAAACCGAACTCTAGCTAAAATACTTTTTTTTAATTGCTACAAGGAAGAGTACTCTTAAGCTGGCCATACATTAACTTCCCGCCACCAGAATACAATGATTAGTGCTGCAGCTGATTTCCTGCAAGCGCCGATTCATGTAAGTCCAGCTTAGGCTGGATCACATATATGCGGCTGCGGTTTGCAATCCGGAGTCTGGTGCATTTCTGTTCACCAGTTAAGGTGCGATTTAGGTGCACATTTTTCTTTCAAATCGCACCTGAACCGGGCCCAAAAATGCACATGACTATTTTCGAAACCGCACCGTGTTATTAAAAGCCAATAACATTCACGTTATGCGAACTGGATGCGGTTAAATACACACCCAATTCGCATATATGTGAACCCAGCCTTAACCCTCAGTTAGATTTTAAATATTGTTGGTGTGCCCGATAACAATTCTCTGACATCCGACAAAAGAACAGAAAGTGTTTATTAAACTGGAACTGGGTTGTATAGTATGCATGTGATTAGGCAAAATTTGACTTTACAGAATTGTTTTTTTTTAAATGTGAAAGCTCCAGGGCATTATCCTGATCCTGCCAAGTGCAGTCATTTCGATTTTTATGAATTAGTCTAATGAAAAAACTCATAGGCCTTCATCTTTACATGGACAATTTTGTGCAAAGGCTTCTGAGAACCAAAAAACTGAACTGGCATTAGAATGAATTGAGATTTTTTTTTCATGCAAAGAAGTAAAAGAGAACCCTGTACTTTGTGCATACTTGACTTGGCAACAGGTTCTAATTATATGAAAAAGACAATATCGTGACGAGACACTGTCACAGTTGCTCATTCCAGTCAAAGTGACATTGTCTTTGCAAAGAAGTCTTCCGACCCATTAATACACACCTTGCCTGAGCCTCGATACCTAGTTCTTCAGGGCCTTGGGAAACATTTTCGCTTATAACATTTGAGACTGATTGGGTCTATCTGAGAATTGCTACACTTTAGCATGTTTGTTTGTTTTTTTTTGTTTTTTTTGTGATGTCTGTGAAAGGAGCTGAAAGGAGCTTCGGAGGAGCCCTGAAAAGGTGAGTATTAGTGGGTCAAGTGGGAAGCTCTTTGCAAATTTGCAAAGATATTGTTACTTTGCCCTAAATGGGCAAGGTGACATTCTCTGTTTAAGGAGTATGTTCATATGGTTCCTATACTTATCTGCACACAGATCATACTTACCTGATTGCAGATCTACACAGATCATCTAGCTTTGTTGCTCAAATCAACATGGTGGTGGCTAGTTACACCATTACAAAGTGACCATCCAGGCTCCTGAACTGTACACATGCCTACAAAGTTAAATGTCTTTTGATAATAAAGGGTTAATGCTTGATGTTGTGGGGGTTAAACATTTTGCGCTTTGATGTGTCTTCCTCTGTATGACTGACTCACTTCCAGGTTCTGAAGTGATTTATGCAGGAGGAGACTAGACCTCCTGGCTGAGGGGAACAGTGAGGACAACCTGAGTCAAGATGTGAGCTGGAGTAGCAGTGGAATAATCCCTTAGCAGGACTCCAGGATTGGTTACAGGTAATGGACTTTTGATACCACTTTTTGGGATGGACCCCTGAATAGTGTGTATGATGAAAGAAGATGAGAATATAAGGTCTACTCTGGATGTCAAACTGCATGTATTGTCATGGAAATGCCAAAAACTATAAATATATCTTTTATTCAGTAACAAAGTAAATGGTTAAATTAATCTGGTCTGAGTTACTAGCGGGAAGAGGAAACAAGTGTGTGCTTAAAAATGTATTAAGGAACTGGGGAATGATGTGTACCATCAAAAGTTAACCCTTGGGCTTATGGAACAAAGTGTGTGTCACAGTTAACTATTAAGGTTGTATGAAGAGTGTCAAGAAGGAGGAGCAACCAGCTCAGGAATTCGATGGGACACTTGGCGCTCCCCATTGGGGGTTGGGTTTCTTGACTTAGAACCCACTGCAGAATGGATCCCTCCTAGGTACTGTGTCTGGAACTATGTGTATGGAGGGCCGTGCAAACTAAGTGCAGTGGCTTCACTCTTTGCATTCGGTTGAACATGGTCAAATTAAAAGTGTATAGTGTTGTGAAGAGCTGGTGGAAGGGGATCAGCATACAACGTTATCGCCCTCATAATGTCTCCTTATTCAGTGTCAGGACAGCTGTCACTGGCAAGTGATGAGACGTGATCCTTCTCTGTGTGGAGCCTGGTGAAGTAATTTAGACAAAGCCCATCAAGTGGCACTAACCCACAAGAGAATTAATATAGATGCATCAGCATGCGGACCCCCTATTCTGCCTACACAAAGGAAAGACTATCCAGTCATCTACAAGTCCCAGCATTCAATGGACCTGAGGAAATTCAGCCAACCAATCGACTAACTGGTGGCAGGGTGAACAAAGGGGAAGGCAACTGGCTGAAACCCAAAACATTAACAAAATCTTGCTTGCATATGTAATTCCAGAGATGGGTGTATCACTATTTTGTTTAGTTCTGCTAGGGTAGCATGGCAAAATTGTGAATCCTGGTAAATCCTAAAAAAAAGGTCCTTTAAAATCACTGACTCCAGTCAATTTAATATTTTGTGAGATTCTTTGTGTATAATATGTAACACACTCTCTCCAAAGTTTATCATCATTTTAAATTCATTTTATTCAGTGGCATGTATCTCTTCAAGTGCTGCCTTATTAGAAGTGATCTAAAAGCATTAGACAGCTGCTTACCTTCCCCAGACTCCAAAATGTCCCCACTGACAAGAGTTAGCTGGAGCACATGCATCAAACAGAGAAAGAAACAATGTAATGAAATGTACTTTGAGCGCCTCAGTGGATTAAATGCTTCCAAAATGCATTATTTTAATGAATTGTTTTGCATGTGATTATTGCATTGCACGTGACTCTTGAAGGCCATGGGGAAATCTGGTTGCAAATCCATTTAATCTGCTCTATAGTAAAAGTAATAAGTATATTCATATTTAAAATTGATGTGATCGGAAGACAAAATAATATTATTGTTTATTTCGTTTAGGCGGTTCTATTGTGAGGTGCCAAAGGAGAAGACAATTATTTAAGTTAGTGGAGTTTTTAGAAGCATTGCTACACAATGGGAGAAACCACAGCAATTACTATCATACATGATATTGGACTCACAAGTTTACAGTTAAACAACTTTTCATGAGTGTTCGCTAAACAAAAAAAAAAGCCCTGAAAAGTGAGAAAGGACACGCTACCAAATATCTTAAATACTCTTGATATCTGTAATACAAAATGACCTGAGAGTTCCCAGATGACACTGCAAAAATCTGCTCAGTTTATCACAACAGCAGCGCTGCCAAATTACAAGAGCCATATATTCTCAAAAGGTTCTATAGCCGAGTGCCTGTATGCATGTACAGTATACAATATGTCTGTAAAAGTCACACAAAGTCTATATGCACATTTAAGGCTTTAATGGGCATCTCAAGTGTCGCTTACCCCAACTCGGGTGGTCAGACACTATAGCTAGCTTCTGTGCTCTTCACCTATAGCAGCCCCCCATTCTATAAGGAAAGCAGGCCTACTGGTACTCAGTTGCCCCCAGGACTTATACAGAATGCTCTAGTGCCTGGCTACCATGCCAGGGAATGCGCGAACTGAGCAAAGCAAACAGGTGCTTGCAGTTGGCAGACAGGCAAGGCTATGCAGAACAGTCAGAAGAATACAGTCAGAAGAATAGTCAGGGTCAATGACCCAAGTCATAAGACAGGCAGAGTTCAGGGATCAATTGATATTTGATCTGACGTCAATGAGGTAATCCAATCTAGCAGAGCAGGGCAGACAAACAGGTAGCTTAATCAGGTATTAGGCACACTATCACAAGCATGAGACTGCAGGCTTGGCTAGCCTAAATCAGGTTTGGTCTCCACCCAATCACCTAGCAGATGGACAGACAGACAAGGAGAATGCCACAGCCAAAACCAGGATGCTGCAACCAGCAGCTATGATGGAGCAGAAGTGCACATGCGCCTGACATCCAGGTAGAGTTTTCCATCCTTCCCTCCCTCCACTCACCAGCTTTAAAAAAAATACAAAAAAACCCTGTCTAAAGTGTCCCAAGAGGCTGCAGACAGGGAGAAAGGGGGGCTAAACTTCCACGTGAATTACCTAGGAAATTCAAGTGGAAGAGGGAATGGGTGCCTGTCAAAACCAGGTACCCGCTCCCCAAGAAAAATTAAAAAGTGTCCAAAAGCTGAAGAGGTGGGGGAGGAGGCAGAAAAGCAGAATTTCCCTTTCGGGATGAAGTTACACTTTAAGCAAAATATATTCCTCATTAGAGATGTATCTTTTCTGCTAAATTTACTGTTTTTGTGCCTGTATCAAAGCAAAAGTAAAAATCCAGTATAATCTATGATGGTTTTTATTGGCATGCGGCTCTTAGGGCCAAGTAAAGGTGAAAATTGTAAATCTGCCATAAGTGTCACGATCTTATTTATTTTATTTTATTTTTACACTGTCCCTTTAAATTATTTATTATTTTTGATCACTTTTATTGCTGTCACAAGGAATGTAAGCAATAAGCATCCCTTGTGACGGTAATAGGCAGTGACAGGTAGTCTTTATTTAGAGATCTGGGGTCTATAAGACCCCAAATCCCTCCTTTACACTTCAAGGCATTCAAAACACCAATTTTGGCTGTTTTGAATGCTCTAATTTTTTAAATCTGGCATCTTTATGTCTTCAGTAAATCGGAAGTGATTTCATGACATCGCTTCCAGGTCACTAGATCTGAGACCCGATCAAAGCCGATTCCAGCATTGTTCGGGTCTCCGGCCACCAGACGGAGGTTCCGGCTGGTCACTCGGGCCTCCCGGTGGGACGGGAGAACCTGGACGAGCCACGGAAGGTGGTGGGAGGGGGGGCGTCCCCTACCACTTATAACAGCTGCTTAGCTGCTTAGCTACATAGGTTGTTATTACAAGAAAGCCAACTGTTGGCTCTAAAAAACTGTACCAGGGACAGGTATCACCCGGTACAACCCCTTAAAGCCAAAGGCCACATATTTGCATTACGTTGGCATCAAGGGGTTAAAGTGATTCAAAAGGCTCAGATTTTTTTTAATGAAAATAACAATCATGTCACACTTATCTGCCCCATGTAAAGTTTTTTCACAGAGCACCCCCAATCCTCCTTTTCTTGGGTCTCCTGCCAGTGCTCCTGGCTCCCCCCCCTTTGCCGAGTGCCCCCATAGCAGGCTGCGTGCTATGGGGACACTCATGCATGCTTGCTTCCAAGCCATGCTCTGTGTGTCCATTGACAAACAGAGCTGGGCTCTGCTCCACCTCCTGCTCCCACCTCACTGGCTGTGATTAACTGCAGCAGGAGCTAAATTGTTATTCTAGCCACTAGACTAAATTTACATGTGTACAGTTCTGAAGGCTGCGTATGCTCTTCCCCACTTCCACAAGTAGCAAGTAGATTACCCCCACTGTTTCCAAAATGTAAATCAATAATTTGAATTTATATAATGAATTCCCACACCCAAAAGTCTGTTGAGGAAGAGACCCATTATATTTAATAATGGGAAACTTTTTGAGTGGCTGAAGGGCACCCTTGAAAGAGCGGCGGATCTTTGACTTGGCTTGTTTCCCAAAATCAGCTTCACTAGTACAATTTCTCCTGGTCCTTATATATTGACCTTTAGGGATTGATCTAATCAGGTATAATGGATTAGCACTTTTGTAATGGAGGAGGGAATTACCTGCAGTAGATCCGTATAAATCAAGCCATCAGTGTCCTTGATGTATAGGTCCAAAGAACAAAGAGACTCGGCATGCCAAGTCAAAGTGAATGTAAGACTGAATTCATTACATTTCAACCAATCCACAAATTCCACCAACAATGGGCTAGCTCCAAAATGAGAATACCATCAATATAACTGTACCACAAAACAATGTGGTGCGGGTAACAAGACGGGTCTTCTGATGAAAACACAAACCATTCCCACCCCCAGGTACAAGTTCGCTTATGATGGGGCACATGTTGTCCCCATCGCCACACCCTGTACACAAAGGTAGTGGGAACATTTAAAAATAAATACTTTATGGTCATACACAACAAATGCTTGGTAGGCTGGAATTCAGCGGGAATTTCACCTGCCCATAAACCACCTGATTTGTGACATGCCCACCAGGTGGAACTCAGCTTTGGGAATGCTGCAGCTGCTATACATGTAGCAGAGGGCCGTCAATGAGTACCTGTGCCAATACGGCATGACGACAGGTTCAGGCTGCCTAGGCATTGTTTCCCCACGCCAATGGCTGATCATTAAAGATGCATGTACTGTATTGTCACCATTTGAGGAGGCCACAAGGATGGCAAGTAGTAACAGTGCAATTATCAGTGACACAATTCCTGTTGTGTTCCTGCTGGAGCAGACTCTGTGTGGCATTATGGACAAGGCACTGGTGTCAGAGCAGCAGAAGGAAGAGGAGGACTTCCTTCCTCTCAAGTCCCACTTTATCCAGACACCATCATTCCTATGTCACAGAACACACAGGAGGATGAGGAGGAGGATTCTGTAAATTTCATAGGTTTCAAAGTAGAGGAAGACATGCGTCAATCTGTTAGCGATGGCTTTCCAACCTCAGGACCCTTGGGAGTAGTACGTGGCTGGGAGGAGGAATGCTGTCATTCTGAGTGACCCAGAGAAGTCTGCGTTTGAAGCCTGGGCAAATTTGAGGCGTATGGGCAACCTCATGCTTCAAAGCCTGCAAAAGGACCCGAGAATACGTGGAATAAAGGAGAAGGATGGTTACTGGTTGGCAACCCTCCTTGACCATCGTTATAAGGGTAAGGTCTCAGAACTCATCCCGTTCCCACAGAGAGTGCAGAAGATAAAATATCTTGAGGACACGTTAACCACTTTCAGACCGGACCATTTTGCTGGTAAATGACCAGAGGTCTTTTTACACTTTGGCACTGCGCTGCTTTAACTGGTAATTGCGCGGTCATGCAATGTTGTACCCAAACAAAATTTGCATCCTTTTCTTCCCACAAATAGAGCTTTCTTTTGATGGTATTTGATTGCCTCTGCGATTTTTATTTTTTGCGATATAAACGTAAAAAGACCGCAAATTTTGAAAAAAAATGATATTTTCTACTTTTTGTTATTAGAAAAATCCAATAAACTCAATTTTAGTCATACATTTAGGCCAAAATGTATTCAGCCACATGTCTTTGGTAAAAAAAAAGTCAATAATTGTATATTTATTGGTTTGCGCAAAAGTTGTCACATCTACAAACTAAGGTAAGTTTTCTGGAATTTACACAGCTTTTAGTTTACGACTGCCTATCTCATTTCTTGAGGTGCTAAATTGGCAGGGCAGTACAAAACCCCCCCAAATGACCCCATTTTGGAAAGTAGACCCCCTAAGGAAATTGATAAGAGGCATGTTGAGCCCATTGAATATTTTATTTTTTTGCCTCAAGCGATTGAATAATGACAAAAAAAAAATTTTTTTTTTTTTTTTACACAAAGTTGTCACTAAATGATATATTGCTCACACATGCTATGGGCATATGTGAAATGACACCCCAAAATAAATTCTGCTGCTTCTCCTGAGTACGGGGATACCACATATGTGGTACTTTTTGGGAGCCTAGCCGCGTACGGGGCCCCGAAAACCAAGCACCGCCTTCAGGCTTTCTAAGGGCGTAAATTTTTGAGTTCACTTCTCACTACCTATTACAGTTTTGAAGGCCATAAAATGCCAAGATGGCACAAAACCCCCACAAATGACCCCATTTTAGAAAGTAGACACCCCAAGCTATTTGCTGAGAGGCATGTTGAGTCCATGGAATATTTTATATTTTGCCACAAGTTGCGGGAAAATTACAAACTTTTTTTTTTTTTCACAAAGTTGTCACTAAATGATATATTGCTCACGCATGCCATGGGCATATGTGAAATGACACCCCAAAATAAATTCTGCTGCTTCTCCTGAGTACGGGGATACCACATATGTGGGACTTTTTGGGAGCCTAGCCGCGTACGGGGCCCCGAAAACCAAGCACCGCCTTCAGGCTTTCTAAGGGCGTTACAGTTTTGAAGGCCATAAAATGCCAAGATGGCACAAACCCCCCCCAAATGACCCCATTTTGGAAAGTAGACACCCCTAAATTTAGGGGTACACTAGTGAGACTAGGTAATAAATGGCGGGTGCCCTGAAACTATAAAAAAATAACTAACCAACCAGCGTCACCTGTAACAGTTATATGGTGATCACTGGTGAAAGGGTTAACTAGGGGGCAATCAGGGGGCTTTATGCGGTAGTATATGGGGGTCCCTGGCGCTATAAAAAGCTGCGGCGAACCTAAATACCTACCTGCCTAACTAGCGTCACCTGTGACACTAATACAGCGATCAGAAAAACGATCGCTTATTAGGCTGGGTTCACACTGGAGCGATGCGGGAACGCCACGAATGCGCGGCGGGTTCCCGCATCGCATGCCTCCCGGCGGCAGTTCACACTGCCCTATGCGAACTGCTGGGAGTGTCAGTGAAATGTTAATGACACCCCCAGATCAGTTCGCATATCGCAGTGCGATCTGCAAACTTGGATCGCATGGTGTGAACACCCATGCGATCCGATTCTGCTGCGGACCAAAAAAAGGGTCCCGTGCGAGTTTGCGGCGGGTGCGGCGGGTGCGACACGAATTCAGCCATACTATCTGTATAGCTGAACTCGAATCGCACAGAGATCGGATGTGATTTGCACTGCAGTGCGGTGCGAATCACATCCGTTCTCATAAACCGCTGCAATGTGAACCCAGCCTTAGTGACACTGGCGACGGGGGGTGATCACGGGGTTAAACCTTTATTGGGGGGGTTAGGGGGGTACCTTAGAACTAAAGGGGGCTAACCCTAACTGCCCTAACAGTTATTAGTCACAAATGACACCCGCCGGGTGATCAGGGGGTTAAACCTTTATTAGGTAATAAATGGCGGGTGCCCTGAAACTATAAAAAAATAACTAACCAACCAGCGTCACCTGTAACAGTTATATGGTGATCACTGGTGAAAGGGTTAACTAGGGGGCAATCAGGGGGCTTTATGCGGTAGTATATGGGGGTCCCTGGCGCTATAAAAAGCTGCGGCGAACCTAAATACCTACCTGCCTAACTAGCGTCACCTGTGACACTAATACGGCGATCAGAAAAATGATCGCTTATTAGGCTGGGTTCACACTGGAGCGATGCGGAAACGCCGCGAATCCGCGGCGGGTTCCCGCATCGCATGCCTCCCGGCGGCAGTTCACACTGCCCTATGCGGACTGCTGGGAGTGTCAGTGAAATGTTACTGACACCCCCAGATCAGTTCGCATATCGCAGTGCGATCTGCAAACTCGGATCGCATGGTGTGAACACCCATGCGATCCGATTCTGCTGCGGGCCAAAAAAAGGGTCCCGTGCGAATTTGCGGCGGGTGCGGCGGGTGTGGCGGGTGCGGCGAATGGCTGAACTCGAATCGCACAGAGATCGGATGTGATTTGCACTGCAGTGCGGTGCGAATCACATTCGTTCTCATAAACCGCTGCAATGTGAACCCAGCCTTAGTGACACTGGCGACGGGGGGTGATCACGGGGTTAAACCTTTATTGGGGGGGTTAGGGGGGTACATTAGAACTAAAGGGGGCTAACCCTAACTGCCCTAACAGTTATTACAGTCACAAATGACACCAATGCAAAAAAAAAAAAAAAAAAAAAAATGACATTGGTGTCACTGTGACTGGGGGGCAGGGGTAATTGGGGGGGTGATCGGGGGGGTGTGAGTGTGCCTGGCATGTTCTACTGTGTGTGTAGAGTGTTGGTGCAACTCACCGATCCGCTCTCCTCCGTGTCGGAACGAAAAATACCGACACGGAGGAGAGAATACATCACTTCCTCTCCTGTGTTTACATTACAGGAGAGGAAGTGATGTCACGGGGGATTCCTATTCGTCGGGAGCGATCGCGTGGGGGTGGCCATGAATGAATGGCTGCCCCCTCGTCCCGGATCGCTCCCGGACGAAAACCGACCGCCGCAGGCACCGGGCGGGGGCCCGATCGGGCCCCCGACCCGCGGGAGGCAAGGGACGTACATGTACGCCAATATGCCTGCCCGTGCCATGCTGTCGACGTACATCGTCGTGCGGCGGTCGGCAACTGGTTAAAGAGCATTTTATTTAAAGTTTTTCCTGACTCCAGTAGGTTACAGTGTCGTGGAAAACATTGTTTTGAGTCTTCTGTTGGTCAAGAGAGGAGCAATGGAGAAGGTGTTTCCGAATTTTTTTAGTCCTTGCCACCCAGGGCTGTCAGCTTCCACATCCCATTGGCAGCATCTGCATCACATGGTAGACAGTTACCTTGGGGCCAAAATAGAGACGAGAGCTTTCCAGCTGACGATCCACTGACTTATAGGGTCATGAAAATAGAACACTGGCCAGAACTTGCCCAGTATGATATTGAGTTGTTGGGCTTCCCTGAATCTAGTGTGCTTTCAGAATGGGCATTCAGTACTGCAGGAGGTTTAGTTACTGATCATAGAGCGTGTCTGTCCACAGACTCAGTGGACCATTTGACTTTTATAAAAATTAATCAGTCCTGGATTACCAGCTATGAAGCCCCTGATGCTGATGTCAATGATTAAGTCTTTTTGGGATGTGGAATCTCTGCAGGACTTCGAGACTGCCTAGCTTTGAGGTTGTTCAATCATTTCATCTGGAGGAATGTTTTTGGTATAGGTTTATTGGACACAATTAACACCCAAAGATCAGTTTTCAGCACCTGTTTGACAGGTGCATATCATTGCAATTTTTTACAGCAAGGCCAATTCTTGCTCTCATTAAAATTACCTCTATAGGGTTACGGTGGGAAGGCGCCACTGACACCCAAAGACCAATTTTTATGCACCCGTTACGTCTATACAAAGTCAAAGTGACACAAGAATGTATCCAAAAAATCTCTATTCCCAGTGTACTACATTGTGGCCTCATCATACACACTGGCTCCCCAGCTGTTTCTGAGCAAAATAAAGTCAGATTGCAGGGAAAATATCATTTTTTTGGCTTTGTAAATGCAATTATTGCTGCAACAGATTCTAGACATGGTACAGATATGCCATTTTACAGGTAGACTAAGGGGACCCCCAGGCACTATATTGGAAGGAATTTTTCATTTTTATGCTTTCACTTTAAAAATCCAAAAAATCACTGCTCGTTTAAAAATGACGTTTTTCACAAACCTTTTTTTTATTGATACATGTCCCCCAGGGCAGGACCCGGACCCCTATAACCACTGTATGCCCAATTACTCACATATAAGCCTTAAAATGTGCACTTTTGATTTTTGATGTTCGGGTACCATTGACTTTAATGGGGTTTGTTATTCAGGTCCAAACTTTCACAGTGTTCGAAGGTTTTGGTGCGAACCAAACAGGGGTCCGTTCGGTCCATCCCTACATGTAACCAATATTAGGCTGCATTCACACTTGGGTGGTTCCAAATCATTCATCCTGACAAAATGAATGAGAATTAGGGAAAAGCGCACCTGACTCAAAAATTCAGCAAAATGGGGTGCCCTATGCACGACGCATGGAATTGCATAAAAAAATTGCCCCAAACAAAATTACGAGCAGGAAAGCTAATTTCTGCTACATGAAGTGTGAATGGGGTGCAAAATAGGTGTAGCCCCAATTTGGCCAAAAAAGTTTAAATAACATATTAAAACATGCACATGGTTCCAATAGCATCTGTGAACTCGGTGTAACTCATATTAGGTACCCCAAAGCATTTCAGAAATAGAAAAATACTTTTAGGGTCAATTGAGTGATGAGTTGTGATGGATCACACAGTATACGATTTTGTGTATTGTTTATTTGCAAGTGTGTGTGATTTTTGAGGCTAAATACTGTTTATATGATATTTATTAACTTGATATTAGTGGTCACAGTATTTGTCTTTTACATTCATTGGACAATTTGGAGATTATATTGTTTTTGTTTGCACTAAAGCTGCAGTATATATATTCTTTTTTTAAATGTGCAAAAATCTCATGATTAAAAATTTGTAGACTACAATCTTTTCATTCTACGGGTCCCATGATTTCAGAAAATATATTGTGATCAAATCAATAATGTTCTTTTAGGCATGACCTCAGGGTCAGATCCTTGGTAGTAGTGGAATGATGTGTACAGATCGGCACCAGTGAAACTAGATAGCAAACATGGAGTTTATTGCTGTAGCGCTACCCCAGAAGGAGATGCTTGGTAATTTGGGATCTCTGTTCTGAGCCTTGACACCCTCAGTCCCTCTGACACACCTGGTTCAGTGAAAGTTACAGTAAGTACATACAAGAACACAAGTATAGATACATTTAATGGATAAAAAGAATAATGCTCTTGGTGTATAAGTGATCAAATTACATGAAAATAAATGAATGATAATAAATGAATGACAGCAGCACTCACAATATTGTATACAGCAACATCCAAAAAATTGATTTAAAAAACGTGTTGCGCTGTCTAAAAATAAGTGAATCAAACTTAGAATATATCAATATTAAATGTATAATTATATATATGAAACAATAAAGTCCATAGTGTGATAATGTGCAAAGTCCTCAAAATCAGTGCAACACCTAGTGCTTGGATAGATTAGGCAAAATTGTCTCCTTACCAGATCCAAAGACCTATCAAGGTCTATACTCACATTTGTGAGCTTTATTAGCCCTTACATTAGGTGCAGATCATTTTGATTTATCCAGCCTCCTTGTGGGGAATTTGGTGAAAATGAGCCAAAGATATAACCACAGGATCAGGGCTCAAGTCCTACGGGAACGCATGGGAGTTCCTGTACTTTTTCTACAACAGGAACTCAGTTCCCATTAGCAGCCTCATCCTGCAAGACTTTGAAGTATGCGAGCCGTGTGGCAGGTGCTACACCAGCAGCCGCCAACACAGCTCGCAATAGTAAGTGCCGCACAGCTGACCATTCAGGCATTGCCAGTAGGGGGCCCCATGACAGCTTCCGCTTCCATCTACCTGTCAATCACAGCTAGCTGATGGGTAGATCAGCTATTCTGTTCACAGGACATGCAGGGAGAGAGATGAGCCGAGGGAGGAACATCAGTTTGGGGTGGTAAGCTGAGCACAATACCTGGCAAAGTTTAATGCCAGGAGGGAAGTTTATGTGGAACTATGTGAAGGGTTGGAATAGCAGCGAGTGTGTGTTGGAGCCCTGCAGAGTTTGCAGCCCCCCAAGCTAACATACATCTCCTAAGCAGGAACACATCACTATCTCCCCAAGCATTCTGTCCAGATAATGTGCAGTTAATTTATGACCTTTCCGTTTAACCCTGTGTTATCCAAACTCTGTTCAATGAAAAATGTAAACTCACCACATACACACACTCTATATACAAAATAAAATTCCCCAATAAAGATCAGAACATGATGTTCACATTTGCCTGGAAGCACAATTGAATGAATGCTGATTATTCAGAGAATTACCGTATTTATGTTTATTTAGGAATTTTTTTATGTACTAACAGTTAAGCTTCATACACACAATACGAAAATTGGATGAAAAATATCACTTTTGAAGCGTTCGTGCATATGAGTGTATCATTTTTTTTTTGGTGGGGGAGTGAATCTTGGGTGGGAGTTCCCACACTTTTTTCCCCAGGACTTGACCCCTGCACAGGATATCTACAAAAGTCGATCCAATCAATGATAATAAGAGAAAAGGAGATTAAAAACTGTCAATTTATAAAAAAAAAACTACTTACAACAGAACTCTAATCACAGGCATTAGAAAAAAAAATGTCCTAGCACTCTTACAAGCGTATTCACATCACCACTATTTCCTGCCCAGCTGACGTACGTTTCGTCTGAATAGACATTTTCTGTGAGGCATTAGGGGCTAATAATGCCCCACAGAAAACATCCATTCAGATGAAACGTACGTCGGCTAGGCAGGAAATAGCGGTGACGTCAATACGCTCGTGAGAGTTCTAGGACTAATTTGTTTCCAATGCCTCTAAATACAGTTCTATTGTAAGTAGTTTTTTAATAAATAGCCCATTTTTACTCTGGACACAGCGCAATGAGTTTTACTTTTCTCTTGTGATCATTGATTTGATCGACTTTTGCGGATATCCTGTGGTTATATCTTTGGCTCGTTTTCACCAACGATCCCCCACGGGGATGAGAAGCTGGATAAGTCAAAATGATGTGCACCTAATGTGAGGGGTAATAAACCTCACACATGCGAGTATAGACCTTTATAGGTCTTTGGATCTGGTAAGGAGACAATTTTGCCTGATCTATCCATGCACTGGGTGTTGCACTGATTTAAGGACTTTGCTCATTATCACACGATGGACTTCATTGTTTCACATACAGTTATATACTTTGTACTCAGAGTCACTCTGTGGATGGTGAGGAAAGGAACAAAGAGCAACAAGGAAACAAAGACCTGAAGTGTGCCAAAGGTCACGTGGTCAGTATGCCTAAAAGGGGGCATACCCAAGTATGAAATGTAAAGAATGAAATTAAAAGAAAAAGGGAATGGGCTGGTGGGATACGAGACCCGACGTCCAACGAGAAGGAGGCAGAGGAGGGCAGGCTTTATGCAGCCTGACTCCTCCTACAAATACAGGCTTACCCTGCGGTCAGCCTTTACACTTGTACTCAGAGTCACTCTGTGGATGGTGAGGAAAGGAACAAAGAGCAACAAGGAAACAAAGACCTGAAGTGTGCCAAAGGTCACGTGGTCAGTATGCCTAAAAGGGGGCAAAAAATAACACAGTAGGAAGAAAGCTCAACAACCAGATGACCCAGTGAATAACGTCTAACCTGGAGTGGCGGCAAATGAGTTATGCCTTTGCCGCAGAGAAGGAAACGCTAATAAAGGCAGTAGCCCCTCCCCTGGCTTCAGGAACCACAAGGCCAGCTATAGCACCCCCTTGAGCCCAACCCTGCGACCAACGCAAGATAAACCTGAGAGTACGTGAACGTCATGAAATGAAACCCACAATGGAAAGTCAGATAAGCACAGCAGGGAGTCCCCACCGCTGGAGACCTGGATGGCTTCAAACGGAAAAGCCGAAAATAAAACAACCTGACAGATCATTCAGCATGAAATGCTGGGACTTAACTGGATACGCCCAGAAAGTGCTGAAGGCTGATACAAGCTGGAGGAGGCAAAAAAAGGAAACTAAAACAAAACAGAAAAGCAAAAAGGAACTAGATGTTTCACCATCAGGACTGGAAACCTAACCTGGAAACATGCCAAGCAGTGTCATGGGCCTTCCTGGAATTTAAAACAAAACCCAATGATCAAGGCTGCAGTGCCAACCAAATGGAAAACCAATCTACCACAACTGGAGCTGAAAAGAAAAGTGCGTAACTGGAACCTGCTTCTGAGACCCGAGCCTACAGATACTGGCCCGGGCCCCGTGATCCACGAAAGCCCCTGAGCCAGTAGAAACTGTGGATCAGTGAAAAACTGACTAACCAAACTTCCATACCCCAGGGCAACTCCTGGCCGGACGCAGCTAGGAAATTAAAATAAATAGTGAGGAATGGCACCCAACTGATCAGGAACACAACTAGCGAGAGAATCGTGATCAGACAAAAAATACCTGCGACAAGAACGAAACCTGCGATAAGGAAGCGTGACTGAATGAAAACATGAGTAGCGTGAACTGATCACCGTGAGCGGCTTAAGAACCGCGGCTGCTAGAAAACACGACCTGCCTAGGAAATGCAGGTTGCACAAGAAACGCAAATCGAGGAAAAACACAAAAGAAAACCCTGGGGGGTACACAAGAGAAAACCCTGGAGGGTACACAAGAGAAAAGAAAAGCATAAGACACAAAACGTGCGGCATATAGGAATATGTAAGAAACACGAGAAAAGGCAAGAAAACACGAGAAACAAAAGAAACATGGGAAACGCGAGAAGATGCATGTGACACGTAAATAGCATCAGACACGTACAATACATCCGACACTAACAAGCATGAGGAACGTAAAAAAGCCTGAGAATCATGAAATTACACAAGGGTAATGACATGAAAGGCATAAGACATGAAACGTGCGGCACATGGGAAATATGGAAGGAAACCCAGGACAACACGTAAGGAAACATGTGAATACGTCAAAACCATGGAAATACGTCAGAAAATGCTAGAAAAACATGGGGAAACGTCAGAAACAAGGGAAACACAAGAAGTTGCATCACGTAAATAACAGCCACGAACATTACATCCGATACGTGAATTGCATGAGAAACGTAAAACCCTGATAACCATAAATTCATGAGAACCATAAAAGCGTAAGAACTGTAAGTCGTTTAAAAACCGTCAACTGCCAGCAAAACACACGAGAACGCAATTGTATGAGAAACCGTAAAATTAAATGGAAAACCATCAAATGTATGAGAAACACCAACTTCATATGTAAATCACATGAGAGACCTAAATCGCATGAAAAAACAAAATTATGTAACTTCATGAAACACCAACTGCATGGAAACCGTGAATTGCATAAACTGAATTGCATGAGTAAACGGCAATTGCATGTAAAACCGTAAAACGAGTGAGAACCGTGCGTGAAAACAAAGCATAAGAACGTCAAATCGAATGAGAACATAATCGCATGAGAACGTAAAGCGAACGAGAACATAAAATGCATGAGAACGTAAAATGAAAACGAGAACATGTGTATGAGAACGTTAAAACGAAACGAGAACATGGGTGCATGAGAACGTAAAACGAAACGAGGACATGAGTGCATGAGAACGTAAAACGAAACGAGGACATGAGTGCATGAGAACGTAAAATGAAACGAGGACATAACTGCATGAGAACGCAAAACATGAAATGCCAAAACGCATGAAACGCAAAACGCGCAACGCTGGAACGCGATAGAGAAACCTGGAAAGCGAGAGAAAACCTGGAAAGCGAGAAAACCTGGAAAGCGAGAGAAACCATAAAAATGCACGAGAAACCGTAGTTGCATGAACCGTCAACTGTACCACGGGAAACGTCAGAAAATGCTATAAAAACATGGGGAAACGTCAGAAACATGGGAAACGCAAGAAGTTGCGTGAGACACGTAAATTACATCTGATACGTAAATTGCATGAGAAATTTAACATGCCTGAGAACCATAAATTCATGAGAACCATAAATGCGTAAGAACTGTACGTCGTTTAAAAACCGCCAACTGCCTGCGAAACGCACGAGAAACGCAATTGCATGAGAAACCGTAAAATTGCATCGAAAACCATCAATTGTATGAGAAACAACAACTTCATAAGAAAAGTAAATCACATGAGAGACCCAAATCGCATGAAAAACAAAATTGCGTAAGAACCGTAAGCAACGTGCTTGAAACCAACAAGCATGAGAACGTCAAATCGAATGAGAACGGAAAACGAAACGAGAACATAACTGCATGAGAATGTAAACGAATGAGAACATAACTGCATGAAAACGTAAACGAAACAAAAACGCAAATGCAAGAAACGCAAATGCAAGAAACGCAATTGCCTGAGAAACGCAATTGCCAGAGAAAACGCAACTGCCAGAGAAAACGCAACTGCCAGAGAAAACGCAACTGCTCAACACGCAACTGCAAGACACGCAACTGCAAGAAGATGCAAATGCATGAAAACGCAAATGCATGACAACGTAACTGCTTTGAGAACGTGACCGCTATGAGAACGTGAATGGCCTGAGACCGGAAATGCATGGGACCGAATCGCATGGGAAACCATAAAATGCACCAGAACGTAAAACTGCATGAGAAAACCGTGAATAGCACGAGAACATGAATGGCACGAGAATATCAATAGCACCAGAACGCAAATAAATTGCCCAAGAATGTAAATAGCACAAGAACGCAAATAGCACATGGTACGTGGAGCTCAGGCGGGGGGAGGCCCGCCACGTGGAGCTCAGGCGGGGGGGACACGCCACGTGGAGCTCAGGCGGGGGGGGGGACGCCACGTGGAGCTCAGGCGGGGGGGACGCCACGTGGAGCTCAGGCGGGGAGGGGACACACGCCACATGGAGCTTAGGCGGGGGGGACACACGCCACGTGGAGCTTCGGCGGGGGGGGACACACGCCACGTGGAGCTTAGGCGGGGGGGACACACGCCACGTGGAGCTTAGGCGGGGGGGACATGCCACGTGGAGCTTAGGCGGGGGGGACACGCCACGTGGAGCTTAGGCGGGGGAGGCACGCCACGTGGAGCTCAGGCGGGGGGGAGGCACGCCACGTGGAGCTCAGGCAGGGGGAGGCACGCCACGTGGAGCTCAGGCGGGGGGAGGCACGCCACGTGGAGCTCAGGCGGGGGGGGAGGCACGCCACGTGGAGCTCAGGCGGGGGGGGAGGCACGCCATGTGGAGCTCAGGCGGGGGGGAGGCACGCCATGTGGAGCTCAGGCGGGGGGGAGGCACACCATGTGGAGCTCAGGCGGGGGGGAGGCACGCCATGTGGAGCTCAGGCGGGGGGGGAGGCACGCCATGTGGAGCTCAGGCGGGGGGGGAGGCACGCCATGTGGAGCTCAGGCGGGGGGGGGGAGGCCACGTGGAGCTCAGGCGGGAACGCCACGTGGAGCTCAGGCGGGGGAAGGGCACGCCACGTGGAGCTCAGGCGGGGGGGGAGGTACGCCATGTGGAGCTCAGGCGGGGGGGGGAGGCACGCCATGTGGAGCTCAGGCGGGGGGAGGCACGCCATGTGGAGCTCAGGCGGGGGGGGAGGCACGCCATGTGGAGCTCAGGCGGGGGGGGGGAGGCACGCCATGTGGAGCTCAGGCGGGGGGGAGGCACGCCATGTGGAGCTCAGGCGGGGGGGGGAGGCACACCATGTGGAGCTCAGGCGGGGGGGGGGGAGGCACGCCATGTGGAGCTCAGGCGGGGGGGGAGGCACGCCATGTGGAGCTCAGGCGGGGGGGGGGAGGCACGCCATGTGGAGCTCAGGCGGGGGGGAGGCCACGTGGAGCTCAGGCGGGGGAAGGGCACGCCACGTGGAGCTCAGGCGGGGGAAGGGCACGCCACGTGGAGCTCAGGCGGGGGAAGGGCACGCCACGTGGAGCTCAGGCGGGGGAAGGGCACGCCACGTGGAGCTCAGGCGGTGTGGCTGGAAGTAAGAGATAGAGCCACATATGGACACTATTGCTTAAATAAGATTTTGAAACAAGGGAATGGTTATTTCCTATTGTCTTTAAAAATAAAAACATTTTTTTTTTTTTTTTTTTTTATAAATATAACAAACATGTCCTGCTTGAATGCTTTCCCTGAATCGGTCTTTAGAAAACAATCAATACTGAGGAAGAATAGTTAACTTTTTTTTTTTTTTTTTTTTTAAAGGATTGCAGAGCCATTAATTGTAATCATGCAGTTTGTTTCAGGCTTGTCATCCATGCTGGATCAGCCTAAGGAGAGGCGCGGACGGGCGGCCAAACACCCCCCTCCCCCCGGCGTGAACACCGGGAGGAGCGGGCAGGCCCCTCATGGCACCGGATCAGCCTGAGGAGAGGAGCAGACGGGCGTCCGAACACCCCCCCTCCCCCCGGCGGGAACACCGGGAGGAGCGGGCGGGCAGCACCCTCATGGCGCCGGATCAGCCTAAGGAGAGGAACGGACGGGCGGCCAAACACCCCCCCTCCCCCCGGGGTGAATACCGGGAAGAGCGGGCAGGCAGCACCCTCTTGGAGCCAGAAAAGCCCGATGAGAGGAGCGGACGGGCGGCCAAACACCCCCCTTCCCCCAGCGTGAACAACGGGAGGAGGGCGGGCAGCCCCCACGTAGAGCCAGATCCGCACAGAGGGGAGCAGACCGGCGGCTGACCACCCCCCCCCCCCCGTGGGAACACTGGGAGAAGCAGGGGAGCGGTCCCCGCGAGGAGCCAGATATCCCTGCGGTGAAATGAAGGTGGGCGGATAGTCTCCCAGCCAGTGTCCGACATGAGCCCTCCCAGCATGAACCTCTCATCCCAAAACAAACTCACAAGACGAGACCCGACGTCCAAACCCCCCTCCCCTCCAGCAGAAGCAGCTGGAGAAGAAGGAGGCGGGTGGAAGGCTCCCCCGTGCAGACAGCGGCTGCCGCCCCCGATCCACGAGCGCCATTACAGCAGAACGCCGTCCTCCTCCGACCAGCTGGAAGTGACGTCAGCCACACGAGACCCGACGTCCAACGAGAAGGAGGCAGAGGAGGGCAGGCTTTATGCAGCCTGACTCCTCCTACAAATACAGGCTTACCCTGCGGTCAGCCTTTACACTTATACTACACGTTTTTTGGTTTTGTTGTATAGATACATTTAACTTGGTTGTGAATTAGCACCAGGAAAAAGACACAAGTCTGTTTAGTGGTAAATATATTGGTACGTGTTAGAATAAATGGGGGTTTGAACATAAATGAACACACAGAAGGTAGATTCAGACACAGTCCACTAGACAGTATAGTTAATATGTCAGGGTAACTTAGAATAGAGTCGAGTACCACTAGACTGGGATTAACTCATGAATTAGCGAAGGCAGCAACAAACAGTGCATATAAGCATTAACTGAAATTACATAAGCAGTTGGTTAAAGTGGTTGTATACTCGAATTTTTAACTTTTACCTACAGGAAAGCCTATAATAAGGCTTACCTGCAGGTAAAAAAAATATCTCCAAAACCTGTACGGTTTAGGAGATATTCCCCTCGGTATGCGCCGCTGACTGCAGCGGCGCATGCGCACAAGGGGATTCTCGGCCTGAAAATCCGGCAGTGGCCGGCGGCCGGAATGAAATCTCCCGCGCGCATGCACGGGAGTGACGATATCGCGGCTCCGGCCACTCACAGCGCCGGAGCCGCGATACCCGGAAGAAACGCTGAGGAAGCATGTCAGCTCCCTCGGCGTGGATCGTGCCAGATGTCGGGGCCTCGTTCTAAGGTAAGTATTTCATAATGAGATAGTATGCGGTGCATACTAGCTCATTATGCCTTTTGCTTTGCAGGTTTAAAAAAATAAATAAAAAATTTGCGGGTTTACTACCGCTTTAATTCTCTGTATAACAGATGTAAAGTCCTAACTCTTCAGCCGGCTAGAGTTGGGACACAATTGTACCATTGATGCTCATGAGACTAGTCCCAGTTGAGCCTGCAGGCATCAATAAGGCTACTAGATGATCAGTTCCTAAAGGGCTTATTCTCTCTGGCAGCAGATAGTAAATCCCCACAGCAGGAGATCACTGGTCCTAGTGATATTACAGCTCACCATCCAGTCACACGCAGCAATTAGTCCACTCTGCTCTGCACCTAGGTGACTCTGGCACTTGGCAAACCTGGACTCAGCACTCCGGGTCCTCCTCAGGCCATTGTTATGCAGCAGTGGTGGTGTACAATGGAAGGCATTACTTTTCTTTTTTCTTTTTTTTCCTTTATTTTCACCTGTTAATCTGGTCAGTAAGTCTGATATGTTTCAATTTCCTTTAAAAGACCAAGCTGTCCAGCAAACATGGCAGTTAGAGGGTTGAGACAAAGCTTTTACCCCGGTTTATAATGATCAGCTTTCATCCATTTAAGTAAAACCTTTATCCCAAAAGGAAAAAATATGTTGCTGTAACTGCTTACAATTGTTAGTTTAAGTTCAGCTTTAATTCATTAGGCAAGTCCATCTAAATCTGCCAGTTATTCTAACACTACCCACACCTAGAATGGCAATGCTGCTGTTCAAAGGTGTTTCCCTTGCTCCTCCATCTAGAGCAGCCTTTCTCAAACTTTTCAACAAAGAGGAACACTTGAAATAGTTCTTCGGTCTCGGGGGAACCCCTGCTAAAAATTTGAAATCTACAACTCGTGATACATTAGTGTGATGGTCAGTGGAAAGAATGGTACTTACACTTCTGGTCATTGGGAAAAATTACCTCCTTACAGATAGCTAAAAAGATCAATGGTGTCGGTGGGAACTTATTTGAGAGGCAGAAATTGTCCAATGCTGAAGGAACCCCTAGCAACCTTTGGAGGAACCCTAGGGTTCCACGGAACCCTGGTTGAGAATCACTGATCTAGAGTGTGTTACTGGCCAGATCCCCACCAGATGAGAATAAAGGAGAAAAAAAACGGAAAAAGAAAATGAATGTAGCCCTACATTTAAGGTGGTATTAAACTCAAAACCAAAAATTGAATGTATTATAGCTTACCAGTCATTAGATGTGGTGGCTACATTAGTTTCCCTTTTTAGTCTTTTTTCCCCTCTGTTTTCACTTGGTGATTTGGTCAGTAGTAACACATCTCCTGTAATAGAGTGTCTACATTCTGGATGAACAAGCACAGGGACACCTTTGCACAGCATCATTGTCAGTCTGGGAGGGGTGGGAGTGTTAGCTGTACTAACAGATCTAAAAACACTAAACTAAAAACAAACTGAAGCCAAACTCCAGCTAACACTTCATAAGCAGTTTACAGAAATGTTTTTCTTTTGGTATAAAGATTTTACATAAATAGCTACAACTGATAATTATAAGCACCCATCATAGTTGAATGGTTTGTATCATTCCTGTAACTGATACATCTGCAAGATAGCTTTTTCTTTTCAAAAAACAACAGCCTTACTGGCTGGATCACCAGGTAAAAACAGAAGCAATGCTAAAAAAGAGCCATCACATGTAAGAATTGGTAGCTACTAAATAATAAATGTTGGCTTTTAGGTTTAATACCTCTTTCTTAAGGACTGGTACGCTCCAATTCATTACATTTTGTTTTTGTGTTCAATATCACTTTAAGTCACAGAAAGCAAGGTGTTGTTCATCTTTATTATGTCCAGAGTACTTTCATGCTTGTCTTTAATTAAAATCTATTTTATTGACTTGATCACCATATATCAGCGAAATACAATATAAATAACTTTATTTGCAGCTTTTACTGGACAGCAATGTTCAAATAAAAGAGAACACAAACAACTTTATTGACAACTTTCTGGAGACAGCTGTGTACAATTTAAACAGAACATATGCTATTACCTTCCCAATGAAATAGAAAAGAAAAACATATGCTTGCCATAGTCTTGTTTCCTCCAGCACCGACATTACTGATCGAGGAATGATTTTAGCAGCACTGGGAATTTTTGTTTTTCTCCAGTAAGTGAATTACTCTGAGCCTGGTCCCAACACCTACTCACAGCATGTCTAGTGACTCATGAATAATCTAATACAAGAAGAACAAAGAGTACTGTGTATGTACACTACAAGATTATTTCATTTTATTGATGGAGTTTGGTGTTTGCAGAAAACGGGTGCCTCTTGTGTCTGTCTTATCTACATTCTGTATTGATGGCTGTTTATTGACTTTTAAATAATTGTGAGTCAATGTCCAAGTAAAGGTCTTAAATATGCTAATAAGAATGTGATCATTCTTCAGTTATATAAACAATGGCATCAGTAACATATTAAGCACCAAAAGGTATAATGCTATATTCGTGGTCATTGTCCAATTTTTCACAAGTCTGGAGATGCATCTCAACTATTAAGATGAGCAAATTAAATAATAAATAATAATAAAAGTGTAATATTTTGCAGCTTACCAGTCTGTAGATGCAGGGCCGTCTTTAAGGCAGGGCAAAAGGGGCAGCTGCCCTGGGCCCTGTCATTGTTTCATAGTTTCATAGTTAGTAAGGTTGAAAAAAGACACCAGTCCATCCAGTTCAACCTGAGTGAGTGTCTACAATTGCCCCCTCACATCGGTCCCTACCCTCAAAGAGCCCACAATCCAAGGTCCCAATTCATATACTAGGGCCAATTTTGGACAGAAGCCAATTAACCTACCTGCATGTCTTTGGATTGTGGGAGGAAACAGGAGTACCCGGAGGAAACCCACGCAGGCACAGGGAGAACATGCAAACTCCAGGCAGGTAGTGTCGTGGTTGGGATTTGAACCAGCAACCCTTCTTACTGCTTGGTGAGAGCGCTAACCACTACACCACTGTGCCACCCTATTGTTGTGGGGCCCAAAGCAGCTGCCTCATACTTGCCAACTATCCCAGTTTACATTCCCTTGTCCCTTGAAATTTTAGTCATGTGCTGTGTCCCGATATCTCAGTGTGAAGTGCTGGTACTAATGCTGCCCAGCTCTGCCCTATTGTTGTGTACAGATGACTCACCTGCAGACCCCGTGTTTACATGTAAATACCCGGCATTCATATGTAAATAGCAGTGACATGCATATGTAAATAGCTGAGGCCAACAACAGTGATATGTAAATAAGGCAGCATTCATATGTATATCATGCCCCTCTGCAGTGAGGAGAAGATGTGCTGTAACCTATAGCAACCAGTGAGCAGTATTACTGTACAGTAATCTCTAGCAGCCAATCAACAAGCAGAAACCATGTGCTGTAATCTCTAGCAACTAATCAGTGAGCCTTAAGGAGTGCTGTAACCTCTAATAACCAGTCAGTAAGCAGTAATGATATGCTGTAACCTCTGGCAACTAATCGCAATAGCTGCCTGATCTGATACAGCAAACTGATTTTAAGTCTAGCTGCTATTTATTGTATCTCAGAGAAGGTGGAGAGGGAAATTGCATGGGGAGAGGGGGGCCCTAAGAAAATTTTTGCCCAAGGCCCAATCAATATCAAAGACGGCCCTGTGTAGATGTGGTGGTTGCATTCAATTTCTTTTTTCAAGGGTTTTTTTTCTTTTATTTTCACCTTGTGATCCTTCCAGTAACAATGTTCTTGGCCTAGTTAGAAATATGAACATAGCTGAGTTTCGTTCAAGGCGGGTTTAGTGAACATTATTGAAGGTCGGGTGCCAAATTCAAACCCCATTGAAGTCAATGAAAACTGAATGTTACTGCTCAGGAAAATACACTATATTGTCAAAAGTATTGTAATGCCTGCCTTTATGCTGCACATGAACTTTAATGGCATCCCAGTCTTAGTCTGTAGGGTTCAATCAGGGGCGTAACTATAGGGGGTGCAGCAGTCGCGACCGCAACTGGGCCCTGTGATGCAGGGGGCCCATGCAGCCCCCTCTACATATGGCCGGCAGCAGCATAGGCAGCTAGGGGTACCAGTGCACCATGCACACGGGTGGCTGGAGGTGGAGGTTGACTAGCAGAGCTCCATGCTCTACTAATCGCACTGGCTGCTCTTTAGTTGTGCATTCCCCGCATGATCTGTGTCCTCGGCCGGCTCCTCAGATTACCCCTTTCCTGCTCCATGCATTGCCGCTCAGTCCGATGTCTGTTCTCCCCAACCAGTGGTGGAACTACAGGGCTCACAAAGGTCATACCTGTGACCACACCCTGGAGTTCCACCGCCGGACTCGGAGGGAAGGGCCCTGGCTGGGGTTCAGGGGGCCCTTCATGGTTTCTTGCATCGGGCCCTGAAGGTTCTAGTTACGCCACTGGGTTCAATATTGAGTTGGTCCACCCTTTGCAGCTATACAGGCTTCAACTCTTCTGGGAAGGCTGCCCACAAGGTTTAGGAGTGTGTCTATGGGAATGTTTGGCCATTCTTCCAAGAAGCACATTTGAGAGGTCAGGCACTGATGTTGGACGACAAGGTCTGGCTTGCAGTCTCCACTCAAATTCATGCCAAAGGTGTTCTATCGGGTTGAGATTAGGACTCTGTGCAGTCCCGTCACATTCCTCCACCCCAAACTCGCTCATCCATGTCTTTATGGACTTTGCTTTGTGCACAGGTCCAAATCATTTGGTGGAGGGGGGATTATGGTGTGAAAATTACATTAGCTTGGCCCACCACTGCCTACCCACAACCTCCTGGGACACAACACACATCCCAGGAGGTTTTCAGTGGGCAGTGGTGGGCCAAGCTGATTTAATTCTCACCTAGGTCAGAATTGGGTGAGTTGGAGTGGATACCTGTCAGAAGAAGGTACCTCCCAGAAACAAAATAACATTTTTTTTAGAGTGGTGGCGGTGGGGGAGGGGGTGGACTTTTCTAATTGAATGTCCACTTTTATTGCAAAAGAAGTGTAGATGATCTGTAATAAAATTAATTATCTGTAACAAAAGGTATTAAGGTCATATGATGGTCATATGATGTTCTACAATATTTCCAATGAGAAACAAATAGCTACAGTTACTGCATCCATAGGAACCAATGGTTTGCTTGCACTAGTAAGGTTATTAGAATACAATAGGTTGCCATGGGTTACAAGCTATTGATCTGCTCTGGTACATATTTGCTAGACCTTAATAGCTCCTCCTGAACAATTTTTGTTCTGGTTTTCCAACTGCTTCCAGGATTTGTGCTGTGGTGACCTTTTACAAAGCAAACATTTGTGTAATTGTAGGTTCAACTGAAGATTATAATGTCCCTGAGCTGAATTCATTGCTTTGAACGCACAGTGTATATAATAAGCCCATCTGGTGTGCCTGATGAAACTAGGCCTGCAAATATTAAGGTAGACAGTTGTTACAGTGCACCTAAATTCTATCAATCAACATCTTGGTGCACCCGTCGGCCGTTTACAATGTGATCGCTCTGTCAAATGACGGAGAGATCACTTGTAAATAAACCAGCGTCATGATGACACCGGTTCCTCTCTCCCCTCTGTGTACAGATCTGTACAGTGGAGGGGAGAGATCGGATGGCAGCAGTGCTGTGGGCTGCATCTGTAGTGCCCACAGTGCTGCTCTGTGACAAGTGCAGTCATAGCCATCCCTCCATACCCTGCCAATACTCTGCAATACTCTGCCATACCCTGCCAATACTCTGCAATACCCTGCCAATACTCTGCAATACCCTGCCAATACTCTGCCAACACACTGCCAATACTCTGCCAATACCCTGCCAATACTCTGCCAATACCCTGCCAATAATCTGCAATACCCTGCCGATACTCTGTCATACCCTGCCAATATTCTGCAATACTCTGCTATACTCTGCCAATACTCTGCCATACCCTGCCAATACCCTGCCAATACTCTGCCAATACCCTGCCAATACTCTGCCAATACCCTGCCATACCCTGCCAATACCCTGCCATACCCTGCCAATACTCTGCTATACTCTGCCAATACTCTGCCATACCCTGCCAATACCCTGCCAATACTCTGCCAATACCCTGCCAATACTCTGCCAATACCCTGCCATACCCTGCCAATACCCTGCCAATACCCTGCCAATACTCTGCCATACCCTGCTATACCCTGCCAATACTCTGCCATACCCTGCCAATACTCTGCCAATACCCTGCCAATACTCTGCCATACCCTGCCAATACTCTGCCATACCCTGCCAATACTCTGCCATACCCTGCCAATACTCTGCAACACCCTGCCAATACTCTGCCATACCCTGCCAATACTCTGCCATACCCTGCCATTACTCTGCCATACCCTGACAATACTCTGCGATGCCCTGCCAATACTCTGCCATACCCTGCCAATACTCTGCGATGCCCTGCCAATACTCTGCCATACCCTGCCAATACTCTGCAATACCCTGCCATACCCTGCCAATACTCTGCAATACCCTGACAATACTCTGCAATACCTTGACAATACTCTGCCATACTCTGTCAATAATTTGCCACACCCAGCCAATACTCTGCAATACCCAGCCATACCCGGTAATACCCAGCCATACTCGGCGATACCCAGCCGTACCCAACCACTTAGTGCATAGTGGCCTGATGGAGGAGGGAGAAGTGCCAGCTGTCCCTCGAGAAGCCTGGCACCATAGAGGCAGAGAAACGCAGGGCCGCTGACTCTGACAGGAGAGGGCCGGAGGAAGAGGCGAAGGCAGGAGTCGGCTCTCAGGAACAATGGCCGGGGAGGAGGAGGAGCACGGACCGAGGACAGGAGGAATAAGCAGGCCGCTGGGATAACATCAGGTAAGGCAATGGTATTCTGCATTTCTATGGTAATGGTCACTCTGCATTTCTATGGTAATGGTCACTTCCTTTTTTATGGGCACTGGAAAATATTTTAGTACACCATTTGGTTTGGAATATTTTTTTTTCTTGTTTTCAACCTCTAAAAGCTAGGTGTGTCTTATGGTCAGGTGCGTCTTATGGAGCGAAAAATACGGTATATATGCAGCACTAGTTTGAAGCCATTTTGTAAACTTCACTATTTATTGGTCATTTTGAAATAAATTTTTTCATGAGCTAATACTGATTGAGGAGAGCAACTAATATACAGTGCCTTGAAATACCCCTTGAAATTTTCCACACTTTGTCATGTTACAACTAAAAACGTAAATGTATTTTATTGGGATTTTATGTGATAGACCAACACAAAAGTGGCACATAATTGTTAAGTGGAATGAAAATGATAAATAGTTTTAATTTTTTTTTACAAATAAATATCTGAAAAGTGTGGCGTGCATTTGTGTTCAGCCACTTTACTCTAAAACTAAAATCTAGTGGAACCAATTGCCTTCAGAAGTCACCTAATCAGTAAATAGAGGCCAATTGTGTGTAATTCAATCTCAGTATATAAAGAATATTCATTATTTATGGATGTGGCCATAGGACTGTTTCTGCTTTAATTAATCTCAGTATAAATGCAGCTGTTCTGTGAAGCCCTAAGAGGTTTGTTAGAGGACCTTAGCAAACAAATAGCATCATGAAGGCCAAGGAACACAACAGGTCAGGGATAAAGCTGTGGAGAAGTTTAAAGCAGGCTTAGGTTATAGAAAAAATATCCCAAGCTTTGAACATCTCATGGAGCACTGTTTAGTCCATCATCTGAAAATGGAAAGAGTATGGCACAACTACAAATCTACCAAGACATGGCCTTCCAACTAAACTGATAGACCGGGCAAGAAGAACAATAATCAGATGAGCAGCCAAGAAGCCCATAGTAACTCTGGAGGAGCTGCAGAGATCCACATTGCAGGTGGGAGAATCTGTTCACAGGATAACTATTAGTCATGCACTCCACAAATCTGGCCTTTATGGAAGAGTGGTCAAGAAGAAAGCCATTGTTGAAAGAAAGCCATAAGAAGTCCTGTTTGCAGTTTGGGAGAAGCCATGTGGGGGACACAGAAGGTGCTCTGGTCAGATGAGGCCAAAAGTAAACTTTTTGGCCTAAAAGCAAAACGCTATGTATGGTGGAAAACTATCATTGCACATCACCCTGAACACACCATCTCCACCGTGAAACACAGTGGTGGCAGCATCATGTTGTGGGGATGCTTTTCTTCAGCAGGGACATGGAAGCTGGTCAGAGTTGATGGGAAAATGGATGGAGCCAAATACAGGGCAAACTTAGAAGAAAACCTGTTAGAGTCTGCAAAAGACTTGAGACTGGGGCAAAGGTTCACCTTCCAGCAGGACAACGACACTAAACATACAGCCAGAGCTACAATGGAATGGTTTAGATCAAAGCAAATTCATGTGTTAGAATGGCCCAGTCCATGAATTAATAACTTGTATAGCGCTACATATGCGAACTAAATCGTCTTAGGGCACTTTTGCCAGTGTCCGTCTGGGTTTTCAGAAGAGATTGGTCTTGGGCTTCTTCCTGAAGGCCAGATAGTTTTCTCCCAAGCAGATGTCCATGGGTAGAACATTCCATAGCCGTGTTCCTTGCACTGCGAACCTTCGTTCGCCTTTTAGGTCGAGGATGAGATTGAGGGTATGGCCCGAAGCATGCGTGGGAGAATTTATCAGTTGCTGCAGGCCTAGTTCTTCCAGTTGGTTGATGCAAGTGGTAGAGATGGAGTCCTGGGAGGAGTTTGCCCAGAGATTAAAGTCCCCAAGTAGCAGGAGATTTTTGGTTTTCAAGGTGTATGTAGAGATGAATTTGATAAAAGGTTCAGGTGGGAGAATCTGTCCACAGGACAACTATTAGTCATGCACTCCATGACTTTGGTCCCGGTGGTCGGTAACACAGTAGTATGTGAAAGGTGTCCTGGGGTGTTGTTTGACATTGAAGTGTGAGTGTTTCCATGAATGACAGTGAGCTCTGTAAAAATGTTTTTTTTGAACATGAGGTGAGATTTGTAGATCACTGCTAGGCCACCTCCTCTTTGACCGGCTCTGTGCTCAGTTAGGATGCGGTAGTTCTCAGGCACTACCTCTGCTAGAATGGTGTTACCGTCAGGTGTTAGCCAGCTTTCCGTGATGAAGAGACAGTCTGTGTTGTGTTTATTGATAAAATCATGAATTTCATGTTTGTGCTTGACTGCTGATCTAGTGTTGATCAGGGCACATGATAGGTGTTGTCCTGGATGTGATGTATGCCTGTTTTGGATGGTTGGTTTCAAATTTGTTCTTAAAAGTTATTATTTTCGTAGTATTATTTGGGTGGTGGTTAGTAATGTTGTAGCGGTATTTCTTAGGCTGCAGAGGGTGTCAAATGAATAATTGATGGTGCACCTGATGGGAGAGTGCTCTGGGGTGCGTGTTATGAAGTGAGTGTCTCGAGGTGCCATGGCGCCGCTTGGGCTCTGTCCTGGAGCAGAGTTGGTGTGGCACTGATGGGGTGTGTGGTGATGGAAGGGGTAGCGGCGGCAGGTGCTGTAGGCTGGTGCAACCCGGGTAACGTCGGAAGGAGAGAGCTAAAGAGTTAAAGTAAAAAAAAGTTTAGGTAAATGTTTAAAAGTTTAAAAGTCTTAAAGTTAGTAGAATTCTTTGTCCTTTTTTCTGTCCAGGGTGTAGCAAGATGGCCGCTGAAACTTTCTGTGTCCTTTTGGCTGGTCCAGGTGTAGCAAGATGGCTGCCGTCAGCACAGGAGGCCGTCAGATGGCGAACAGCCAGATTATCCAGCAATCACTCAGGCAGACTCAAAAATACAGAGCAGGACCAGAGCAGGGGATGCTGAGGTACCATCTGTGTAAGCAGGAATGCTCTCCGGGCCAGCAGGTGTAAGGATGGTCCTAAATTGAGGCACAGGAGGCCAGGAGACCACTATTGAGTAGAGCTGATGGCAGCCAGGTAATCCAGCAAGCAGGCTTAAAAATATAGGTAATGCCTGAGCAGAGGATGTAGATGTACAGTCTGTGCAAGTAAGAACACTCTCCGGGCCAGCAGGAGTGAGGATGGTGCTGGATTGAGGCCTGAAAGATGGCGGCAGGCCGCAATTGGGGTTAGCCAGCAACGGCCAGATTTATCCAGCGATCGGGTAGGCAGAATGAAAAATACAGGTCAGGATCGGTACAGGGGAGCCAGATGAACAATCCATTGGAGTAGGAATTGTCCCCAGGGCAGCAGATGCACAGATGGTTCAGGATTAAAGCAGGTTCACTGGAGCTCCTTCACAATGCGTCTGCTCACTGTTCTCCTTTTCAAAACAGTGTAAAAAATACCAGCAAATGTGTCATGTATCAACACTCCCCACTCGCAAATGTGGGTACACATAATACCCGGAACTTTTACTCCAGATCTAAATCCAATTGAGAATCTGTGGCAGGACTTGAAAATTGTGGCACCCGTCCATAGGGGGTGCACAGGCTGACCCTTTAAAAAAAAGGCTCCCACTGATTTTGCATTATGGTGAGTTGAATGATTTTATTTTATATTACAATGTAATAATAAAATAATGCGGTTCAAACATCCTGACACCATAACAACCATGGATGATTGAAGTGCTAACACCAGGTGTTTGGAGTATCTTTATCTGCTGATTGTTAAATTTTCTAGAATACACATATTTCTATTGTTGTGTAGGATCTGAGCCTGCTGTCCCTCCATCCCTCTCTCCCTCTCCCTCCATCCCTCGTTCATCTCAGACGCTAACCACACCACCTTAGAGCCACGCCCACTATTTCACTGAAACCACACCCATTTTCACCAAGTGGGAAGGGTCAAAAAAGAAGGGGCGGGTCTGGTGCCCCCCATCCTAAAACTTCACCAGCCGCCACTGTGTTTAAGGACGCTCTCCATCCAATCTGACAGAGCTTGAGCTATTTTGCAAAGAAGAATTGGCAAAAATTTATTTCACTTTCTAGATGTGCAAAGCTGGTTAGAGACATCCCCAAAAAGACTTGAAGATGTAATTGCAGCGAAAGGTAGTTCTACAAAGTATTAACACATAAAATCCCAATAAAATACATTTACATTTTTGGTTGTAACATAACAAAATGTGGAAAATTTCAAGGGATATGAATACTTTTTCAAGGCACTGTATAGGAACATAAATGAAGTTGCTAGGTAAACAGCAAATATAAACATGTATAGGGAAAATAATATACCATCCAAGTTGCAAATGTTAAAGCTAACCATGGAAAAATATCAATCATATGCAGCACATGATCGCTCTGTGATGTTGCAGAAAACAAGCCAAACAGAACACGACCCTTCAGTGCTTGGAGGCTCATCACATAAGGTTAGATCAGCTTTTCCTATTCTTTTACCCTGGAGGAACCCTTAATTTACAGGTCTCAGGGATCCCCTGCTGAAAATGAAAATGAATATACCTACAGCATAAAGAACATTGGCACGATCAATCAAAGTTGTAGAAAGTTTTCTATGAAGGATTAAAAAATGTGATGTACCGGGAATGTTTGACACACAAACCAGATAATTTTTTTTATCACCTACTTGCTATATACGACTAAATAATTTTCAGTAGTAATCTTAAAATTACTAATAATAATGATGACTAAATAAATGCAGATAATATAAATTATTTTGTCTCTAACATCAGTAGTCAGTGTAGAAGTGGCCCCATACATTGGTAATCTGTAGAAAGTATCCCTCTAGCATTGGTGGTCAGAGTAGATAGGAGATCATTTTGCCACTGACTAAAATTGTAAGTGTTACTAAAACCAGTAAAATGAAAACAGTTCACCCCCCCCCCCCCCCACAGTGCCCACAGCTTATAAGCTTACATTAAAATACTGACACTATATACCTTTTTGGATGATCTGTATACCACGGTTACATGATAAACTGCACGGTTTCTCCAGTGCTGAGAGTTCAGATGGGAGGAGATTTCCACTACAGCCTGTATACACGCCCACATGTGTGATGTCAATATCATGTGACCTGGCTAGCTCTGATGAACAAGTAAATGTTCTCTCCAGCATAAAAGACACAACTGAGCACGTGCAGGTCGACTACCCTGCCTGTGTTAGCTGACTTTCCCCAGATAGACAGTGCAGGAGGGGAGGATCTGTGCATATGGGATAAAACTGCCTTTTAACACAATGCAGAGGATTAATCCCTTAAAGAGGAATTGCAGTCTGTTCAGATCATTTGTAATAAAAACATCTTTGCCATTCTGAAGCGTCCCTACAACAACTTTGCATATTATTTTGTACAAATTTGTTTGTCTCCTTTTCCTGTTTGTTTTCATTCAGATGGACTTCTAACTCACAATTGTTGACTATTGGATTGAACATTCTCTGTAGGCATATTAAAAAAGGCTTTATAATATATTTGGAAGCAAGCCCCCCCCCCCCATATTAAAATAATACATTTTCTGAGGCTTATTGGTATATAAATTTTACATATCAATTTAATCATAACAAGATACTCTATTATCCCTCAGCCCTCAGGGTTTATGGTTGGCTGTGCTGTGGTGGTCGCCCCGTGGGGACCTCTGTGAGGACTGTTCTGAGCTCGGGCAGGGTTCATCGTTTTTCGGTGGACAAAATCGCCTAGAGGCGATTCAGTTCGCATTGTGCGCTATACAAGTATTTCATTCATTCACAAACAGCGGCAAAGTTTATTTACCTTTTTAAGCAAAACTGCTTTGGCATACACATATATATTTTCTTACATAATTCAATATGGGAATGTATATTGGACATGCTCAGATACTGCAATGTTGATGTTGCCTTGAAAGATGTTTTTGTTAAGACTGTTCTTACCTTTTTTTCAGAATATATTGTTAGTTTCTCCCAACAACGCCTCTGAGGAAGGGATAATTTTCCTGAAACATGTCAGGCTAATGGAGGAATCTGTATTCATGTTAGAATTTGCAGAGAATGTATTATGTGTAAATCTTTTCTTGTTTTGCACAAAATGTACTGTATGAATTGTTATGTTTTTATACATGTTTTTTAATAATTTTTTTTAAAATAAATGATATTTTTATGATATAGGCTTTTTCTCTGTTTGCCTTTAGAGTCCTTTTGTATTGGATGGTACTTGTGTCCCTTCTTTTAGGGTCCTTATACAATTGCATATTATTTTGTATATAATGTGATTCTGTACTTGGTAAATATGCTGCAGAAATCTCCCTCTTTCGAGTCTGGCTGCAACCATTTTAACTGTGGGCAGCTGAAGCTGCTGCCTGTTTACTTCCTGGATTTACACAGACACACCTCCAGCTCTGCAGCTCTCATTGGTCCTCTTATGACTGACCCCCCTCCCTTCCTGGCAAACTGACAAACGTGAGCCAGAGAGCTGAACATGATGTCATTAACCACTTTCAGACCGGACCAATTTGCTGGTCAAAGACCAGACCACTTTTTGCGATTTGGCACTGCGTCACTTTAACTGAAAATTGCGCGGTCGTGCGACGTGGCTCCCAAACAAAATTGACGTCCTTTTTTTACCACAAATAGAGCTTTCTTTTGGTGGTATTTGATCACCCCTGCGGTTTTTATTTTTTGCGCTATAAACAAAAATACAGTGACAATTTTTAAAAAACGCATTATTTTTTACTTTTTGTTATAATAAATATCCCCCAAAAATATATAAAAAAAAAAATTTTCCCTCAGTTTAGGCCGATACGGGATAGTTTTATGGCATTTTTATTAATAATTTTTTATTATTTTTTTTTACTAGTAATGGTGGCGATCAGCTATTTTTATTGTGACTGCGACATTGTGGGGGACCCATCGGACATTTTTGACACATTTTTGGGACCATTGTCATTTATACAGTAATCACTGCTATATAAATGCAGTGATTCCTGTTTAAATGACACTGACAGTGAAGGGGTTAACCAGTGGGTGGCAGTGCAGGGGTTAAGTGTTCCTAGGGGTGTGTTACTAACTGTGGGGGGGTTGGGCTTTCATTTAGTGAACACTGATCTCTGCTCCAATCACATGGAGCAGAGATCAGCGTCACTAGTTGCTAGGCAGAATGGAGAAATGCTGTTTACAACGGCATTTCTTCATTTGGCCGCTCCGTGAGACGATCGAGTCCGCGGGTCCCGCAACCGGACTCACGGGGGTCCCAACCAGCATGGGAGCGCGCCGCCGGCGGCGCGCCCCCGATGGCAGGGCGGCAAATTTAAAGGGACATACATGTACGCCCATTTGCCTGCCCGTGCCATTCTGTCGACGTACATCGGCGTGCGCTGGTCGGCAAGTGGTTAACCTAGGCCTTTTTACCAGACAAGAAACAGGAAGTGGGCTGTATAAGGTATATACTGACAGAAAAAAAATGTTTTACCATCCAAAGTTAAAACAACAAGGGCAGAAGATTTAATAGATGGAAAGATGAAAAAATGACTGAAGTTGTGCTTTAAGTTCCACAGTGAGTATAAAAAGCATGCATATACAGACTGATTTTACTTTTGTGGGTTTAGTAACACTTTAAGTAACCTCTAGAAGTAGGAATCTGAAAATTAATACTAAGGTTATTTTTTATTTCTACTTAAAAATATATTATACTTACCTGCTCTATGCAATGATAATACACAAAAAAGTAACTTGCCACCTCCTCTTGCAGTCCCCTACTGTTGCTGTCTGCTCCTTCCTCCAGGTGCTTCCTGTAGCAAGCCAGGTGCTAAAAAGGCACCTGTATGGGCGCTCTCCCTATCTGTGCTGTTTGCAGCCATAGACACACGCAGTGCCAGTAAGCCACACCCACACTCCTTCCCTGCAGGTGTTTGACTGATAGAGCAGGAGCCTATGGCTCCACTGCCCTCCGTCTTTACTGTTGGACCAGAAAATGAGAGGATCGGCTCTAGTGCTGGAAGCAAAGCTGGAGTGTTGACCTGGAATCAGGTGTTTAAAGTTCAGGGGGTTAGGACAGGTTGTGGGGCCTTTTTTTATTTTAACTTTAAAATGTTTCAACTTTAGAACCACTTTAAGAGGAACTCTGGGTGAGAAAGACTGGGTAGGATTAACAAAACAATAATAACATTACCCCTAAATATACTGTATATACCTGTCAGGAGCAGGATATGAACCCATGACCTTTGCTATGTCCAGCAGTAGCTTTTCTTTCTGAGCAACCTGAGATACTGGATGGCACCCTGTGTTATCTTTTAGACAATCCTGCCTTGTGCATTGTTTCTTGTGAACCTTGAACTCCTTGCTCCTCTCACTTCCTATATAAGCTATGCCTTTGCATGTCCTGTTTGGCAGGTTATTGTGCTCACTCCAGCTGATATTTTGCTCCTTTGCGTATCTGCAGCTGTCCTTATCTTCACAACTATATGTTGCTGACCTTTGACTTGTTCCTCGACTACGCTTCCCCTGGTCACAACATGCAACCACTTGTTACCAACCCTTGCCTTGTTGACTGACTATGCTTCTGCTTGATCCCTACCTGTCTGCTACTGGACTCTAGCTTGCTCATCTCCCGATGGGGTGATCCTGTGGGCAGCACACACACAGCAAAACCCATCTCCACCAACAGGTAGTAAAGGCAAACTTAATATACAATCACCCAATATGGTTGGTAACTAGGCAAGCATAAAATGGATTAACAATAGTAATCCGAGTGCTGAAACTATACTACCAGAGTGCATTTATGATGGCGATGCTAGTCCTAGACTGATTGGCAATACACTGTCCAAACAAAAAGGATGATGGTAGCGAAGGGGTCAGGGGAAAAAAAGGGAGCTTGCAGAATAATTATTGCTGGAGGGGCAGTCCTTTGAGATGTCCTTCTGCTGGCTATCCTTGGGACCCTTTAACAGCATTGGTGCAGTCCCAGTTAACATACATGTAGTATAGGTACAGTATACTCTTGTCACAGGTGCAAGTTAGATGGAGTTCAAATGTGGTAAAGGTTATGGTATAATGCAATAAGGTTAATACCGTGCCGATTTGCCCACTTACAAAGAAATTAAGTGTCTATCATTTTATCATCAGAATATCGACCAAAAATCCTGAAAAAAACACATGATACTAATGTAATAAATTATGTTTCAGTCCAGTGAGTAAAATATATAGGTGCAGTCTAGGTTTGAAAATAGTGGGGTATAGGATGCAGCATGGGTGCTGTATGGATCGGGTAGTCCCTGCTAGTCTTGAACAACCTCCATGATGGATGTCTGACACACAAAACATATGTAAAAACCACTGCTGTAATTCTCATCCATGACCAGTGTGCTCCACTATTGTCAGATGATCATGTATCGGTAGATGCCAGTTGATATAACTTTTTGCCTATGCATATTCTATTGAAGTTGGGTAATAGTTGTTGGTAACTGCAGGTGCCACATGCATACGCCTATGATCCACTGCATGCTTCATGCTGTTCTATCATGTTGCTGACTCACTGGAACTGTATTGTACAAGACAAGGTCTTTTGACACTGTTTTTATATACTGACTCTGCCCCAGACTTCATTCATATGTGTTCACATGCGCTCTTGAAAAAATAGTGTTTTCAGAACACATTGAGCTTGTTAAGTGAACCAGTTTTGGATAAACAGGAATATTTTCTGTATTATAGATGTGAACTTTACTTGGGTACAACATATGGGTGTGGTTACTAGTACTATGCCCTTTTTAAATTTTGTATAATAAATTTGGATTTTTTTTTTATATATTTCTAATTTGTTGGTGCTCCTCACTTACAGTACATGTATGCCTTTTACAGTCTATTTGCTACGTCACACATTCTGTTATTCTTCTAGGTATACTTACACACAGTTTTTGAAGGAATTCGGCAGGTAGGTTCATGTAATGTCAGACAGATTTGATAATGTTGGGATCAGGGCTCTGTGGGGGCCAAGCATCACTTCCAGGACTCCTTGTTCCTCTCTACACTGACATTACATTAGCTGTATGTTTGGGGTCATTGTCTTGTTGCAGAATACATTTGGGGCCAATCACACCCCTCCCTGATCGTATGGCATGATGGATCAGTATCTGCCTGTATTTCTCAGCATTGAGATCCTGACCAAATCTCCAAAACCATTTTCAGACATGTAGCCCCAAACTTGGAAGGAACCTCCACCATACTTCACTGGTGCCTTCAAACACTCATTATTGTACCTCTCTCGAGACCTTAGGTGAACAAACTGCCTCCTGCTACAGCCAAATATTAAAAATGTTGATCCATTAGTCAAAAGCATCTGCTGCCATTTTTCTGCACTCCAGTTTCTATGTTTTTGTGCAGCAGTTGCTTAGCCTTGTTTCCATATCAGAGGTATGGCTTTTTGGACACGATTCTTCCATGAAGACCACTTTTGGCCAGACATCTCCAGTCAATAGACACGTCAACCTAAGGCCGCGTACACACGAGAGGATTGTCTGTCCAACTAAGTCCGTCAGACAATCCGACAGACAGTCCGTCCGACTTTTGAATGAACGGACTTGACCACACACGGCGAACAGACAGTCCGCTGAAAGCTTGCGCGATGACGTGTACAGCACGTACGATGGGACTAGAAATACGACGTCCAATACATTGCAATGCAACCTTCGGCCGTGTAAATCCTTTCTGAGCATGCGCCATACTTAGTCCGTCCAACTTGCCTACTCACGAGCGAACTGTCCGCTGAAACCAAAGTTGGACGGACAATATTACGGAAATTCCGAAAGACTTAGTCCGCCAGACTGTCCGCTGAAAAAGTCCGCTGAAGCCCACACACGAGCGGATTGTCCGCTGAAACACGTTTCAGCGGACCAAGTCCGTCAGGCAGTCCGCACGTGTGTACGCGGCCTAAGTTATACTGGTTTCTGCCAATTCTGTGCTGATGGCACTGTTGGATATCTTCCAATGTCAAAGGGAAGTAAGCATGATGCGTCTTTAATCTGCTGCATCAAAATGGTTCTAAAGGCTGAAGGTTTTTTTGCTTCAAGCATTCTACGTATGAAGGTAAAAAATATTCAATGTGCAGCTCTCCTCTCAGCCCCCCTAATACTTACCTAAGCCCGATCTCGATCCAGCGGTGTGCACGAGAGTAGCAGCTCTCCCAGATCTCTCCCTCCTCATTGGCTTGAGATGCAACAGCATTGGCTTCTGTTGCTGTCAATCACAGCCAATGAGGAGGGATGGGGGAGGGGCTAAGGAATACGCATGCACAAGTGCCCCCATAGCATTACTATGGGTCACTCGGCAGGGGAGAGGGCCCAGAGTGCCAGCGGGCGACCTGAGAAGAGGAGGATTGAGGCTGCTCTGTGCAAAACCATTACACAGAGCAGGTAAGTATATATAATAATTTTAACAATAACCTTACTATACAAAAAAATTAGATCACGTACATACTGTAAAATAGGTAACAATATAAATAAAAAGTGACATGATAATTATAACACCAAATCCAACATGTGTATCCATATTTGAGATTTAATTATTATAAAAATAAAAATTATTGAAATGTAATTATTATTAAAAAAAGAGCTATAGAAAATTGATCATTTCCTTCAATACCGAATAAAGATAGGTTTCCATCATTTCTGGTAACAAAAATATTCATTGAGTCCCATGACCCAATGATTGGATGATCACTCTCACACCTCAACATCCTTCATGCATAGAACAGCCTAAAGTGCTTGTAAAAAATAGTGGAACACATCGAACAAAATTTGGGAACTTTCCCCCCTCTCGTTGTGACAGAAGCATTCAAAGGCTCTATGTACCATTCTTCTCATTATTTCCAATGACATAAATTGTATTAGAACATAACCTAGATAACATTATTAAAGCATAACCGATGATGATCAAAGGTAAGTGAATTATTTAATGTAAGAGTAGCATCAAGCCAAATATAGCTCAGTCATCAGACGTGTCCTCACCCACCAGACCAAGCAAGTCACTGCCATCTATACATACATTTAAAGGAAACTTGTTGAAAGAAAACCAGAAGCTGCCATTGCTGACCTCCTTCTGAAAATACTAGTTGCCTGACAGTAATCTTAACTTTAATCCACTCTGAGCTGTTGACCTGAAACATGCAACGAATGGATTTAAAGTTATAAATCCCAATCTGCAAGTTTTTCTCAGGTCAGTAACTTATAAAGAGCAAATGAAAACATATGAGCATGACAGCCAGGGGATTAGCATTTTCAGAAGGCAGAATCAAGACAGGCATCCTCCATATTTCTATCAGAACGTGTCCTTTAGGCCTCTTGCCCACTGCAGCTTGAAAAAGCTCAGAACAGCTTTGTTTTTTTTTTACTGAGTTAAAATACAGCCCAATAATTGTAATGTCTCTGTGCACACAGGCACGCAAACAAGCGGCGTGAATTCTTCAGTAAAAACAAATAGAAAAATTCTGCTTTTTGGTAAGTAATTTATGCCTCATGAGCGCAAATGCCCATTTTATATTGTGTAGAACAAGAAAGCAAAAATATGTTTTCACGTATTAAACGAGTGCATGCAAAAATGCGTGAACGCAAATGCACTGTAATGCGCGAAAATACGCCTAAATACATACCAAGAAAAAAAAATCTCAACAAGTAGATGTTCAAACAAGGATTATCATGTGCAAGAGGCCTTAACTACTTGCCGACCGCTGCACGCCGATATACGTCGGCACAATGGCAGCGGTGGGCAAATTGGCGTACCTGTACGTCCCCTTTAATTGGGGGGGCTAGCAGGCACACGTGCAATGCATACTGCATGACCGTGCTCCCGGCGACCGTGTCACGGAGCCGCAGAACAGGGAAGTGCCTATGTAAACAAGGCATTTCCCAGTTCTGCCTTGTGACATGTCAGAGATCACTGCTCCCTGTCATCGGGAGCAGTGATCGCTGTCATCTGAGTTGAAGCCCATCCGCTCCACAGTTAGAATCACACCCTAGGACACAATTAACCCCTTGATCGCCCCCTAGTGGTTAACCCCCTTCCCTGCCAGTGCCATTTACACAGTAATCAGTGTATTTTTATAGCACTGATCGCTGTATAAATGACAATGGTCAAAAAATAGTGTCATCAGTGTACGATGTGTTTGCCATAATGTCGCAGTCGTGATAAAAATAGCAGATCGCCGCCATTGCTAATAAAAAAAAAATTATAATAAAAATGCCATAAAACTATCCCCTATTTTGTAGACGCTATAATTTTTGCGCAAACCAATCAATATACACTTATTGTGATTTTTTTTGCCAAAAATATGTAGAAGAATACATATCGGCCTAAACTGAGGAAAAAACATTTTTTTATATATATTTTTGGGGGATATTTATTATAGCAAAAAGTTAAAAATATTGTGTTTTTTTCAAAATTGACGCTTTTTTTGTTTATAGCGCAAAAAAATAAAACTTCAGAGGTGATCAAATACCACCAAAACTCTATTTGTGTGAAAAAAAGGACGTCAATTTTGTTTGGATGCAACGTCGCACGACCGCGCAATTGTCAGGTAAAGCGACGCAGTGCCAAATCGCACAAAGCACTCTGGTCAGGAAGGGGGTAAAATCTTCCAGGGCTGAAAAGTAGATCTAAATCCAATAAATAAAATTCACATAAGATTTAAAGTATAACTAAAGCAACATTTTTCTTAGTTTTGAATAGAGTAGAGAAAAATTAGAACACCTAGGGCAGAGACGGAACACACGCCACTACACACCACTATGCGATCCCGCCACTGCCATCTTGGATTCTGAGTTGTTTATTTGATATAAAGAGCCTGGTTGTCATCTCTTCATCGTAAGTGCATTTATCACATTAAATTGGTATTTTAATCAGGATTACATTATAGAGAGCAAATACATTAATAAAAACTCGTATTTTATTGGGATTTTATGTGATAGACCAGTGATTCTCAACCAGGTTTCTGTGTTGAAAAGGTTGAGAAAGGCTGTGAGAGACCAACACAAAGGGGCATATAATTGTAAAGTGGAAGGAAAATGATAGTTTTTAATTTTTTTTACAAATAAATATGTGAAAAGTGTGGCATGCATTTGTCTGGCGCCCCCCTGAGTCAATACTTTGTAGAACCACCTTTCACTGCAATTACAGCTGCAAGTCTTTTTGGGGATGTCTCTACCAGCTTTGCACATCTAGAGAGGGACATTTTTGCCCATTCTTCTTTGCAAAATAGCTCAAGCTCCATCAGATTAGATGGAGAGTGTCTGTGAACAGCAATTTTCAAGTCTTGCCACAGACTCTCAATTGGATTTAGGTCTGAACTTTGACTGGGCCATTCTAACACACAAATATGTCTTGATCTAAACCATTTCATTATAGCTCTGGCTGTATGTTTAGGGTCGTTGTCCTGCTGGAAGGTGAACCTTCTCCCCAGTTTCAAATCTTTTGCAGACTCTGACAGGTTTTCTTCAAAGATTGCCCTGTATTTACCTCCATCCATCTTTCCATCAACTCTAACCATCTTCCCTGCCTTTCCCTGGATTTTATGTGATGGACCAACATAAAGGGGCACATAATTGTGAAGTGGAAGGAAAATGATAAATGGTTTTCAAAATGTTTTACAAATAAATATCTAAAAAGTGTGGTGTTCATTTGTATTCAAAATTATGGAAATATGGCGCTCGCAAATATTATAAAACATGTGTAACCAAGTGTATATAAGTGCAGATGTGAATATACAAAGCAAAAAAAAACATAGGCATCCAGAAAGTCACTGGGTTTGTGATACATGTTTGGGAGCCTTTTCCAGGATGTTCCCGTCCTCTGCCAGGAGGGCTCCAGTTTCCTTGGGGCTGCTGCCCCTGGAGGCAGCTTTACTGAGTCAAGGATTGCAGTTTGGAGATGTTTGCTCAGTGCTAGAGGCTCTGGCAGAGGTCCTGGTCTGGAGAGGGTTCATTTATCTCCCACATTGAGGATTTCTCAGTGGAGCTACAACATATTTATGTCATTTCAATTAGTTGCTTTCATTCTTCTTAAATCTGAAGCTTTCAATAAAAGAATAGATGCCATGAAGTTTTAGGATCAGGCACTTCCACTTATGGAGGGCAACTGTCTCCCAATTGTTCTCTTGCATTGTCACCCTGTCACTTGTGCCCCTGGTGGAGACTACAGGCAACTGCATTGATACATATTGTGTAGGCATGGCCAACCTTTGTCACCACCAGCAAAGATGTGCAGCTGATACTGCAACAAGTGCATGTAGACAGGAAATGGTTAAAAGAGGCTCAATGAAATCAGCAGCACTGCAAAAAAATAAAAAAATAAGAAGGGAGAAATCAGCATTTTATTTAAAAATAGTAAATTGTTATGACACATTATCTAATTAAGATTTATAGCTGGAAGAGTTCTGACACTTTGTGTAAGTGCTCTTGTTCCAGATCTCTAATGCCGCGTACACATGTTTGGATTTTCCGATGGAAAATGTTCGATGGGAGCTTTTTGTCTGAAATTCCAACCGTGTGTAAGCTCCATCAGAAATTTTCCATCGGGATTTCCGATACACACAAAATTTGAGATCTGGATCTTAAATTTTCCGACAACAAAGTCCGTTCTCGGAAATTCCCTAATTGTGTGTACACAATTCCGACGCACAAAGTTCCACGCATGCTTCAATTTTCTCGGCTCGTCATACATCACTGTGTTCTTGATGTTCTGAGTTTCCCAAAAATTGTGGGACTGTGTGTATGCAAGACAAGTCTGTGCCAACATCTATTGGAAAAAATCCCATGGATTTTGTTGTCAGAATGTGCGATTGTGCGTACGCGGCATAACTCTGTGTAGTAAAACCTAAATGAGGATGACATCACCAGAGTTTGAACCTTCAAAAACAAGGCAGCAGCTTCCAAATTTCTGTCTCTGACATGGTCCCTTTAAAACACTCTAATTAACCACTAGAGATCCGTGCTATAGCCAAAAGACGGCTACAGCGCAGACCTCCTTTGCCTGGACTACATCTATTGACGTCGCCCCGTGCAAGAGCGGCCTACGCGCCCCCTGAGGGGCGCGCGGCGCGCTCTGTGATCGGCGAGTCTATGAGACTCGCCTGATCACGGATCCGAACAAGGGGTTGATCCCGACCCCTTACCATGTGATCAGCTGTCAGCCAATGACAGCTGATCATGTGATACAACGGAGCCGGAAAAAAAAAAAAAGAGCCGATCACCGGTGGCCATGATCGGGACATCAGTCCCGATCACGGCCAGCTTACCAGGGCCCACCTGCCCCCTGCCAGTGCCACCTCAGGAATAAATAAGTGCCCCCGTCAGTGCCCCCCATCAGTGCCCATAGTGCCACCCAGCAGTGCCCATAGTGCCACACATTAGTGCCCACAGTGCCACACATCAGTGCCCACAGTGCCACCCATCAGTGCCCACAATCTGCCTCAACAACGGTGCTGCACCCCAGTTCCACATATCCGTGTCCATCAGTGTCATCTACCAGTGCCCATCAGTGCCCATCAGTGCCGCCCATCAGTGCCCAGCAGTGCCACCTATCAGAGCCACCTATCAGTGCCACCTATCAGTGCCCATCAGTCCCATCTATCAGTGGTACCTATCTATCAGTGCCCCTTAGTGTCACCCATCCGTGCCACCCATCCGTGCCATCTTATCTGTGCCCATCTTTGCCCATCAGTGCCGCCTTATCTGTGCCCATCAGTACTGCCTTATCTGTGCCTATCGGTGCCACCTTATCTGTGCCTATTAGTGCCGCCTTAACTATGCCTATCAGTGCCCACCAGTGCAGCCTATCAGTGCCGCCTCATCAGCGCACTTCAATGAAGGAGAAAAATGACCTGTTTGCAAAATTTTATAACAAACTATTAAACATGATTTTTTATTTATTTTTTGCATCTTTTTTTGTTTGTTTAGCAAAAAATAAAACTCCCAGCTGTAATTAAATACCACCAAAAGAAAGCTCTATTTGTGGGTAAAAAATGATAAAAATTTCATTTGGGTACAGTGTTGTATGCCCGCGCAATTGTCATTCAAAGTGCATCAGCGCCGAAAGCTTAAAATTGGTCTGGGCAGGAGGGGGGTTTAAGTGCCCAGTAAGCAAGTGGTTAAAGAAATATCCAATTTGCATCTAGTCAATCAACACCAGCGTAGATTTTTTATTTTTTTTTTACTTTGAGATTAATACATACAATCTGTGTAGCAATGCATTGGTTAATAGTATTTCATTGGAAATCCCAGTCAATTCCTCTGGAGCATTTAAAAACCAGAATCAATAATATTAATCTTATGTAAAAAATATTCCATACAATACAGAATACCATCCATTTATGTAATAAAAAATGGGACCCTTGGGTTAAACACCCTATATCCTTTTTTAATCCAATTTGAGAATTACCAGTCACAAGAGACTAATTTATCTTGTGTTGTATTATAGATCACAAAAAAAAAAAAAAAATGTACTAACACTAATCACAAACTATGGCAATATATATTTATCTTATTGTATACTATTTTTCTATTTTTTCATATGTACAACCTGTTATTACTGCAAATATTCCGGCATATATCATGCATCTTTTTGTACCACCTTTTGTACCAAATAAAAATAGTTTTTAAACAAAAAAAACTTTGCTATTACCTATTTTATCCCATATCATTCTAAAAACTGAATGGAACCTAACATTTGCTGTATAATGGGACTTTTCAACAATGTGCTGTTGCCCTCTAGTGGCATAATAACACTTTTACACAATTTCCCCTTTTAAACTGAAACAAATTAAAATCAAACATATGGTGTAACTATCAAAGAATGCTTAATGAATTCCAGGCTCAGACCTATTTGTTTTTGCTGAGGTCTACATCAGGATAAGTGAAGAAAAGGTATATGCTAAGGAATAAGTATTGTGTGTGATTTTCTTTCTTTTTTTTTTTTTTTTTTAGAAATAACTTCAATTCTAGTAATTCATTATAGTCAGAGACCTCAACTTTAAAAAAAAATTGCAGGTAAAAGCTCAGAGAATTTAAGTGTTTTAAAGGATTGTACACACTTATGCTTTGGTAACCCAACTGCTATATGTGTGGTGTCATTCATTCTGAATAGTGTCCAATAAATTGTACAGTAGAGCCCACTGCACAATGCACTGCGGTGAATCATTAGAGCAATGGTTCTCAACTCCTGTCCTCAGGAACCACTAACAGGCCAGGTTTTAAGTATTACCTTGGGGAGATGCAGACTAGAATACTGCAATCACTGAGCAGCAAATGATATCACCTGTGATGTATTTTAGTTATCTTGCAAACCTGGCCTGTTAGTGGGCCCTGAGGACAGGAATTGAGAACCACTAAGTGACATTAAACCCACATCATTAAAAACTATCATTGAATGAATGGTGTATTATATGCTGTTTATACTCAATAACTCTGGGAATTCGTTTTCTGTATTCTGCAAAAATCATGGTTGATCCTGTTGTTCTCCCCCTTCCCTCCATGTGCCCAGTGCAGTTGGGGATTTTGCAAAGCAGTGTTGGCAGCTAATGCACATGCTCAGTTTTCAGTGTATTTCTACACTTATCATTTCCTCCCTATCACATCTGAGCAGCCAATGTGACCATAGAGTCACACATGCAGGCGTATACACAGTGGTAAATGACAGCCATTCCCTCCCTCCCCCTTCATGCCCACTTACCAGCTAAACACAATGGGGGAGGGATATTACATCTCGTTTGATGGAGGCTTCACCTCCCTGTTATTCTAAAGCCCCATACGCAGAATCAGAAATTCTGCCAGCAAAAGTCCGATGTGAGCTTTTGGTCAGAAATTCCGACTGTGTGTATGCTCCATCAGACTTTTGCTGGCAGAATTCCAGCCAGCAAAAGATTGAGAGCAGGTTCTCTATTTTTTGGTCGGAAAAAGTTCAGATTGGAAATGCCAATCGTCTGTACAAATTCCGGCGTGCAAAATTCCTACGCATGCTCGGAAACAATTTGACGCATGCTCGGAAGCATTGAACTTAATTTTCTCGGTTCATCGTAGTGTTGTACATCACCGCGTTCTTAATGGTCGAAAGTTCAGAGAACTTTTGTGTGACCGTGTGTATGCAAGCCAAGCTGGAGCGGAATTCTGTCGGAAAAAAAACGTTTTTTCCGATGGGAAATAAGCTCGCATGTACGGGGCAAAAGATACAAGCTAGAGGTGTGTGACACAGCCTGTGATTGGTAGACATCTGCTCACACCATGTTATTTCCAACAAAATAATAAAGATTTGATTTCAAATACATATTTGCATGACAATTTAAAACAGTTTATTGATATTAATTATTTATTTTTAATCTGTATTCCAAAGGCAGTTTTTTTTTTTAATTTTGAACATGTGACCAGAAGCAGAAGGACTAGAAGCTCCTCCTGCTTATGTTTCCCTATAGACAAGCTGTGGTGTTTTTATGCATCCTGATGAAGCAATTCTGGTGAAACGCGTTGACACATGAGGACCTGAAATCAGCTATACTATCTAGCAAATATTGTCAACAATATTTGGTGCATGAATTTGTATGGTTTACTTTAGCCATCAGCACATTTATGTTTTTCCTTTTTAATATGATGTATAATAAAATTTCATATTTTTTATATATGATTTGTACTCTCCATGTCTGGCCTATATAGTCCGATTTTTCCTTTTCTAATATATAGTATACATCATGATGATGGCCACAAGTGTCATTTATATATATTATTCAAAACTTGCTTGTCAAATTTAAGATATTCTAAACCCCCGCCGAGAGCTGCTAGTTTTTTTTCTGTATAGAAATCCAACATACTTTCATTAATACTATAACATGAAAAGAACACAACATTATGACATTTGTTACAATTACAATTATATAAAACAAATAGAATTATGTTTAAAAATACTATAAATGGGACATACAAGGTACCTGTCTTGAAATATCTGATTATAACATATCATAACTATTTGGGTTTAAATTTTCATAAAGCGGTATTAAACCAAAAAACAAAAATGTAAAATATTGCAGCTTACCAGTCCTTACATGTGGTGGCTGCATTTGTTTTCCTTTTAAGCGGTTACAGCAACTGTTTTTTTTTTGTCCTTTTGGAAGAAAGGTTTTACACAAATGAATAAAAGCTGACCATTGTCAGCACCCCTGGTAGTGGCAAATGGTTTAGCTCAATCCCCTTAAATTTTGTGTGTTTTAGCTGCATGCATAGATGGCTGTTTTTGCCTGCTATATACATACATGTATATAATGTGACAGTACAACACCCATGAAGTCTCCAATCTTGGGTCCACGTTCTGCTGACAACCAGCATTCTCTGATTGTGTATTTGTACACAGACTTGTGTGGAAAATGGTTCAGGGCTCCACCCTCTCTGGAAGTCCACGTGGCTGCAAGGGAGCTTCTAGGGAAGGCGCATGTGTGCAGAGCAGCGGTGCCCCCATAACAAGCCAGGAGGTGAACAGTTAAAGGGTAACTCCACTTTCGTGGGTATAAAATAGCAATTCAAAAATAATAATGTAGCATGTACAGCTGTGACTCAAGTCATATTGTAATTGAATGTTAATAAAAATTACAGTATGTGTACAAAATACCCCCCAGATACATGATTTCCTGCTTGTGTGATTGGCTCACTGATTTTCCCAGAAGTCTGCGCTAAGATACAAGCCAGATTTCAGGCATCCCCTGCAACAAAAATGTCCCAAGATGCTCTCAATAGGAACTCACGTCTAAAGGGATGCAGACCCTGCAACTTTTGCTCATTAGAACCCTGCAGGTGCACAGCTGGTTGATAATTATAAAACCACTCCCACTACATTTTCTACAGGGAGACAGACAAACACACAGGGATTTCTTCAGAATAACAAAAGGTAGGAACTGCAACAAAGTTTGTTAAATTTCTTGCAATATACAGAGATCACCCAGAGGGGAATATGTTTTTTTTTCTCAATAAAATCAGAGCTACTCTTTAAGTACTTGTGTCTATGGAAGAGAAATGCTGAAAACCCCTGTGAAGATAAACCTTGTGTGTCTTCAAAACTTTATATTAATAAAGGAACTATCCTAAAAAGAAGATTTTATGGGTGGAATATATATATACGCTATATAGATATCTATAGATATAGATATATATCTGGATATATCTATCTATCTATCTATCTATCTATCTATCTATCTATCTATATATATATATATATATATATATATATATATATATATATATATATATATATATATATATATATAGTATAGGTGCTCCCCCCTTCCACCTTGTCTCCGCCCCCTACCAACCTCCAATCACCATCCCTTGATTCCACCCCCCTACCCACCTCCCAGTACTGCCCCAAGTATCATTTGCTAAATAATTTGTATGGAATTTGTTCTTGTCTAATAACAGGAAAAGCAGTAAAATAAGATGCACTGGAGCCAGAAACAAAAGACCCCACCACAGTAATAATAGCTACTCCCAAACAACAATAGATTCCCCTCCCACCAATAATAGACCCCACCCCAACAACAATAGGTCCTCCCAAGCAACAAAAATTCCCTTCCCAGCAACAATAGATCCCACCCCACCAACAATAGTTCTCCACACAGCAATGGACCCCCACACAGAAACAATGGATCATCAACAACAAAATACCACCCTCAGCAACAAAAAATCCACCCCAGCAACATTAGACCCCCCCCCCCCCCGCCAGCAACATCAACATATCTCCCAATGGACCCTCCAGCAGCCAGCAACAATAGACCCCTCCCTCAACAGTAGATCGCTACAAGCACCATAAGGCACCTCCTAGCAACAAACAGTGGCGTAACTATAACCTTCAGGGACCCGATGCAAGAAACCATGGAGCCCCCCCCCCCCCCCCGAACTCCGGACAGGGCTCTTTTCTCCGAGCCCGATGGTGGAACACCAGGGCCCGGTCCCAAGTGGGTGGCCGCATATAAAGGAACCGATTTCTCCATTTCCCCCCCCCCCACTTCTCCTCCTCTCCCACCCACAGGCATTCAGCGGCTGCAGGAGGAAAATGGAGAGACCGGTTCCTCTATGTCGGTGTTTCCCAATCTTTTTCCAGTCAGGGCACCCTTGAAGTACACCCCTAGGTGAATGGGGCTGCACTCCAACCACCCTGCAACTGTGTGCATTGCATGCAGTTGCAGCATAGTGACGATGCATTTAAGGGGTTAAAACAGGTGGTCAGTAGGCAACATATTGCCTCTCTACCGGCTGTCAAATGCCTCTGAAAAGCGATCTGAGCATGGAACGCTTTTCGGAGAAACAGCATTTTACATAAAATGTGCATACATACATGTAAACACACACACACACACATATATAAAAACACACACACATATATATAAATTCACATATGCACACACATATAAACCAGTGGCAGCTGCTGCTCAAAATTTTTAGGGGGGCGCAAGCAAACTGAAAAATTCCGAAAAAACATAACATAACATAACACAAACATAAACATAAATTACAGCCACTGTACCATCAAACGCCACCACTGTGCCATCAAATGTCACCACTGTGCCCATCAAACTCTGCCGCTGTGCCATCAATCTCTGCTGCTGTGTCATCAAATGCCACCAGTGTGCCCATCAAATGCTGCCAGTGTACCCATCAAATGCTGCCACTGTGCCCATCAAGCTCTGCCACTGTGCCCATCAAGCTCTGCCACTGTGGCCATCAAATGGCGCCACTGCGCACATCAAATGCTGTTGGTGTGCCCATCAAATGCTGCCACTGTGAATCCCCACCACCCGCTCGCTGTCTGCCTGCCACTTACCCTGTCTTGGTGGGGCAGCGGGTAACGGCCATGAGCTGGGTCCTCCGTGCATGTCCTGCCATCCTCATCTCCCGTCCTCTCCTCCTGATAGGTGTCCAATATCTGCACCTATCGTTTCAGCCAATCAGGTGATGGGTAACAGACCTGCACACTTGATTGGTGGAGAGGCGTTTCAGTGTTAGGAAAGTGAATATTAATTCACTTTTCTAACATACCTGGGTGGACTGTGAGCGTCAAGCATGGCGCTCGCAGTTCACCTATTTTGAAGCCTATTAGAGCCTATGGCTCTAATGAGGTGCTGAAAAACACCCCCCGCTGCTGTAATTCAGGCGTCCGGCACCCCAAAAGGGACCAGACACCTAAATATGGGGGTGGCAGCGGTGGCCATGGACAGATTCATGCTATGCTATGCATGAATCTATCCATTGGTCATAGAGGGGGTGGCTGGAGAGAGGGGCGGTACATGTGTGCCCTTTTGGATGCACCGCCACTGATAAACACATGCACATTCACATACATACATATGCATACATGCACACTCACATACATGCGCACACACACACATGCATACATACACATACATATATGAACACACACATACAAGCATTCTCACACACACACACACACACACACACACAAGCATGCTCACACACACACATACAAGCATGCTCACACACGCACACACACACACATACATGCGTGCTCACACACACACACATACATGCATGCTCACACACACGCATACATGCATGCATGCTCACACACATGCATGCATTCTCACACATGCAAGCATGCTCACACACACATACAAGCATGCTCTCACACACACACATACAAGCATGCTCACATACACGCATACATGCATGCTCACACACGCATACATGCATGCTCACACGCACACACACACATACATGCATGCTCACACACACACACACACACACACACATACATGCATGCTCACACACACACATACAAGCATGCTCACACACACACAAGCATGCTCACACACACACACACACACATACATGCATGCTCACACGCACACATACATGCATGCTCACACACACACACACACACATACAAGTATGCTCAACACATACATACAAGCATGCTCACACATACACACACACACATATAAGCATGCTCACACACACACACATACATGCATGCTCACACACACATATAAAGACAAATACAGTAGCTAGTCTTATAAAAAAAAAAATGGCAGAAATTTACATTGGCTTTTCCTGACGGGTACTGTACTGTAGGGGAGACAAAGAGCATACGCTGTGCTTTCACTTTAGCCTAATGTGAGGAGCTCCCGCACAGATTACCTATTACAGTTCGGCTGATGATCGGGGAGCTCCTCTCAGCCTCCCCCCCTATCGAAGAGTACAAGGGGCCCTCAAGGGCCCCCTGCAGCAAGGGGCCCGGTTGCCACGGCGATCTTGGTGACCCCTATAATTCCGCCACTGTCAATAGACCCTCCAGCACACCCCTTGCTATTACATACATTTGGTGCTGGAGGTGCCGGAACTGCGTTTCCCCGTGTTCCCGCTGAAGAAAAGCCCTGTATATATATATATATATATATATATATATATATATATATATATATATATATATATATATATATATATATATATATATATATATACAGCACTCTTTTGCAGCATCTGTTTCCTGTTTGTTGCTCCTCTGTCTTGCCAGAAGTGGACAAGTGGCCCTTTAGAGCCCTTCACAAGTCCTCTGAGTGGACCGGTGCAGGCGAGTGAATGGGTTCACATGAACCTGTGTTCAGAGTAAACAAGCTTGATCTGCGGAGAACTATGACTCAGTGTGAACCAGTTCACCCATCTTTAAACATCACTTCAAATAACTGAGATTTTAAATCAGTACAATGGAAGGGCACAATATAGGTCATGCCAGGTTTATATTCTAGTACATTTTGCTAATTTGAACTCCTACTCAAGCTGATCTGCTGTGTTATAAATATTTTTTTGTAAAAAGGGGTAAATCCGTGCAGATCTATAATACAGTAAAATCCCAAATCTAAAAAAAGGCTTTTAACATCTGTGTGAAAGGCTAAACAGTTATTTTAAAAGGTCAAGAGTGCACAGAAAATGAATATGATATGCTGAGATGTCTTTCATGTATAATACTAATGAGCTTATTCATTTAGTGCAAAATGAGCAATGACAATAACTCTACAAATTATTTTGTACATATAGATTAGGGCTGGAGGTACCTATTCCCAGGTGCTTCATTTAACCACTTCAGCCCCAGAAGATTTTCCCCCTTAATGACCAGGCCATGTTTTGTGATATGGCACTGCGTTACTTTAACCTCTCTAGCGGTAATCCCGAGTCTGGCTCGGGTTGGGATTTTACTATCACAAGCGGTAACCCCGAGCCAGACTCCGGATCGCATCGCTGGATACAGGGAGGACACGGAGAAGTTGCTTACCTTGTCCCCTGGATCCAGCGATGTCCTCCGCGCTGTGTGATCGAGCTGTCCTCCGCTCCATTCACACAGTGCCGAATGCCGCCGAGCTCCATTCCCTGAGACGTTACGGCACACGGGAGCGGAGATCGGCGCCAAATTCAAAAAAGTAAAAACACACAAAACACACACAGTACTGTAATCTTACAGATTACAGTACTGTATTAAAAAATGACACACCGCCTTTGTCCCTAGTGGTCTGTACAATGCCCTGCATGCACTTTTATATTATAAATACTGTTTTTTATGGCTGGAATTTGGAGATTGCCCATAGCAACCAGAAAGTGTCCCTTTTTCAGTGTTTTAAGATTTGATTACATTATTGAATAATTTGTATTATTCTTTATTATATTATAAACTTTATCATACCTGGGATGTCTGCTAGACTCTGGTTTGAACAGATTTAAGAGAGTTATTCCTAAGAATTACAGGACTACAATATAAAACGCCAAATTTCCATGCAAAATAATTGTACCGCTTTCAGCACCTAAAACCAGAATGAATCATACCGCCAGGGAGGTTAACTGACATTTGTGCGGTCATATGAGTCTGTACCCAAACAAAATTGACGTATTTTATTTTCCCACAAATAGATCTTTCTTTTGGTGGTATTTGATTACTTCTGCGGTTTTTATTTCTTGTGCTATAAACAAAAAAAGAGCGACAATTTTGAAAAAAAACTCTGCAGCTCTGACTTAAGTTGAAGAAAGCACTTGCTATAGGTGTAGGTCATTTATATATCTTATGAAACCATTACTGGAATACTCCCAGGAGGTTGCTAAGTGAGGCCTAGTCATCACTGCTCACCTACATCACAGGAGCATAGCTCCCAACTGTCCTTGATTTTGAGGGACTGTCCCTGATTTGGAGCAATGTCCCTCTGTCCCACTTTCCTCCTCATTTGTCCCTCATTTTGGTCTGATCTATATAGATGTATATAAAAAAAATTATATAGATGTATAAAAACTTTTTATCTATCAAAACGTGTTTCCCAGTGCTAAACCTTTCATATGATTTCTAAATTGCTGCATTTGTAAATTCCAAAAGCCAATATAAAGGTAAAAAAAAGATCTTGTGGGTTTAACCAATCTTTTTTTTTTTTTTGTACAATTCTTCTTTAAGGGGGCATGGCCAGGGGTGTGTTCTATGCCTGCATACTTTTGCTGATAGGTGTCCCTCATTCCCATCTCAAAAAGTTGGGAGGTATGCAGGAGTGAGCTCTCAAATGCTGAGCTCAGAGCTACTTCATCAGGGGAAAGAGAGAGTATGTGAGGGAGTTTTAATCAGAGAACGAGCTCACTCCTGTGATGATGGAGGTGAGCAGTGATGACTAGGCCTCACTTAGCAACGTCCTGGGAGTATTCCAGTCAGGCTTCATAAGGTATGTAAAGAGCTACACCTATAGCAAGGGTATTATTCATCTTTATTCAAAGCTGCGCAGTTTGTTTTTATTTACAAACATCCCTTACCTGCATAGGCAGGTTTTTTGTAAAGGTGAACTATCCTTTTGAAGTCATAAACAAACCCTTCTAGTTCAATGATAATAACTCATAGCAACTGTAGTTAGGGCCAGATTTACATCTCAAGAGCCTAAAGGCAGAGAAATCTGAAGCATCCCCTAAAAAAAAAAGACAATAGGGCCAGCTTTTTTTATCCTGATTAATTACCGCAAAGGTCTAAGAAACCCCAAATTTCAGTTAAAAAAAAACACTAAAATTAATTTTACTGCAAACAAACACAATAAACTACCCACATTTTTGGGAAAAATATAAAAGATGAGGTTGCACCAAGTAAATTGATACCCAACTTGACAAACTTTAAATTTGTGTGCACCCATGAAATGGAGACATACTTCAGTAGCGTAAATGTTCTATAGGTCATCAGTTCTTGTGCTAGAATTTCTGTTCTCACTCCAGCATGCGCAGCGATATATATCATATGTATCACAATCAACGTTGCCCGCAATGTTCTCACCCGAAGCCGACCTGTCCTTCGGCTCCCAGGTGGAAGCGTCGGCATCTTCACTAAGGGAATCAGGAAGTGAAGCCTTGCGGCTTTGTGGCCTGGTTCTCTACTGCGCATGCGCGAGTCGCACCGTGTGTCCTGACTGGTCCCTGTTGTCTTCTGCAATCTGTGTGTCTCCCAGAAGACAGCGGGGGAGGATGGAGGAGGGGCAAGACATGGCGCAGATCGCTGGAGATTCTGCGGCGACCTATCTCCGGAAATGGGAGCAAATGCTTGTATTAGACAGGTATCTGCCCCCCTCCCCCGCCCCCCAAAAGGTGCCAAATATGACATTGGAAGGGGGGAGGAACCGGATAAGCAGAAGTTTTTATTTTTGAGTGGAACTCCACTTTAAAAACAAAATTATCACATAGGGGGCAAAAAGTCCCTTATATGATTATTTTAGGTGACATGAGTCTTCTCTGTGCTCCACTGAATGTATTTCAATGCACATCGCATTGCAATACATCCCTTTCCTCTGCTAGCTGGGGAAAGTGACAGGGTGACCTGGAAGTGACATCATACATGACGCTTTCCGGGTCACCAACAGGAAGGGGAGGAGAGCGGACGGGTGTCTGCTGTTCTCCCTCTTTTTATTTTTTGCGCCTTCTGGCCACTCTGCCATAAAGCCCAACTCTTTGGAGCATACGGCTAAGGCCGCGTACACACGGGCGGATTGTCTGCCCAACTAAGTTCGTCAGACAATCCGACAGACAGTCCGTCCAACATTTGAATGAACGGACTTGACCACACACGATGAACAGACAGTCCGCTGAAAGCTTGCGCGATGACGTGTACAGCACGTATGACGGGACTAGAAAAACTACGTCCAATACACTGCAATGCACCCTTCGGCCGTGTAAATCCTTTCTGAGCATGCGCCATACTTAGTCCGTCCAACTTGCCTACACACGAGGCTGTCCGCTGAAACCAAGTTTGGACGGACAAAACCAAGTTTGGACGGACAAAATTACGGAAATTCCGAAAGACTTTGTCCGTCAGACTGTCCGCTGAAAAAGTCCGCTGAAGCCCACACACGAGCGGATTGTCCGCTGAAACACGGTTCAGCGGACTAAGTTGGGCAGACAATCCGCCCGTGTGTACGCGGCCTTATTGTCATCCTATGTACAGATACTCCAGTCTCTGCTGTGGAATTCTGCAGCTCCTCCAGTGTTACCTTAGGTCTCTGTGCTGCCTCTCTGATTAATGCCCTCCTTGCCTGGTCCGTGAGTTTTGGTGTGTGGTCGTCTCTTGGCAGGTTTGCTGTTGTGCCGTGTTCTTTCCATTTGGTTATGATAGATTTGATGGCGCTCCCAGGGATCATCAAAGATTTGGATTTTTTTTTATAACCTAACCCTGACTTGTGTTTCTCAACAACATTGTCCCTTACTTGTTTGAAAAGTTCCTTGGTCTTCATGGCAGTGTTTGGTTAGTGATGCCTCTTGCTTAGGTGTTGCAGCCTCTTAGATTTGCCTCTTATGCCCCGTACACACGATCCGAATATCGTACGACCGATCTCACTACCGTTTTCGGTTAATAATCGCAAGTAGAAATTGAATCGCTAAATAAAGTCATGAAAATTCTCGTACGATAGAAAAAAAAATCGTTAGTGATGTCATGTGTTGTAATGTATTTGTATTGTATTTTCGGACGACAGCTATACTGACTAAACAAAAATCATACGATTCGGAATCGTACGAGGAAAATGTCCGTGCATGTCCGATCAAACAATATCGGATGAACGGCTGTGATCGGCTGTCGAAAGTAGTGTACACACGATCCGAAAATCGTACGATCGTTTTTGTACGATATTCGGATCGTGTGTACGGGCCATTAGACACTAATGGCCCATACACACGATCCGAATATCGTACGAAAACGGTCGTCCGAGGAAGGATCGTACGATTTTGTGTGTACACTACTTTCGACAGCCGATCACGACCGTTCATCCGATATTGTTCGATCGGACATGCACGGAAAATTTTCCAAGTACGATTCCAGATCGTATGATTTTCGTTTAGTCAGTATAGTTGTCGTCCAAAAATACAATACAAATACATTACAACACATGACATCACTAACGATTCATAACAAAGGGGACGAATACATACGCACATGCCAATTATCCTTTTTTTATTTCTGAAAAATCGTTTTATGTATATATTTTTCTAATTTTACTTCACCAACTTAGACTATTGTGTTCTGATTCATCACATATAATTCAGATTAAAAAAACATTGAACTAAAGGCTGTAATGTAACAAAATAGGTAAAAAGCCAAGGGGGTGAATACTTTTGCAAGACACTGTACATATCTCTGGTAAACATAACCCAAATCATTGTATATTATTGGTCTGTGTGAAAGTTATAGAGTGTACAATCTATGGTACCAATCACTGAAAACTGATCACACCTGATGTATTGACGGCCTACTCATTTCTTGAGACACTAAGGCCGGGTTCACACTGGTACAACACAACAGTCGTACGACTTTGCCCTGCGACTTGAAGTCCGACAGCCATCTGGCTTCAATGAACGGGGATCCAACTTTGATCCCGACAATGCAGGCACTTTGTGTCTGGTATACATCTTTAGGGGGAACACAAAAATAAAAAATGGCATGGGTTCCTCCTCCAAGATCATACCAGGCCTGGTCTGGTAGGAATTTTAAGGGGAACCCCCACGCCAAAGAAGGTTGGATGGAGCAATCACATGGTAAAGGGCTGATGAGATTGGCTCTTTACCCCGATCTGTGATGCACTTGGTCCCGAGAACCCTGAGAGCACAAACACTACCGTGTGCATGCCCCAGGGGGCGCGCAGGAAGTACAATTCTGGGAGAACGTCATTGTACACCCTCCCAGAATTATCCCACTCCACTGTAGCCATCATTTGGCTATGGTCCAGTCGGCAAATGGTTAAAGCATTATTAAAAATCCCTACTCCCGCATAGGCAGGTGCAGTCTGCTGTCTCCCCTGCAGGTGGTGCTCACCCACAGCGGCGATGCAGAGGGAGAGGAAGCCATGAAGAACCTGGTTCCTCTATGGTGTCCTGAGTCACTTGAGCAGCGATTAAATTGGATGTTGGCCGCCCATGTGAATTTGATGGCCCTCTTAGATATGGTAGAGTCTATATAAGATCCTGTCCCCTGGGCTTGGGGTGCTTTATGCAAGTAGATAGTGTAGGGAAAGGAATCTCGTCTGCTATGGACAGTACTAGCAGTAGGGAAAGGTTCTTCACGAGGAGCTAAAACGTAGGGTTTACAACCTCTCTAGACCCCTGCCTGCTTGGGCTCAAGATGGCCAGGCCGCATTCTGCCTCTCTCTACAGATGCTGTCAGTTCGGCTGAAACCTGCTTCCTACATGCTGTGGAAACTGTAACTGAGTCTGGGCTGCCTTTCCACCAGGTGTTTGTGAACGATCTTTGCAGAATTTCAATTCAAGTCATTTCATCGCACTGGGACTGTGTGTGTTATTGCCACCACACTATGCCCTACCCCATCTACGCTTGGCGGCAGTCGGCAGGATATGTCCTTGCAGCAGGTGCAGAGGGAGGACTAGGCTCCAGCATGGCTCCACTAGGATCAGCCTTAACACTAATATCCTAAGTTTAATGGCTCTAATATTCCTCTGGCAGAGTGGGAGGAGAGACTGGAGAGTGCTGAGCGCCTGTCCCAGGTCCCGGTCCGGCTGGTGGCAGAGCTGGCTATTAACGCTTTAGAGGCCAATGCCCGTGGTGATGGCGCTCCTAGAACATGAGCAGGCCACCCTAGAACAGATTGTGTCGCACTTGGAGAGACTGCTTGGGGAGAAGCTGCCACTGTGGCAAAGATTCTTCCTAAAGAAGCAGCAGGGAGACAAGAGCCTCACACACTATGCGGGGGCCATTTAAAATCTTGGGAGATGCCTAGAAAAGAGGGATAATCGCGGTTGTGGCAACATCACTGATTCAGACCACATACTGAGGGACCAATTCATAATTGTTCTGACGGAAGATTCGGTGCGGAGAGCCCTACAGGGGATTTAAAGCACAACCCATCATTTCCTTTCACAATATGCTGGTGCATTCGGTTGCAAGGGAATAAGAAGAGGAGGATGCAACAGTAGCCATTACCAAGAAGTTGGAGCCTGCGTAGGTCAAGGAGGAGGCCCGGCCCTGTCACTCCTGTCAGTCATGCAGACAGCTCTGACGAAGCTAGCTCAGGATCTGGCTGCCTTGAAGCAGGAGGTAGCCTCATCTAAAAAGAACTCACCCCTACCCCATAGGGGCGAGAACCATTTATACAAGGACCCTGAAGAAGACAGAAAATGTTGGCAGTGTGGTTGCTATTGATACATATCCAAGAACTGTGTGTGGTCTGGACCCAGGAACCTATTCAGGTCTTCATTAAACTACTAACCCCTAGGGCAGAGGATAGCCCCTCGGACAGTCAACCCAGAGTCCCAGCAAGTCTGAAGGCTCCTAACCCAGTGATGTCTGACCTAGTCAATGGGCAGGTGGTCTCGTGTTTGATTCACACTGGGTCAGATTTGAACAAACCCTGCAAGTCATTAGCACACAACCCATTAGCTCAACCAGTGATGTGTTCCCTTTTAAAGACATGTTACAATAATTAACAATGTAAGGGCAAGACCATAACAAGTGTATCAAATCTGGGACCAGAAAACTACATTTTAGGCACAACATTATTCAATTTAGTGGAGAGTTCAGTAGTGGTGTATTACATGGGCAGTGGATTTTATATTGCTGCTCTCTCCATATTTCACCCACAATCACCTTTTGTAGGCGAAGCTAACATTTATGCATATTCTCTAAGGCTCCGGTAGGGGATTGTAGGTTTAGGTAAGTAGGTTTAAAATCTGTAGCCAGGATAAATGTGTTGCATTTACTTTGCCTTAAAGTTGAACTTTACTCTCCTGATCAACATTACCTATATGTAATCCTTATGCTTCTAGCTGTAGTAAATAGATAGGGAGGTATATTATATTAATGTTTTAACCTTTTTTTTTTTTTTTTTTTTTTTTTTTTTTTACATGTCATCAGTTGCTTCTTGATTTCTGGCCTAGGTCAAAATGATGTCATACATCCCTGGAGTCTTCATGGGCATTGTTTTTTCTTTCTTCTGAAGCCTGCCTGAGATGGATTCCAGGAAGAATATGTTACTTGAATAATCTGCCCTTACTCAAGATGGCTGTGGCTATAAATGCTAGGGGGTGTTTTTCATTGTGATTTCTCAAAAAAATAAAAAATCATGAAGACATGGATGGATTGAATATAATTTTGGCTTGTGGTGTTCAGATAGAGTTAAATTCTGATTTAAGTGCTGGTAGCCAGGAGAGGAGTATTGTTTCTTGTTGTTTGGGTTGATTAAGGACCCAGATTAGAAGTGGATTTCATGGAAAATTGGTTTATTCTACAGCTTTTGATTGAGTGAATTGTTACATTTGCTTGCATTGTTAAATGTGGGATCGATATAAATAATATGAATTGTGTAATTAACAGAAGGAAACACATCTTTAGAAAGTTTCCTAAAACCTTGAATTTCTTTTTATACCAAATAGAGAATATCTGGGAATCAGATCCTTGAGGAGAGATGGTTGTAGGTGTATGCCAAAATAGCATCAAGGGGGGATATTAGGCTTAAATTACAGATTTAAATTACAGATTTAACATACATATAGCAAGTGCAACATAAATACACCTACAGATTAGGTTGAGAGAAATTGTAATATGTACAGTAGTTCTGTGTATGATGTCCTGAACATGTGCATATTTGACATATTTTATTTTAAAATGGTATCATTTACCTTTTATATGCATCCCTATGAAGTTCATAAATGGTGTCTAAATGGTGTCATCTGGTGCCACCTAGTGTTTCAATAGCAGTACTAGAAAAGTATAAGCCGTTCAAAAGTACACACAAAGCACAGGCTGTTTTTAGATGTCTAATGCCGCGTACACATGACCTGACTTTTCGAGGGACTAGGTCCGACGGTCTTTCCGACGGACTTTCGGCGGAGTTCCGACGGACTTTCCCAATGAACGGACTTGGCCACACACAATCACACCATAGTCCGACGGCTTTGAACGTGATGACGTACGACAGAACTAGAATAAGGGAGTTCATAGCCAGTAGCCAATAGCTGCCCTAGTGTCGTTTTTTGTCCGTTGGACTATCATACACACGAATGGATTTCTCGGTCCGGCGGAGTTCCGATGGAAAAATTTAAAACATGTTCTATTTCCAAAGTCCACCGGATTTTTGGCAAGCAAAGGTCCGATGGAGCCCACACAAGATCGAATTGTCCGACGGACTCGTTCCGTCGCACCTTTTCTGTCAAAAAGTCCGGTCGTGTGTACGCGGCCTAACCCAGGCAAAATAGCAAGCATTGGTTGTTGGAAAAGCAACCTAGGCTGATTATAGTGTATCAAGCAGGTTTGTACATTTCTCTCATGGTAGGTGTACTTGCAAAGGTTACTCCAGTTAAAACAGAAGATCAAAGTGATATTAAATGCTCAGTTTTTACTAATTACTTATTGAGTATACAGCTTCTTTATGTTTTAATCCTTGCCTATGTTCCAAAATAAGTTGCTGCCATGACCACTGCCCCAAGTTTCCTGATTCAAGGTGGCTCCTTTCTCTTGCAGCATCCTATGGAGCCACCTTTGCATGCAGGGATTAGAGGTGTGTCTCCCTACGCTGTGTTCATCAACAGAAACACACGGCCCCATGAACTAGGATGGCAAGGAACTCATTCTTTCTCCCCTCTCTTCTCCAAGCTAACAGACTGACTGGAGATGTTACTGCTAACGCTTTCCAGTAAGTTCAGGGAAGCATCACTGAGGGAGCAGGAGCCAGCAGCATAAAAAGTAAACTGCAACTGCTGGAGTAAAATTTTAACAAATAGTTTACTGGGAAATATTTGATTTATTGGGCTCAATGTGTTCAGCTAAAAACCACTGAGGATTTAAAGTGGTATTGAAGGTTTGTTTAATAAAAATGCAATGGTTTTGCACAGAGCAGCCCCGATCCTCCTCTTCTTCTTGGGCCCCCTGCCGGCACTCCTGGCTCCTCCCCTTGACCGGTTTCTCCCAATAGCAAGCCACTTGCTATGGGGGCACTGGTGTGTGCCCGCTCCTGAACCCTGCATTATGCGTTCATAAGACTCATAGCTTTGCAGCTCCAACCCGCCATATGCTCTCTCCTCATTGGCTCACTGGCTGTGGTTGACAGTGGCTTCTGGTGCTGTCTCAGCCAATGGGGAGAGGGAGTCCCAAGACAGCCGAGGCTCTTGTGCGCATCGCTGGATTGAGAAGGGGCTCATATGAGTATTGAGGGGCGCTGTTCAGGGAGCTGCACCCACAAGGTTTTTTGCCTTCAGGCATAGAATGCCTTTAGCTATTACAGTCACTTTAATGCTACTTTAAGGTAGAACTGAAGGTAAACTTTTTTTTTTTTCATTTTGGATTGAGTAATGGAGGGTTAAAATACCTGTCAGTTTTTTGCTATCTGTGTCCCCATTGGTTAGACTTCCTTTCATTTTCTGTCCCTTAGAAGAAAGAAAAAGGAAGTGAGAGAAAATTCCTCTAAAGTGAGGGATTCCCTAGTTGTCACCAGGGTCACCAGAACCGGTGCCACTATTGGAAGATTTTCTCTCTATTCCTGTAAAATTTTGGATTTCTTTCACTTTCACCCTTGGTGATAATGGTAAACGGGTCAAACAAAGAGGGTCTCCCTACTGGAGACACAGATTGCAAAAAAAAAACGTGCACATTTCATCAAACCTTTGCCGGCGGTATAGCCACGCTGTCCCATTGATTTCAATGGGTAGGAGCGGTTTAGGAACGGTGAATACTTCACCGCTCCAAAGATGCTGCTAGCAGGACTTTTTTACCGTCATGCTAGCGCACCGCTCCAGTGTGAAAGGACACTGGAGTGAGAGGAGCCGCTTTTTTCAGGTGCTATTTTTAGCGCTGTAGCGCCTGAAAAAGGCCTCGGTGTGAAAGGGGCCTTACTGAAGTCCCATATCATCAAGGTAACTGACAATTGTGTGGTCATGCAACACTGTACTCAAATAAAATGTATGTCATTTTGTCCCATTTTTTGGAGGAGTATTTGTTTACCAATATTTTCTACTTTTTGCTATACAGTAAAACATGCCCAATAAAAAAAAATTAAAAAATCTAATTTCTTCATAAATTTAGGGCAATATGTATTCTCTTATGCCGCGTACACGCGATCGGACTATCCAACGGACTTAGTCCAGCGGACCAGAGTCCACCGGACAATTCGATCATGTTTTCTTGCCAAAAGTCTGACGGACTTAGAAATAAGACTGGCTTCAAAACTGTCCGCTGGACTTGGCTTTTAGCGGACAGTCCGTTAGTCTGTGTGCTAGTCCGACGGACTAAAATCGGCGCTAGGGCAGCTATTGGCTACTGGCTATGAACTTCCTTATTCTACATCATCAAGTTCAAATCCGTCTGACTTTTGCAGTGATCGTGTGTGGCCAAGTCTGTTCGCTTGAAAGTCCGGCGGACCTCAGCGGCAAAGTCCATCAGATTGTCCGCCGGATAGTCCGATCGTGTGTACACTGCATTACACATTTTTTGGTTAAAAAAAAATCCAGATTAGCCTTTATTGATTGGTTTATGTGAACATTATGGCGTCTACAAACTATGTTGTATAATTATGGAATTTTTTTTTTTTATATATATATACTAGTAATGGCGGTGATTGGCGACTTATAACAGGACTACAATATTGCAGCCGATATTCTGACACTAATTGACACTTTTTTGGGGATCAGGGACACTAATAGAATGATCAGTGCTAAAAATATGCACTGTCACTGTACTAATGACTCTGGCATGGGAAGGGGATAACATCAGGAGCGATCAAAGGGTGTTCCTAGCCAGTGTTTTTGTGTACACAGTGTGCTTCTTTCACCAAGGGCAGAGAATGATTCTAGTGTCTACTTTGCAGAGAGACACAGGTTTGTCCCTTCCCCCCTGTCAGAACTGAGATATGCCTTGTTTACATGGGCATATCTCAGTTCTCTGTGTTTTACTAATGATCGTTGGGTTCGGGAGCACATCAAGTCCCCATGACCTGCAAATCTGCTTCTGCTGTGCATTATCACAGCAGAAGTGGCCTGCCGGTGGCTCGCGTGCCCACTACAGGCAGAAATGCAGAGTCACGTATATATACATATTACATGTACAGTGCCTTTTGCGAAAGTATTCGGCCCCTTTGAACTTTTCAACCTTTTGCCACATTTCAGGCTTCAAACATAAAGATATAAAAATTTTATTTTTTGTGAAGAATCACCAACAAGTGGGACACAATTGTGAAGTGGAACGAAATCTATTGGATTTTTGAAACTTTTTTAACTAATAAAAAAATGAAAAGTGGAGCGTGCAAAATTATTCGGCCCCCTTGCGTTAATACTTTGTAGAGCCACCTTTTGCTGCGATTACAGCTGCAGGTCGCTTGGGGTATGTCTCTATCAATTTTGCACATCGAGAGACTGAAATTCTTGCCCATTCTTCCTTGCAAAACAGCTCAAGCTCAGTGAGGTTGGATTTGGGAGAGCGTTTGTGAACAGCAGTTTTCAGCTCTTTCCACAGATTCTCGATTGGATTCAGGTCTGGACTTTGACTTGGCCATTCTAACACCTGGATACGTTTATTTGTGAACCATTCCTTTGTAGATTTTGCTGTATGTTTGGGATCATTGTCTTGTTGGAAGATAAATCTCCGTCCCAGTTTCAGGTCTTTTGCAGACTCCAACAGGTTTTCATCCAGAATGGTGCTGTATTTGGCTGCATCCATCTTCCCCTCAATTTTAACCATCTTCCCTGTCCCTGCTGAAGAAAAGCAGGCCCAAACCATGATGCTGCCACCACCATGTTTGACAGTGGGGATGGTGTGTTGAGGGTGATGAGCTGTGTTGCTTTTACGCCAAACATATCATTTTGCATTGTGGGCAAAAAGTTTGATTTTGGTTTCATCTGACCAGAGCACCTTCTTCCACATGTTTGGTGTGTCTCCCAGGTGGCTTGTAGCAAACTTTAGACGAGACTTTTTATGGATATCTTTGAGAAATGGCTTTCTTCTTGCCACTCTTCCATAAAGGCCAGATTTGTGCAGTGTACGACTGATTGTTGTCCTATGGACAGACTCTCCCACCTCAGCTGTAGTTCTCTGCAGTTCATCCAGAGTGATCATGGGCCTCTTGGCTGCATCTCTGATCAGTCTTCTCCTTGTCTGAGCTGAAAGTTTAGAGGGACAGCCAGGTCTTGGTAGATTTGCAGTGGTCTGATACTCCTTCCATTTCAAAATGATCGCTTGCACAGTGCTCCTTGGGATGTTTAAAGCTTGGGAAATCTTTTTGTATCCAAATCCGGCTTTAAACTTCTACACAACAGTATTATGGACCTGCCTGGTGTGTTCCTTGGTCTTCATGATGCTCTCTGCGCTTTCAACAGAACCCTGAGACTATCGCAGAGCAGGTGCATTTATACAGAGACTTGATTACACACAGGTGGATTCTATTTATCACCATCAGTCATTTAGGACAACATTGGATCATTCAGAGATCCTCGCTGAACTTCTGGAGTGAGTTTGCTGCACTGAAAGTAAAGGGGCCGAATAATTTTGCACGCACCACTTTTCAGTTTTTTATTTGCTAAAAAAGTTTAAAATATCCAATAGATTTCCTTCCTCTTCACAATTGTGTCCCACTTGTTGGTGATTCTTCACAAAAAATTAAAATTTTATATCTTTATGTTTGAAGCCTGAAATGTGGCAAAAGTTTGAAAAGTTCAAGGGGGCCGAATACTTTCGCAAGGCACTGTATGTTGCCGCGCTAAAGCATTGATAATAAATACTAAATCAACTAAAAAGCCCCAATGGAAAGTGAAAAATATGAATTTGTGAAGACTTTAAAGTCCAAAGTGTGTGCCTTGGCGACAAACACCATCAATGGAATTGAACGACAGTCCTGCTAATCCATTGTTGTAATCCCCATGTGAACTGTCACCAATAGGCAAAATGCAATCTTACCAGATTGGAAAGACTCCACTACAGAGTCCAATTCGCCTGTTGTAAACACTTAGGCGCAATACAGTTTGCATCACTTGGATGCAGTATATCAGACTAACTCAGTAAGGACCATATATTGCAGACATTTTTTTCAACAAAAATGAATATGAGCAATTAAAACACAATTTCCAGGCTGTACAGCAAAGATTCCAAGTCTGGGGCGGCGTGACAGTGATGCATGCGTAGGCCCGTCCCAACACATTTCGTCCCCTAGGACATCATCTGGTGATTACAACAATGGATTAGCACAACTGTCATTCAATTCGATCCATGGTGTTTGTCGCCAAGGCACACACCTTGGACTCTAAAGTCTTCACAAATTCATATTTATTTCACTTTCTATTGGGACTTTTTGTTGATTTAGTATTTATTATCACTGCTTTAGCATGGCTGCCCTGTAGCAGTAAAAGTCCTATAGGGTGGTCAGCAAGTGGTTAAAGTAGAACTATAGGAAAAACTTTTTCCTGGCGCATCCATGGCAACATACTAGGGATAGGCTCCACCTTTGGCTCCATCTTTAGGACAGTGAATATTATAAAAGAAAAGGTTAAGGATTCCCCATCATTCTCCTTTTTTCCCTCATACCTTATGGTCAGTGATGGTCACGATAGTCCTTACCTCTGCTATATGTAGGTTCTTTCTGGGGTCAGCCTCTCCCAGATGCAGTCCTCAGTCCTGGGCAGCTAAAGGCGCTGATAGGATGTGGGTCTTTTGGGATGACAGCAGTCTCCTAACCATGAGCGTTTTGCTGAGCTTCTGATATATGGGTCCGGTGAGCAGCATGCTAATGCTTTTCTTTTTTTATTATTATTATTTATTTCCCCTCCGTGTCTCTCTATTCCCCTTTCTAGCACATTTTCACAGTCCTTCCATCAAGTCTCTCTTTTGTAGGGCCAGCGCGCGCATGTTTCCGGTTCTTATGTGCGGCTTCTTGTGTGTTCGAGCTGCGCATGCGCTGGCGTTATGGAAATCGCAGGGGACATAGCGTGTCTCGTCGGTGGAGGGGCAGGCTCGGGCGGCCCTCTGTTTGCGCATGCGCGATGTCTGTGATGCCGTGGTGGCCAGATGGGGCAAAGGGAGCCGGTTCTGCCCTTTTCAGATTACAAGGGGAGTAAGTTTTGTGGTCTGCCCTTCTCCTGCTATATACAAATTATTGTTCATGCAGTATGACAGCCTTCTATCTCAGAGAGTTGCCTGTGTCCAGAGCTCCTGTAGGCAACTTCTTGTGCCTCTGAGTAGTAGGTCTCCTTTTGTATTTAGTTTTTTTCCCCAGAGTCCTCTTAACCTTTTAAAAATGTGTGTATATGTGTGTGTGTGTATATATATATATATATATATATATATATATATATATATATATATATATATATTGTACAGGACGCCGTGGCTGGGTCCTGGAAGGATGCTATGTTTCCCCTCTATTTGGTTTGTGGTCTCTTTAAGGGAATAAAATTGATTAACCCACCTGTTAGAAGAAGTGTGTTTAAAAACAAGACAGGAAGTGGTAGATGGGTGTGGAAGAGTGGGGAAGACATGGTGGATGGTGTTTGTGCTGGGTTGCAGCAACAGAAGTGGACAGCAGTGTCCTGCTTGGAAGGCTCCTGGCAGGGGAAGCTACCTGCCATCAAGATCAAGCTCTGTTTTGATAGAGACAACTATTCTGGACTTTGCAAGTCGGTGAGACTAAAAACCTTTTCCTTTTTGTTTTTGGCTGCTGTTTAAGTTTAATAAACCCCTTGTTGTGTGAAAAGCCTGTGTCCTGCGATCTACCTGGTCCCCCGAACATTACAAGTGGTGCTCGAATGCGGGCAGGACAAAGTAACAGGCGATTTCTTGCTATTTTTTATTTTTTGCATTGGATTTGAACTGACATTTAAAGGGACAGTACAGTGAATTTATGTCCTGGGTTAAAGCTGCACAACTGTTGAAAGCTGTAACAATGGAGGAGCTAATTAAACAGCTGTCCTTGGCTAATATGCAAGCGCAGACTCGCCATGAGGAAGCTAATCAGCGCTTAGCAACCCAGCTGGAGGTGCTGGCTTTGCAGCAAGAAAATACTCGCCTGTTGGTGGCCCAGTTAGCAGCCCAGCAAGCGACCCAACAAGGGGTTATGCAGGCTCAGATGGCGGCCTTAAAAGAAGCAGTGCAACAGCTTTCTCAGGGCCGTGAACAAGTCGCCCCTGGCAACCAGGTGACCGTAAGGGCAAGCCATTTTCTGCAGAAATTGTCCCTGAGTGATGATGTAAAGTCGTTTCTGGCTACATTTGAGAGGATGGCAGAGAGAGAAGGGTGGCCCCAGGACCAGTGGGTCGGCTTAATTGCTCCTTTCCTCACCGGAGATCCTCAAAAAGCCTATTTCGACCTACCACCAGAAGACACTAAAGATTATCAAAAATTAAAGGCAGAAATACTGGCTCGGTTGGGGGTGACTACGGCTGTCCGGGCCCAACGAGTGCACCAATGGAAGTATCGGCCAGATCGGCCACCGCGGTCTCAAATGCATGACCTGGTGCAACTAGTAAAAAAATGGCTGCAGCCCGAAGTGTTGTCTGGTCCCCAAATTGTGGAGCGGGTCGTGCTGGACCGATACTTAAGGTCACTGCCAGACGACCTTTAACGGTGGGTCAGCCATGGAGACCCCAAAACGGTAAACCTCCTTGCTGAGGTGGTGGAACGATATACAGTGGTGGAGGATCTGCTTGGCCCTACCAAGCGTCAAGGGCCCAGTCTGCCACGGCCTTTCCGACCAACTGCCGCCCTTCGAAAGGATGTCCTCAGGAGCCCTGGAACCAACACCCTGGAAGGCCAAGAGTCACACCCGTTACCCCCTCAGTGACCTGTTCCTGTTCGGAGAGGAGGGGATGTTCAATGTTGGCGATGTCATGCCTGGGGCCATACCCGGGCCCACTGCCCATTGCAGGAAGAACCCATGGAATGCGGGGTTCTTCGGAGGGGTCTTTTTATGCCCATAAAGCGTGTACAACACATCTTGACCTTGGAGAGGGGAAATTTGAGTGTGAAGTCCAAGTGAATCACCACCCTGCACGGGCTTTGCTGGACTCTGGAAGCATGGTAACCCTGGTTCACCCTAGAGTAATTTGGAAGATCGGTCCGGTAAGAAAAATTTTACGGGTTGTTTGCATTCATGGGGACACTAGAGAGTACCCTCTCATCTCGGTGTCCATCTCTACAGCATGTGGCACTTGTACTCAAGAGGTGGGGGTGGTAAAGAACTTGGTACATGATGTTATCATAGGACGAGACTGTCCGTTATTTGCAAAACTGTGGGGACAGGGAGAACTATCTGAAAGGTCCAGAGACTGGGAAGAAACTAGTCCCTCTGTTCCTGTTGTTGAGGGTAATAACCCTGAGATGCCGCATGTTCGTAATATGGACCCAGTTGATAAAAATGTTAAGGATTTGGTTAAGGGTGATGAAAGTAGTGCTGACACTGTTAAGGATGTCAAAATGTGGGGTTCACAGACCTACCTGAATACTGAGGGGGGGGAACCTTCTCCGCTTCAGGTAATGCTGGGGGAAGAGGATGAGGAAGTGGCCTCTACCCCTGCCTTGCCAGATTTGGGTGTTCCCCAGGGGGCATTTGGTACTGCCCAGATGCAGGACCCCACTTTGGCCAGGGCACGGGAACAGGTTGTAGTAATAAATGGGGAGCCCCAAGAGCCAGGTGCTAATGAGCGGTGGCCACATTTTGCAATATGTAATGAATTGCTTTATCGGGTTACTAAAGTGAGAGAAAATGTGGTATAACAATTATTGGTACCCCAACAGTATAGACGCAAGGTCCTGGACCTGGCCCATGATGATGTTTTAGGGGGACATCTGGGAGTTGAAAATATGGAGGCACGGATCGCCGACCGGTTTTACTGGCCAGGCTTGAAAGCAGAGGTAAGGAGATACTGTACCTCTTGTCCCACCTGTCAGTTGACCGCTCCGGCGACCCATTTCCGGAGCCCGTTGGTCCCTCTGCCCATAATTGAGGTCCCATTCGAGAGGATAGCCATGGATATAGTGGGTCCTTTGGTAAAGTCGGCTCGAGGTCATTCTTACATACTGGTGATCCTCGACTATGCCACTCAATATCCTGAGGCGCTACCCCTGCGGAATACCTCCTCTAAGGCTATTGCCCGGGAACTATTCCAGTTGTTTACACGGACAGGTTTTCCCAAGGAAATACTCACAGACCAGGGCACCCCGTTTATGTCGAAGGTTATGGCTGATGTATGCAAACTGTTCCGGATTAAACAGCTGCACACATCGGTCTACCATCCCCAAACAGATGGATTGGTAGAACGTTTTAATAAGACCCTTAAGTCTATGCTCAAGAGAGTGGTACAAAGGGATGGGAAAGACTGGGACTGCCTGTTACCAGCTCTCCTGTTTGCTATCCGAGAAGTGCCCCAGGCCTCCACTGGGTTTTCGCCCTCTGAATTGGTATATGGGCGAAGACCTCGCGGATTACTGGACTTTGTTAAAGAAGAATGGGAAAGTGAACCAATTCAGCATAAGAGTGTTCTTGAATATGTCTCTCAAATGCAGGAGAGGATCCGAACTGTGATGCCGCTAGTTAAACTATAATAGGGCAGCCAAAATTAGGAACTTCCAAGTGGGGGATCGAGTAGCAGTGTTGATTCCCACTGTGGAAAGTAAATTCTTGGCCAGATGACAAGGCCCTTTCGAGGTTGTAGAAAAAGTGGGAGAGGTAAATTATAGAGTCCACCAGCCAGGCAAGAGGAAACCCTTCCAGATATATCATGTAAACTTGTTAAAGCCCTGGACAGACAGGGAACCAGTGACCTCCCTGGCTAGTACAAAACTTGAGCCTCGGGTTGGGGTGGAGAGTGTCCAAGTAGCAAACACCCTGTCTAAAACCCAAAGTCAGCAGGCAAAGGAGTTCTTGCAGAGAAATAAAGAAAAATTTTCAGACTTGCCAGGGCTCACTAGTGTCATAGAGCATGATATTATCACAGAACCAGGAGTCAAAGTTTTTGTCCGGCCCTACCGCATCCCAGAGGCTCAAAGGAAGGCCGTTTCAGAGGAAGTAAAAAAGATGTTAGACCTAGGGATTATTGAGGAATCGCAGAGTGAGTGGTCGAGCCCAATTGTGTTGGTACCGAAGCCCAACGGGACTCTGCGATTCTGCAATGATTTCCGGAAACGTAATGAAGTTTCCCGGTTTGATGCCTACCCCATGCCCCGGGTAGATGAGCTTATCGAGAGACTAGGTCCAGCCAGGTATATCACTACGTTAGACCTTACCAAGGGGTATTGGCAAATGCCATTGACTAAGGCTGCTAGAGAGAAAACTGCTTTTTCCCAAGGCGTCTTTCAGGACAGCACCTGAGAGATAGCGACTCCTCCCTCCTTGTTAGGAAACACCTTCTTCCTCCAGACTTTAAAGGGAGGCACCTCCCTACCACACCTCAGTTATTGTGTTTCCTCCAGCCCGGAGGGAACATCTTTTGGGAGGGAGTCAGTTCTCTTAGGTGTTCCTGAGGGACTAGGCTTCCTTCCCTTTTTTTTCCTCCTTAAGGGACCCGCTGTCCTCCCGACCTACCCAGGCCTCGGCAGCGGTAGCAAGCGGGCTCCTCTTCCCCTCTTGGTGCTCGGAGAGAGCCGAAGATTCGTTGGCCCGCACGTCCGTAGGCGCGGCGGCGCGCGTGTGCCGCCGCCATGGTTTTTTTCGGCGGTCGCGCCGGAAATGACAGAGCGGGTCACTGGGTCGGCTGAAACGTCGTTTCCGGCGTGGACGCAGGGGGGAGGAGGGAGGACAGGAGCTGGTGCCTATTTCCGCTTCCGGTCCGGTGCAGCTGCATTATGGGAGTCCGGAGGTGGCGTGTAGCCACAAGTGGATCTCTGCACACCTGTTATGGAGGATTCAGCGTCTGCAGCGGTGGGGACAGGCACAGGCACCAGCAAAGCTTTTGGTCTCTCTCCTTTTTTCTTTCCCCCCTGGTGGCAAGGGGCCTGTCTGGGCACTAGAAGCTGACTGGTTTCTTCTCAGTGCACCTGTGTGGTGATCCCTATCAAGGCTGAGACTGGGTCTCACTAAGGGTTCCCTGTTTTTTTTTCCCTTTTTTGTCTTTTTCTTCATAGGCTAAGAGCTCTGACCCAAAGAAAAGATGTCCTTCTTGCAGGGCCAAGCTGGGAGAAAATTGGAAGAAAACCCTATGCAGTGCCTGCATTACCTCTTTAGTTAAGGAGGAATCAGCCTCTGTATGCGAGGATCTGGTTGCCTCTGTAAAGAAGGAGCTATACGCCACGATTCAAAATTTTCGTGACTCACTAGCAAACCCGGCTGCTAATCAGCCTTCCACTTCAGAGTCTTCCCAGGGGTCTCTCTCTATCCTGGTATTGGAATCTCTGCCTGAAGACCCTTCAGAGAGGGAAAAGCAGTCCACTGCTCTTTCCATGAAAGATTCGGAAGAGGAGTTGGAGGAGTCTGAGGTAGCCCCCTCTAAATTCAAACTGTCCCTTGAAGGGGTTGATGGGCTCCTTAAAGCCATTCATGCTACGCTTGGCTTAAGTGAGGAGAGAAAGGAATTATCACTCCATGACCGCATGTATGCTGGGTTGGATGAGCCTAAGGGCCGAACGTTCCCAGTTCATCCGGTCATCTCTGAGGCCATTAGGAAGGAATGGCAGGATCCAGAGAAAAAGCCCTTTTCTCCAAAGCCCACAAAAGGCGTTTTCCTTTTGAGGAGGACCCTGCAGCAGTGTGGAACAAGGTGCCCAGACTGGATGCCGCCTTCTCCCAGGTCTCAAGGTCCACGGATCTGTCCTTTGAGGACATGGGAGTTTTGAAAGATCCGATGGACAAACGCATGGATCTTTTGCTCAAGAGATCATGGCAATCAGTTATGAGCAATTTAAAACCAGCAATGGCCACAACGTGTGTAGCCAGAAATGTAGAATTCTGGATTAACCAGTTAAAGTCACATATAGCTGCAGATTCCCCCAAACAGGAAATCTTAGATTCCTTTCCTACCCTGACTGCTGCAGTGGCTTATGTTGCAGATGCCTCAGCTGAGGCAATTAAGATGTCAGCCAGGTCAGCAGCTCTAACTAATGCTGCAAGAAGAGCCTTATGGCTTAAAACCTGGCCCGGTGACTCGGCATCAAAGAGCAAGCGGTGTGGGTTACCCTTTTCAGGGGAACCTTCTCTTCGGCCCTGACCTCGATAATATTCTTGACAGGACAGCCGATAAAAAGAGATCCTTCCCGGTCAAAAAGAAAAAGCAGGTACCAAAACGTCTTTTTCGACCTCAAAAAGCTCAGGATCAGGACAGCAAATTGCAGGGGAGAAGGAAAAATTGGTTCTCCCCGAAGCCGAAAGGTAGAGGCGGAATTCTCTTCCATCCTCCTACACAGGCCGAGAAATCTCAATGACTCGTCTCTGCGGGTGGGCGGAAGACTACAGGAATTTCTTCCGCAGTGGTCAGGGATAACTTCAAATCAGTTTATTCTGACCACTCTCGCGCAGGGTTACTCACTCGAGTTTACCAACAACCCCCCAAAAAGGTTCCTGATTACAAACACCCCGCGGGACTCGGTAAGGGCCCTGGCCATGAAGTCCTCTCTAGAGGAACTGATGCAGCAGGGTGTAGTAGTACAGGTGCCCCTGCAAGAACAGCAGGAGGGGTTTTATTCCCATGTTTTCCTAGTAAAAAAACCGACAGAAAAATTTCGGTTGATTCTCAACCTGAAACCGTTAAACGAGTCCATCAGGTACAGAAAGTTCAAGATGGACTCAATTTTTTCAGTCAGGAATCTGTTGACGCCAGGATGTTTTATAGCGTCAGTGGATTTAAAGGATGCATACCTACATGTTCCGATCTCTCCCCAGTCTCAGAAGTTCCTCAGGCTGGCGGTGAGGTTGGGGGGTGTGGTTCATCATCTCCAGTTCAGGGCCTTACCCTTCGGTCTGTCATCATCTCCCCGAATTTTTACCAAAGTAATGGCAGAAGCTTTAGCGCCGCTGCGACTTCAGGGAATCGCAGTTATTCCTTATTTAGACGATCTGCTGTTTTTCGCCCCATCCAGCGAGGAATTGCAGATCAATCTAGGCAAGGCTCGCAGCCATCTGGAGGCGCTGGGGTGGATTTTGAACCTCCAAAAGTCATCCCTAAACCCATCTCAGGAGATTCGGTTTTTAGGGTTTCTAATAAATTCGGTGGATCAAAAAATCTTCCTTCCCTTAGACAAAAATACAGGATTTCCAGTGCAGTGTCTTTACTGCAGACCAGCCAAAATCTGACTGTAAGACAGGTTATGTCAGCTTTGGGGGTTCTAACCTCAACAATGCCGGCAGTCCAGTGGGCAAGAATGCATTTCAGGTGTCTGCAGGCTTTCCTTCTAAAATCTTGGGATCACACAGTGGCATCCCTAGAGGCAGAGGTAAGAGTGTCAACCCAGGTAAAAAGGTCCCCATGGTGGTGGAAAAGACAGGATGTCTTATCGGAAGGGTTAGTCTGGGCTTTTCCAGTCGAGAAAAGACTAACAACCGACGCCAGTTCCTGGGGGTGGGGAGCCCATCTAGGAACACGTTTTACTCAAGGGTCCTGGGCCAAAGAGGAGGCAATAAGGTCCTCAAACTGGAGGGAGCTCAAGGCGATTGCCTTGGCTCTGGAATTGTTTGTTCAGGAGCTTCAGTCCCATCACGTTCAGGTCCTAACAGACAATGCCACGGTAGTGGCTTATTTAAACAGGCAGGGGGGTACAAGAAGCAGGTCGCTTCAGGTACTGGCCATGGAGATTCTTCGGTGGGTGGAAAAACATTTGTTATCCCTATCAGCAGTCCACCTAAAAGGGGATCTAAACAGGTTAGCGGACTTCCTAAGCAGAAACGCTATTCGGGAAGCGGAATGGTCTTTAAACCCGGAGGTATTCGCAATGATTGCCGGGAAATGGGGGCTACCAGAGGTGGACCTCTTCGCCTCAAGGGAGAACGCCCAGGTTCCCCAGTTCTTTTCCCTGGACAGTCGCGATGGCTCGCTGGGCACAGATGCGCTGGCTTATCCATGGGAATTCCGTCTGTGCTACGCTTTCCCCCCCATTTCAGTTAATCCCGTTAATTTTAAGGAAAATTCAGAAGGAAAAGGTGCCAGTTATTCTAATCACGCCCTTTTGGCCAAAGAGGGCCTGGTTTTCGACAGTTCTAGGTCTGGCAATCAAGCCTTGTTGGCATCTGCCCCTCAGGCACGATCTGTTGTTGCAGGGCCCAGTAAACCATCCAGGAGTGGCCAGCTTGGCCCTCACGGACTGGTTTCTGAAAGGCAGCTCCTTAAGAGCAAGGGGTTTTCCAGCCGTTTGATCTCTACCCTTTTGGCAAGTAGGAAAAGGGTTACAGAGGCCATTTATTCTAAGGTTTGGAAGCGTTATAAAACGTGGTGTTTTTCAGCCGCCCAGGTGCCAGGGAGCCTTGTCTCCATCTTGGAGTTTTTACAAGATGGAGCAGACAAGGGACTAGCAGTTAGTACCCTGAAAGTGCAGGTAGCAGCTCTGACAGTGTTCTTGGAAAGATCTGTGGCCTCAGATCCGCTGGTGATCAGATTCTTTAGAGCCCTTAAAAGATCTAGGCCAGCACCTATTAAAGTTTTTCCTAGATGGGATTTGTCGGTAGCCCTACAGTCCCTAACAAGGGGTCCTTTTGAGCCCCTTGAGGAGGCTTCCCTTAGGTTTCTCACATTAAAGACCATTTTTCTGATTGCCATTGTCTCTGCACGCAGGATCAGTGAGCTAAATGCTCTGTCAGTTAAAGAACCGTATCTATCCATTTTTCCTGACAAAGTTATTCTTAGAACAGATGCAAAATTCTTACCGAAGGTAGCTTCAGTTCAGAACCGTATACAGGACATAGTACTTCCAACCTTTTGTGTTAACCCCAAAAGAGATAAGGAGACTCTTTTCCATACATTGGACGTCAGGAGGACTCTGTTGAGTTATCTGGAAAGGACGGAGTCCTTCAGACATTCAGATTCACTGTTTGTACTTTTCTCAGGAAGTAAAAAGGGTTTCCAAGCTTCTAAAGTTACTTTAGCTAGATGGCTGAAATTATCTATCTCGGAGGCATATTCCCAGGCAGGATTATCCCCTCCAGCAGGAATTTGTGCACACTCAACCAGGGCTCTGGCGTCTACATGGGCAGAGAGAGCTGGTGCCACCCCTGAGCAGATCTGCAAGGAGGCGACATGGTCGAGTTTTCACACATTTGTGAAACATTATAGACTGGACCTCACTTCGGCCAGCGATCAGGCATTTGGCAGAAAGGTCCTGCAAGCTGTTGTCCCGCCCTAAGGGGTAAGTCTCTGTTATCCTCTCAGGTGCTGCCCTGAAAGACGCCTTGGGAAAGACCAAGTTAGACTTACCGGTAACTTGTTTTCCAGAAGTCTTTCAGGACAGCAGCATCCCGCCCTATGGTATTGTATTATGCTACGCTGTGACTAACGTATATGTTTATGTGTTCCAGCCGGGGCCGGAGGTTCTCTTCTACAACTGAGGTGTGGTAGGGAGGTGCCTCCCTTTAAAGTCTGGAGGAAGAAGGTGTTTCCTAACGAGGAGAGAGGAGTCGCTATCTCTCAGGTGCTGTCCTGAAAGACTTCTGGAAAACAAGTTACCGGTAAGTCTAACTTGGTCTTTCTACCCCAGAGGGGAGTTTTCAGTACAAAAGGATGCCTTTTGGATTGCAAACTGCTCCAGCCACGTTCCAGAGAGCAATGGATAGGATTTTACGACCTCGCCGGAAGTATGCCTCAGTGTACTTGGATGATATAGTCATTTTTAGCAACGACTGGGAATCACATTTGCCCAAAATTCAGGCAGTGCTGGACTCTCTTTGGAAGGAGGGGTTTACAATAAACCCTGAAAAATGTGCTTTGGGAATGGAGGAGGTGAAATACCTGGGTTATATCGTGGGTAGAGGGGTAGTGAAACCTCAGGTCAACAAGATAGAGGCTATACATAATTGGCCCCGCCCCCTCACAAAAAAGCAGGTACGTGCATTCCTGGGCATGGTGGGATACTACAGGAGGTTTGTACCCAACTTTGCCACATTGGCGGCTCTGTTGACCGATCTGACTAAGGGTCGGAAATCGGTCATGGTGGAGTGGAATGCAGATGCTGAGAAGGCTTTTTTGGAGCTCAAGTCGGCGTTGTGCCAACACCCTGTCCTGGTAGCACCTAATTTTTCAAAAGAGTTTGTTGTCCAGACTGATGCTTCCGGTGTAGGATTGGGAGCGGTGTTGTCACAGGTTATTCATGGCGAGGAACACCCGATAGTCTTCCTCAGCAGGAAGTTAACACCAGCAGAGAAAAACTACGCCATAATTTACATAAGTTCTGATCTTGATACTAGCCCCTGAGAGAAAGGGACCCAGTCTGGCGGTATCTAGATAATATCCGGTTACTGGCAAATAGCCCAGTCCGGCTTCTGACACACAGATTCTAATCGCAACTCTCTTGGAATTTTCGGGTGGCTAGTAAACGAGGAGAAAAGCCAGCTTATCCCAACCCAGGAAAATTATCTATCTGGAAGGTCTCTTCGGTACTACAAGGGGAATAGTCTCTCTTTTCCCTTCTCAGAAAGTGGCATCAATTGCTCGGAGGATGAGGACGTGCAAATCAACCTCTCACCTGTCAGCACCCAAATGCCTAAGTTTGATAGGAACTGGATCAGCTTGCATACCAATGTTACCTTTGGGCACATTGACACTTGAGACATTTTCAGCTGGGTTTTTGGACACATTGAAAAGAGTGGTCTATGTCCCAAGAAGTGATCTGCCTGACGAGCCCTTCATAAGAGTCTACTGTGGGGGTGCAAGGAGAAACTGCTATAAAGACCACGGCGGCTGAGTTATATCTCTTTAGACCTTAATTTCCACAGACACCAGCAGGAAGGGCTTGGGGGGGGGGGGGGGCTCACTGTGGATGAACGTGAGTACAGGCAAGGTGGTTTTATCCCACAGGGAATCATGTTGAATGGTCTGATAATTCAGGCAGCATTTCTGCAATGACAGCCTTAGCTTTGCAGATCAGAAACAAATCGGTGCTTTCGCGCATGAACAATCGTGCAGCAGTGTCATACATCTAGTGCCAAGGAGGGATGTACAGCTTGTCCTTATTGAGGAAAGTGGAGCCTATCATGCATAGGCAGAAAGAAACTTGATAGATCTGAAAGCGGTTTATCTACCGGGATGACTAATCATGGCAACTGGTCACCTATCACGGAACTTCTGACACACGGAGTGGTCACTCCATCCCCTAGTTTTATCTAGGTCATGGATCTGTGGGGATTGTCAGATATAGATCTCTTTGCCTCAACAATCAACACCAAGTTTCCCAGATTCATTTCACGCCTCCCTCATTCCCAGGTAGAGCCGATGAAATTGCTGATGAGCCCCTGGAAAAGCAGTCTGGCCTACACCTTTGCCCTTCATCCCCTTATTTCGAGTTTCCTAACGAGATTACTAAGGAAGCTAATATAACTAATAGCAATTCTTGCATACTGGCCAGGGCGCCCGTGGCTCATGCTTCACTTACGCTCCCAAGGGAATCTCTCTCATCCCTACCCTCTCAGGTTGAATCTTCAGGTCTTGAGATTGAAAGGCAAAGGTTCCAATCGTCAGGATGTTCATCCAGTGTGTTCTTGACCCTCCTATAAGGTAGAAAGTCATCAACCAGTAACAGGTATGCCAAAGCCTGGGTTCAGGTCATGGCTATCTCAGCAGCCACAGACAAATTGGCAGAAGACTTCTTTGTTGTTCAATGAGGAAGTTACGTCCACCAACCAAACAGGTGTTTCCTACATGGTACCTTGCTCTTGTTCTGGAGGTTTTGTCGGTACAACCCTTTGTTTAAGAATTGCAAACCATGGGAGCAGAAAGCGAACACATTATCTTCTACCCTTATAGCGTAGAACTGTGTGCAATATGCAGTTTTGCACCCAAGATATCCGCTCCTGCTTCTCTGGCAGAACCTTCAGCTCTACTTGGATCCTACCCTGGGCTTTCTCCATGAGCTGGATATTTCCAAAGTTCCCAAATGTTTCCTACAGGCTACAGCTCACTCAGAAAAACAAGCTGTTTGTCACTCTGGGAAGCAAGGAAGCCTCATCCAGAACTAATCCGGCTTGAGTGGTAAAATTAATCCAGAAGATGTTCAGGTCTAACGACGGATCCTCCTTCTTCAGTCAGGGAACACTTGACCAGAGCAGTTTCATCATCGGCTGCGAAGGCAGATGTTTCAGTAGATACAATTGGCAGAGCAACAGCCTGGTCTTCTCAGCGCACATTTATGAGGCACTACAGGGTAGACCAGGGAGCTCTGACCTCCGTGGAGTAGGACAAATTAATCATCTTAGGTTTCAGCCATTACCCACCCATTTCAGCTAGTTATTTATCACTGGTATGCAGCCATGGATGCACCAGGAAAATGTAAAATCGTTTCATACTTATCGTAATTTTCCTTTCCTGGTGCATATCCATGGCAGCATATGCACCCTCTCTCGGTCTTCTATATTATGGGGGAGTCCTTAACCTTTTCTTTTATAATATTTACTGTCCTAAGGGAGGAGCCAAAGGCGGAGTCTATCACTAGTATGCTGCCATGGACATGCACCAGGAAAGGAAAATTACAGTAAGTATGAAACAATTATCAATTTTTGTTTTATTTTGGTAGTAAGGGAGGGTTATAACCCCTGTCAAGTTGTTTTTACCCATCTGTGTCCCATTGAGGAGATTTCCCTTCACTTCCTGTCCCATAGCCAAAACAGGAAGCTAGAGGAGATCCCTCCAAATTGAGACGTGTCACCAGGGTTACCAGACCTGGTGCCCTCTTTGGGTGCACTGGGATGAGAAGAAAACTAACACAGGTTTTAACTAAATTACAAAAAAATATTTTGGCTAGAGCTGGGATTTTAGGCAGGGTTCAAATGGCATTGCAATTCATTGTGAATGGCACCAAAATACCAATACCATATGTTACATTCCCAAAGCAGAGTCAGGTAGGTGAAGGTAAACTGCCTGCACCACCCTCGGCACTCCATAAACATCTACTGTACCTTTCATTTTGTAATAAGTCTTAGGAACAGGAAAAAAGTTTTCACTGTTTTTCACACTTTCAATCCTGTGGCATAATGTATGGCCCAAACAATGTATGTGGGACATAACTTGTTTTCAGGAGAATCACACAGAGAGTGTACAACGCATTAAGAAAACTTTTATTTTGATCAGCATTGTGAAAGGTGCTAAATTCATATGGAGTAACGCACGCACAAACATTTGGCCAAATTCATCACTCAACACTCTTTTTTTTTTTTTTCAAATAAAACTATAATAATTCTAATTATGGATCATTCTGTCTTCTTTACACCCCAAGTGTTAAAACTTGAAAACAATCGTAAATTTAAACATTGTTTTGTCTCTGCATTGTCTGCTTTATATCCGTGTTTTAAAGAGAGAAGTACACCAAAAACATTTTAACTTTTACATTAAAGTGAAGCTGTCATGAAAGAAAAACAGGCAATGCCGTTGCAAACCTCATTTGGTAGTTCATAGTTCCATGGTTGCCGTGACCTTCTTTATTAGATACCTAAACTGAATGCAGCCAGTGAGCTAGAAACCCAATGATCTGCACACTAGACTGTACTGAAACACCCCATTGTGCTTCTTCTATTACATGGCTTTTAATACAGCTATGATTTGTCATTTAAATGGCCACTTATTGACTAGACTCCAACCTGGAAGGAGCTATTGTTACTTCAGGACATCTAATCCTTCAGGATAAGGCCACCTGCGGCAGCACTGGTCAACTACAAATCTGCAGATATGAATAAGTAACACATGAAATCCTTACAATCCTAATTATACTATAATAATAACATGACTATAATGATAATACTAAAAAGAGAAAAGAAAAAAAAATAAGAATGATCATGGACTTTAAATTGGTAGCTAATAGTAGAACCAGATAAAAGAGAGCACTCAATTGAATAAAAAGCTACATTTTTTGTAACATCATTGTAAAAGTCATATGGTTTTACATTACAGTTCAGGAGTATACAGCTCAGCATTACAGATCAGGAATATATAGCCCAGCATTACAGGTCAGGAGTACACAGCCCAGCATTACAGATCAGGAGTATAAAGCCCAGAATTAGAGATCAGGAGTATACAGCTCAGCATTACAGGTCAGGAGTATACAGCTCAGCATTACAGGTCTGGAATATACAGCCCAGCATTATAGGTCAGGAGTATACAGCTCAGCATTACAGGTCAGGAGTATACAGCCCATCATTACAGATCAGGAGTATACAGCTCAATATTACAGGTCAGGAGTATACAGCCCAACATTACAGATCAGGATTATACAGCCCAGCATCCCAGGTCAGAGTATACAGCTCAGCATTACAGATCAGAAGTATAACTTTCAAGATCGGCTCTCAGATTATCGTATGATTGCTCCGAAAGCGGTATTTTGTTTGTGTACGGGCCATTAGTCTAACTAATCCCTCCACCTCCTTTTTTTTTTTTTTATATACTTGAAAATAAAATAAAATGAAGTAAAAAAAACCCACCTCCTCCCAATTTCCCCCCACCAGATGCATCTCACAGACTATCCGATCCATAATGCAGCATTGCCCCCAAAAGGGTTTTATCCACCCCTATTTGTGAGGAGTAATACAGCCATCCTGCCTATGTATCTTTAAATGTAGTCTGTTGGTCTTTAAACATATGTATCCATTTCTCTGCTTCCATTATTTTTTTCTACCTCCCTTTTCCAATCCATTATAGTGGGACATCCAGACTGTTTCCAAAATCTAGATATCAATATTTTGGCTGCAAAGAGATATAGAAAAAGAGGGCTTGGACTTTTTAGGCACGACCACATAGGTATAATGATGTCAAAAGCTACTTACCGTATATACTCGAGTATAGGCCGACCCGAATATAAGCCGAGGCCCCCAATTTACCCCCAAAAAAACTGGCAAACTTATTGACTCGTGTATAAGCCGAGGGTGAGACATGCCTGTCCATCCCTGTGTGTGTGTCCGTCCCTGTGTGTCCGTCCATCCCTGTGTGTGTGTGTGTGTCCATCCATCCATCCATCCCTGTGTGTGTGTGTGTCCATCCATCCATCCATCCCTGTGTGTGTGTGTGTCCATCCATCCATCCATCCCTGTGTGTGTGTGTCTCCATCCATCCATCCCTGTGTGTGTGTGTCTCCATCCATCCATCCATCCCTGTGTGTGTGTGTCTCCATCCATCCATCCATCCCTGTGTGTGTGTGTCTCCATCCATCCATCCATCCCTGTGTGTGTGTGTCCATGTGTGTGTGTCCGTGTGTGTGTGTGTGTGTGTGTGTGTGTGTGTGTGTGTGTGTGTGTGTGTGTGTGTGTGTGTGTGTGTCCAGCCTACCTGTGTCCCGAGCCTCCGTCCCGTGCCTTGCCTCCTTGCCTCCGTCCCGTGCCGTGCCTTGCCTCCTTGCCTCCGTCCCGTGCCTTGCCTCCGTCCCGTCCCGTGCCGTGCCTTGCCTTGCCTCCGTCCCGTGCCTTGCCAGGATCGCCTCGGCGGCCATTCTAAAATTCAAAAGCCCCGCCTCCGCCTCCGCCTGTGATAGGCGGAACACTGAATTTCCCAGCAGCCTGTGTTCCGCCTATCACCGATATCGTCTCATCCTCATACTACGGACGAGGATGAGACGATGTCCGTGATAGGCGGAACACAGGCTGCTGGGAAATTCAGTGTTCCGCCTATCACAGGCGGAGGCGGAGAAGGAGGCGCGGCTTTCAAATTGTAGTATGTCCGCCGTCTGTCTGCTCGATACGCTGATCGAGCAGTCAGACGGCGATGACTCGAGTATAAGCCGAGGGGGGCACTTTCAGCCTCAAAAAAGAGGCTGAAAATCTCGGCTTATACTCGAGTATATACGGTATTAAACATAGAAACAACATTAAAATCAACACTGAATAAAGTCCATGTCACAGAGTAAGAAAATATGATCTGTACAAGAAAGAGACTTAAGATATTAAAACGATATTAAATATCTGATTATGGAATGAGTAGTCATCCACCATTAATTTTTTCATGTCATCTCCGTTGGACAGTTCATATTTTCTTACTCTGTGACATGGACTTTATTCAGTGTAGATTTGAATGTTATTTCTATGTTTAACAAATAGCTTTTTTATAACATTAGACCTATGTGGTCGTGCCTAAAAAATCCAAGCCCCCTTTTTCTATATCTCTTTGTCTAAATCATAGGACGTGGCACCTAATATTTTAGCAGTATCCACAGCACCACTCTGTGGCGATACGCAATAGTTTATTCAATATTTTGGCTGCATTTAGCAAATGGGGAATAACGCTTCTCTTATAAAACTTAGCAGATGATGGCATCCCATGAAAAAGAAAATTTAATGGAGAGAATTCTATAGGTCTAAGTGTCATTTTCTTAATCCAAGGGGCTATCTCCTCCCAGAAAACTTTAATCTTTGGGCAATGCCACCATGAATGCAGAAATTAACCCCTTTAGTTGCATCCCGTCTAGCAGTTAACATCCGCCGATGGATATATCTGAGCCAATCGAACTGGTGTATGATACCATCTTGTCAGGAACTTATAAGACATCTCCTGTATATGGGAACTTATTAAAGTATGGTATGTCACTCCCATTAGCGTTTTAATCTGCTCTGATGTAAAATTATAGCCTAGTTCTCTTTCCCATTCTTGAATGAAATAGGGAGTTGTCATATTTTGGGCGCTTGGAACCAGCCTATACATTCGAGACAACATATGACCCGGTTCTGACACACCATTCCTCAAAAGTAGTAAGCGGGTTCGCTGGCCTAATCTGGTGCTGCCACTTATTGAACAAGTCTGTCAGTTGACGGTATTTCCATACAGCCATTGGTACTTCCCCCAGTATTCAGACCAAATCCACCAATGGAAGCAATTTACCCTGTGGGGCCACGCCAGCGCAATTACCCTTCTCTTCCATTCCCCAGCGATCTAAACTCCCTTTCTCTTCCCCTGGGGGAAAACCAGGGAAATACTTCCAATGGTGTTATATGGGATATTGGGGGGGGGGGGGCAAAATTCCCATACAGTTAATTCTATCCCAAATTGATAGTGTTGTCTTTGTCAGTGGTGATGCATATTCCCGAGAACCCCCTATAAGAAACTGGAATCCAGGGGACTCTGGCCAAGTTCCTACCTGCTAATGTTTTCTACAAGGGCATCCAAATTTTACTAGCAGAGTCATGGCACCAGTTCGTTATATGAACCAGGGCCATGGCTCTGTAATAAAATGCTATATCCAGGAGTCCCACCCCACCCTCCCATTTTGGTCTCCTTAAAATCTTGTCTGCCAACCTGAGATGTTTATCTCCTCACACAAAGGTCATAAAGGTCCTTCGTATTTGTTTAAAGAATGTCTGTGGGAGTGTTATGGGTACGGTATGTAAAACGTAAATAAGCCTGGGAATTACACTCATTTTAAGTGCGTTTACCCTGCCAAATCATGTCAGAGTATGACTTCTCCACTTTTGCAAGTCTTTTATTATGGATACCATCAAGGGTCCATAGTTTAGATCATATAGGCATTTTATATCTGAAGAGATATAGATCCCTAAATAGAATATAGAATCAAGGCGCCAAACAAAAGGAAAAGATTGTTGCAAGGTGGTCTTCATCCTCAAAGGTACATGGCTCGGCATCAACACTGATTTCTCAATATTTATTTTAAAATTAGATATAAGGCCAAACCTGCCTATTTCCAACATCAGTTTCATCAAAGACTATTGAGGAGAGGAAAGGTACAACAGTAGATCATCTGCGTAAGCTGAGATCTTATGTTCTGTTGATCCAATACAAATCCCCTTGATCTTCCTATTTCCCCTAATCGTGCGCAGAAAGGGCTCCAGCACCATAGCAAATAACAATGGGGACATTGGGCATCCCTGCCTAGTCCCATTCCGTATCTCAAAATAATCTAATAGTCTACCATTAACTTTAACCCTTGCTCTAGGATCTGCATACCTCCACCTCCTTCTAACTATTCAGATTGGAGCAAATTAAAAATAGGTAAATACACACATCTTTTTTATACAGGCTAGACAGAATAGGTAGGAGGAGGGGGGAAGGAACATTTTTTTAGGAAACGATAGGCTTGAGCTTTTCATCCACCTTGAAAAAGAAAACGAATGCAGATAAAACATCTTAAGGACTAGTAAGCTGCAATTATTGACATTTTCTTTCCTGGGTTTGGATATGCTTTTAAGGGTAAATCCACTTTCGTGGGGGGAAAAAAATGGCAAATGAAAAAAAAAATAATATAGCGTATACAATTGCAACACAAGTCATATTGTGATATATTATTAAAAATTACCTTTCCTTTTCAATCTGCAGCGCTGTAATTTTCAGAAAATGTAATGCAATATGGCTACCTGGAGGTGTTCTGTACACATAATGGGGGTTATTTACTAAAGGCAAATTCACTTTGCACTGCAAGTGCACTGGAAAGTAAAGTCGCTGTAGATCCAAGGGGGACATGCAAGGAAAATAAAAAACAGCATTTTAGCTTGTACATGATTGGATGATAAAATCAGCAGAGCTTCCCCTCATTTCAGATCTTCCCTTTAGATTCAGAGCGACTGCACTTTCAAGTAGATTAAAGTAGATTTGCCTTTCGCAAATAACCCCCAATGTGCACAGAATGCCCCCCAGAAACATAATTTCCTGCTTGTGTGATTGGCTCACCAATTTTCCCAGAAGTCTGCACTAAGATACAAGTCCAATTTCAGACATCCCATGCAGCAAAATTTTTATTTTTGGTGAGATATTTTCAATAGGAAATCAGATCTAAAGGGATACAGGCCCAGCAGCTTTCCTTATTAGAGCCCTGCAGGTGCACAGCTGATTGATAATTATGAAAAAAACTCCCATTAGACACACAGGGATTTATTGAGAATAACAAAAGGTAGGAATCTGCAACAAAGTTTGGTAAAATCCCTGCAACGTACATAGATCACCCGGAGGGGAATGTTTTTTCTCAACAATAATGGAGTTTTGCTTTAAAGCAGGGGTCTCAAACTGGCGGCCCTCCAGCTGTTGCAAAACTACAAGTCCCATCAGGCCTCTGCCTGTGTCAGCCTTGCAATGCCTCATGGGACTTGTAGTTTAGCAACAGCTGGAGGGCCGCCAGTTTGAGACCCCTGCTTTAAAGGAAATCAATCGCCACTACTAGTGATAGCAGCAGGCTTCTGGGTCCAGTGCCGAATTTTGCCCTTTCCCATAGTAATCAGAGTTGCTTGCTCAACACTACTGCCATTCAGAAGAAGCCCAGTATTGTTAAAATGAATAAGGGCGTTTTCTGATTGAAAAAGTAGTGATTGTGACATCTTTACACCTCGTTCTATCAGGATCATTGAAAAAAAGTAAAAGGCTTTATCTGAATAATGGCAGTGCCTAGCAGGAGATCCCCCTGCGATTATGTAGAATTTTAGATACTCGGCACTGGACCAAGAAGACTGTAGTAGTGATTTGCAGCTAATACACGCAGATGAGGATTTCCTAGTCTACCTGCTTGAGAAGAAAGCATTAAAGCCAGAGACACCCATGAACCTGTGTCTTTTTTCAGCCTTACAATATATGTAACTACCAGCTTCAAAAAACCTTTAGGCCTCATGCATATGGGCATATTAATTTATGCTGCATTTTTTTCTTACGTTTAGTCATATTTATGCACGTTTACATGTATAGTATATGGCGTTTAGAAGTTTTGTGCATAAGCTCATTTTATTGGCTAGAATATTCATGTATTCTAGCCATTAGAATCCATTTACAAAGCAAAGCAAGGTCCATAGAGACACAGATGAGCGAGTTTGGGGTGGAAGAACATGACTGGCTTGCACAGAGTCCTGACCTCAACCCGATAGAACACCTTTGTTTGATGCGAGCCAGGCCTTCTTGTCCACATCACAAATGCACTTCTGAAAGAATGGTCAAACATTCCTATAGACACATTCCTAAACCTTTTGGACAGCCTTCGCAGAAGAGTTGAAGCTGTTTTAGCTGCAAAGGGTGGGCCAACTCAATATTGAACTCTACGGACTAAGACTGGGATGCCATTAAAGTTTATGTGCGTGTAAAGGCAGGTGTCCCAATACTTTTGGCAATATAATATATGTAACTATCCAGGCCATATAGCATTCTCAGAATGAAAATGAGTAATGCAGGTTTCTACTTTCAGTTTGGGGAGTGGTGGGCATCAGCGGTAAAGCGACGCTATTCGGCTGCTAGCGGGGCAGTTTTAACCCCTGCTAGCGGCCGGAAAAAGGGTTAAAACTGCCCGCATAGCGCCACTGCAGCGGTGCTATGCCGACGGTTTAGCGGCGTTGCCCCATTGTTTTCAACGGGAAGGGGCGCTCCAAAGATGCGGCTTGCTGGACTTTTTGTACCGTCCTGCAAGCGCACCACTATACAGGCGCCATTTTTAGCACTGTAGCACCTGTAAAGCACCTCAGTGTGAAAGTAGTCTTAACAACAACATTTATATTACTATGTGGTGCTTTTTTTTTTGTGTTGTTTAAAATTAATTAATTACATTTAATTAATTAAATTTCTTAAAATTTTTAATTAAAAATTTAAATTAAGTATCAGCTGGAATTTATGACAAAGTAGATTAAGAAAAGGGGAGTGGGCTTTCCATAGCTTACACTGAAAGTAAGGGCAACATTTCAAAAAGGTTATGTTTCATGGCAACATCACAAAACTCAACTAATATTAATTCCCTCCAGCTGTAGAAGCTGAAATAGAAACGTCTCCCTGTGTACAGCCTACAACAACCACCCACCTTCATCTGACACTCACCATGTAATGTATAGCATGTGTGGAGCGCACAAAATGTGATGGAATGAATCCTATGTAGAGTCATTCTTTTATACTGTAGCATTAACTTTTCTCTTTTTTTGAAAACTTACTAATACAAGAAAGTATCACAACCATCAGTGTGGTCAGCTAGTATCTGTCTGCTCAGAAACTCCAAAATTCATCTGCTTGAAGACAAATAAAAACACTCTCAAGGCTGTAATAATCAGAGGAGTATGGTAAAAAAAAAAAGCTCTGAAAGATAATAGTAATATAATAATTGGATGACCTTCCCACAGTGCTGATCTCAACGATATTGAACATCTTTGGCATAAGTTGGAATGGTGATCGTGAGCCAGGTCTTCTCATCCAACATGACCACAGAAAAGCTCCTTTGAAAGATCGGCAACCAATTTCCACAGACACACTCCAAAATCCCGTGGAAAGCTTCCTCAGATGGGTCAAGGCTGTTTTACTGTATTAAAATAAATAGGGATGGGTTAAGCTTTAAGGGTCCCAAATCCCATATGTGATGTAGCCTAGACTTAAAAAACAGCAGTAGCAGGCTTTTGAGGTAATCAACGTATAAATTACTTTAAAATCAAATATTTTTTATTTTCACATGATACAAAAACAATGAAAATAATATAATGCCTCATTGTTCATAATTGTTCCCAACCCAGCACCTGACTATTAGTTTGGTATTTAGTAGATCACACTTGTAAAAAGTAATGTGGTAATCCTGTGTTGTCCCAACAGATCAGGTGGAGGGGTTGCGACTTGACTCGTTTGTGTTTAACGATTTTCCTGGAAAATAAATGTTGTTTCCTAAGGAGTATGAACGAGGTCAGGTATTACATCTGCCACATACACTGGAGCAAGGAGCATATTACGAAAGGGGGAAGACGCCAACATGATAACTCGTCCTGACTCATCCGTCATTGGTGGGAAATTATGTAAAAATTCTTGCCATTTATACAGGTTGGCTTTAATACAAATATACACTTAATACGTGACAGCAGACTACCAGGGCCCTATGGGTTATCTAAGCAGAGAGATCAGCAAATTGTCTTCTTCAGACACTCTGGGGTTGATTTACTAAAGGCAAAACGACTGTTTGCTCCAGTTGCTCCAGAGTTTAGTAAATGTGGTAAAGCTTCACTTTGTGAAGAATACTCAATCACATGCAAGGAAACTTTTAAAAAAATGCATTTTTGCTAGAACATGATTGGATGATGGAAGTCCACTAAGGGGACACAGCCTGCCAATTGATCGACTCCAAATTTCATTTTGACATTCTGCACTTGTCTGTTCCATTAGCCAACTATCTGCAGTTGATATATGTCTGTAGTATTCTTAGAATGCAACAAAGTAGAGATACCTTAAAGTTGTCCAAAAAGGGCAAGTAGATCAAATAATACACAGTCAAACACTGAAAAAAGTGACAAACATTACTATACAAGTAAAAAACTAAATAATTTTATCGCAGCTACATTCTTTTTCTTTTTCCTTTCTAAATAATTTTATTAACTAATATGGCATTAATATATATGAATTAATATGAAGCAGTCATGATTGGATGACGAAACGCGCCAAGGATGCCGCCAGATGATGTAATTACGCTGATAAGAAGCAGAAGTTGGCCATCTTGGAAGCCAAAGTCTAACCTTATGGGGGAAATGCTTGTTTAAAAAAGCAATTATCTCTATGTGCACTGGATGAAGTGCGCTCGTTTTGTGAGTAAGATTTTAACCTTTTTTTAATAACTTGATCTGGTAAGCTGTAATGTTGCCCAATGAGGTTCTTTTTGTTCTTTTTGAGCTAATTTTGGAGGAAAGGTGTTCATATGTGGAGAAAGACACAGATGAAAGTTTGCATGGAGACAAAGCCCTTTTAAACTGCAAGACGCATATTGACATAATTCTCAATAGGTCAAAATCTGAGGTAAGCACTACCTGTTTGGAAAGTGGAAGAAGCGCTCTGCGGTGGTGATTCATTTAAAATATTCACTGATGCATGTTTCAGTTTCTATGGGCTCAAATTGAGGTGGAAGAAAAAAAGGAAGTGGGCTATTAATTAATATATATATATATATATATATATATATATATATATATATATATATATATATATATATATATATATATATATATATATATATATATATATATATATGCTTTTTATATATATATATTTTTCACTATTATCATTTGCATATAAGTGGATGGACGATAATATGATAATATTTATTATTCATGCATTTCAATGAAATGTATATGCTATGTGTATGAGTTTTATGTATTTTTATTGCAAATTTGGCACGGGAACACATGACAACAGCTGCAGCAATCATTTATATTATTTATTGAATTTGGTTCACAATTTGCGCTTTAGCGTGGATGACTCTGGTATAATACCTAGCTTTTCAAATAAAAAAACCATAACCCCATGTAGGGAAATTACTATCTCGTTAAGTAAAAAAAAATATGCCTGTACTCTAGTTCTATAAAATATCTTCAAATAGTGTTCGGGCCAAAAAAAAAAAGGGGGGGGGGGTGCAAAACAAATACAGATAAGTAAGCTCTATAGTTTAGTTTAGCATGGATCACATCAAATATTTTCTTCAAAACCATTTCTGGTCAGTACCCAATACCCATGTATGTGGAGAATATTTTTGTCTCCACAAAGTCTTTGTTGTGGATCTCTCTCTACGCAGTATACCATCCCCAGACCTTTTGGATGTCCTAGGAGTGAAACTTTTGCTACAGTAAAGAGCCCCATAAACCCCCTTTTTTTTTTTTGCACCGGTGTGACGTACTCTTGGAGGTCAATCAATTTAAATGATCTTTTTAGTTAAATTTTTTTCTCCAAAGGTTGACTATTTTCCACATCAGATTTCATTATATAAATAGGTTAATCTTGGGTGAAAACATTTATAAATAGATCCCTAATTTTTGTTGATGTAAAGACATCATGTCAAGGAGTTTTCCTTTTTCAAAGTTTATGCATGTTCCCTTGCTGGATAAATATCTGTATATAAATATCAAAATATCAATATTTTGCAATGAAATACTTGATGTATTACACTCCAAAATATGAATGCAGATATAATATCACTATGTACAATAAAGAAATCACCAAAGGGAACTACCTAAACATGGGGACACCTAAGGCTCAATGTACACGGGACGTTTTTACAACCTTTCCTGAACAATGTAACTTGACAGATAGTAACCGACGTTTAAAACTTCTGTTTTGCTACGTTTACATGCCGCGTTTGCGCTTAGAAGCGTTTTAAAAACAAAAAAAATCTATATTTTTTCAAATAGCCAAAAATGAAAAACGCCTGTAAACGAAATGCAGCTAAATGCGAGTTACCGTGTTTACAAGCTGTTACAGGCATTTGACTTTTCAAATGCCTCTGAACATCCCTCCTGAATGCATTTTTTTTCCTTCAAAAAAATGCTTCTCAACTCAGCTGCCTAGAAACTACTATAAACGACCCTGTGTACATGGACTGATAAGATAACATAGAGGAGAGTTCAGAGGCAGCAGATAAGAACACCCACCTGCTCCTAAATGTCCATTTACCAGGAGCAGTGTGCATGAAGTCTTATCCCCTGTACACACCGTCGGAAATTCCGATGGAAAAAGTCAGTTTGGGTTATGTTGTCTTGTGTGGGCTCTATCGGACTTTTTCTGTTGCATAAATTCTGATCGTGTGTAGACAATTCCGACGGACAAAGTGCCACACATGCTCAGAATAAACTAAGAGACAAAAGCTATTGGCTACTGGGCCGTTTATAGTCCCGGCGTACGTGTTTAACGTCACCTCGTTCAGAACGATCGGAAATTCCGACAAGTTTTGGCCAAAGTCCGTCGGAAAAAATCCAACGGATTTTGTGGTCGGAATGTCCGATCGTGTGTGTCAGGTCACCTAGAGCCCAGGTGACAGATGCACACCGTAGGGCTTAGGAGTGCACCGCAAGGTTGTGGACCCTACAGCTGACTGCTGCGGACAGGGGTCAAGGTGATAGGAAGGCAGGGCCGCCAGAACACCAAGATGGATCCCACCAGGGTTAGAGCGTAAGATTTCCTGGGGCGCGGAGTCTAAGAGCCAGCAGGTGTTCACCAGAGCCTCGAGTGGTGAGGATGGACTTGGCTGCAACTGGCTCCAGGTCGCGACCCCCAGGGTCCCCCAGCTCACACCCACAGTAGGCAGCAGGAGGATAGGGATGGTGAGGGACAAAGCCAAGGTCGGGGCCACAAGCAGACAAGAATAGTCGGGGACATGCCAAAAGGTCAGGATCACAGGCAAACAGGGATAGTCAAGACACGCCAAAGTCGGTAATGGAAAACAGTAGAAGAGCACACGGCAGGTAACAGGAAGCTAACACACAAAGGTTGATCAGCAGGATTGGCTAGCAGTGCACAGGTTAATATAGAGTTGTCTGATAGGAGCTAGGGTGGAGCCATGCCAGAGGATGGATTATAAAAGCAGTCAGGTGAGGCTCGGCTGGTCTCTAGAAATGAGCACATGGAGACAGGTAAGCAGACGAACTCTATTGCATAACCATGACAGTGTGTACAGGGCATAAGAGCCTTTTCACACTGAGCTGCGGGCTGCGTTATCGGTAAAGCGCCGCTAGTTTTAGTGGCGCTTTACCGTTGTTTTAGGTGGTTAAGAAAGGGTTAAATGCACCTGTGTAGCTTCGATGCCAAAGCGCTTTGCAGGGGCTTCGGCAGCGGTGCCCATTCATTTCAATGGACAGGGGGGTTGGAGGAACGGTATAAACACTGCTCCTCCACCGCTACAAAGATAATGCTTGCAGGATTTTTTCTAACGTCCTGCAAGCGCACTGCTCCAGTGTGAAAGCACTCGGGCTTTCACACATGTGCTGCAAGGGAGGCATTTTTCAGGCGCTTTACAGGTGCTATTTTTAGTGAAAGAGGTGTAAGTGTTGAATCAGTCTAAGCCCCTGTACACATGGTCGGACATTCCGACAACAAAATCCGTTGGATTTTGTCAGACGGATTTTGTCCGAAACTGGTGTTGCATACACATGGTCGGACAAAGTTGTCGGAAAATCCGATCGTTCGGAACATGATGGCGTTATTTCGTTATGACGGGACTACGTTCTGGCTAGTAGCCAATAGCTTTGGTCTAGGAAGTTGATCTGAGCATGCGTGGCACTTTGCCCAATCTGAATTCTCTACAAACGATTGAACAAAGTCCGATCGGATCATGTTGTCGGAAAATTTTATAGCCCAGCCCTAAAACTTTGTCGGTCTGATATTCTGAAACAGTCCGATGGAGCCAACACACGGTCGGATTATCCGACAACACGGCCCGATCGGACATTTTCCGTCGGAATATCCGACTGTGTGTACAAGGGCTAATAGTGCCAGTTCTCACATGCGCTACTGCTGCTGAGGATAAAAAAAGCACACTCCCCCAAAAAGCTGTGCTCAGTGTATTTAGTGGAAATAATCTGATGTGGGGAAGAGGAGTGGGTATATAAGACAAGCTGCATGGTGTAATAAAAAAAAAAAAAGAAAGCAAGGTGAGGTATATGAAATTAACAAAAGAGGTGCAAAAAAGGTTGGAAGATAGAAGCAGTACTATTAATGCTCAAGTTCCTGTATAACCAAGGAAAAATTATGACAGAGTGGTGGGGGCCACTGGGAAGAGGAGCCGAAGCCCCATTATGGTACATTTAGGGTATATTTTTGTATATAATATTGTGTTTTTTTATGTTTTTTTTTTTTACAAAATCTTTAGCGAGATGAAAGATTATTTTTGATGAAGTTTGAGAAAGTATCATTATTTTCTAAAAGGACCTGCCCCTGACCCTCCAAACGTGTAAAATAAAGGTCTCCAGTTTAAAGATACCGCTCTTTATCTTAACGCACTCTTACCAGTACACACCAGCAGTTGAGGACTTGCACATGTCATGAAAAAGCTACTTAATCTGAACACAATGGATATTATAAAACTCAGATTATGTAACTATGTAAGACATTAAAAAAAAATTTTTTGGACGTTTGTAGCCCCTTAAAACACAATGCATTCAACCCGCTAGCAGTTCCAATCCTCCTTCCCCTTCTTTGTGGTGACATTTTTTTTTGTTGCTTCAATATATTCCAGCCAAGCATACTGTGCATGAAAAGCTGCCACCAGGCATCTATCAAAATCAGCACAGAATTCAGCATTTCCCTATTTTTGGACATGAAACAAAAAGCTAACTGGCTGCTAGATACAAGTAAAGAGAGGTCAACTTAGCATCTGTCTTCCTTTGCAATGCTAAACAGATAGCAGCATCTTTTCCTCTCCAATAACACACATTTGTTTCGGAATTGAGAATTGGCCTCCAGCTCTTTTATTCCCACTGCTGGTGTTTAACTCTTCCTGTACTGTAAATTTACAACTGCTATTTACCTATTTTATCACTCCGTTATATTAGTGATGTTTTTAATTATTTTAATTATTTAAAATTTTGTTTGTAGAGGCTTACAGGACTTACTTTTTTTTCTATTGTTACAGTTATTATTTATACAATTTATAACCTTACTACTTTCTTTTGGTTAAGTGATATCATTGTGCATCCATTATTCTCGGTGCCATTCTTTACAGCCCAATTCCCCCACTCTCTATATTTAAAATAAATAAATAAAAATAGTTGTACACATCATACCTTTTTGAAGATGATCACGTTTGATGAAGGGGTACGGCATTGCCTCAAACTTTGATTTAATCTCTTTAAATAAATGTTTTGACTATTGATTACAGATCCATGGTGTGCTGACAACATATTTTCTTATCGATGCTGATACCAGTCAACCTGTTGGCAGTTTCTACAGCACCCACTTACTTTAGACCTTGCCCAGCAACGTGTGCGATGGGAATATACTGCATATATTTTTTTTACTGTTTTAATAAACTGATTTTGGGCTTTAAATAACATCCTTTCACCACAAGCTGAGGTGAGCGAGAGACCAGACATCAGAGAATGAGGATGAGGAGGTCATGTTCAGTGTAGAAGTGAACTAAGATAGGATCAAAAGTACGTCTACCAAGTGAATTCATCAGTCTGCAAATTGTTATTTCTAGGTTAGAGTTGGGAAGACCTTGAATGGGAAGAAACAGTTGTTTTTTCCCCCCCCCAAAAAAAAAAGAAGTGTGGAGTATGTTATTTTACAATGATAAATAATATATCTATGACATGGTATTTAAACTATATATTATGAAGACCTTAATGAAAGATTGCTAAGACTTTATGTAAAGTCCTAAATTATTGCAAGTTCTCTCAGGTGAAGACAAGCATATCTTGAAATACAATTCAAGTAACACTTTACTTCTCAAACAAGAGAAATATGCATTTCTGCCTCTAGAGGGCACTGCAGGGGAAATTATTGAGTTTGGTTTGCCTACAGTTGGGAAGACTGTACCTCCAACAGATTGGTGATTGTTGGAATACAGTAGATGATAGTTTCTGTCATTCCAGGCCTTAATTAACAGGTAGGAGGGTAAATTTGTTCCACAAATCAGTTTATCTTTATGACCTTTAAATTATTCCTATTAATGTTCTCCACCATCGCAGCATAATGTTTTGTTTTTTAACAGAAACATTTTTATTTATCAATTGAACATAACAGCCTCAAATCATCAAACAGTGAAGCACAATAGTTATCTGCAGACAACAGCCAACATCCAGGAGTATAAGAGCATCAAACAAAACATTTCATCGCACACAGCTCAAAGAATGGTGAGAAAGGTGTACAATAGTCTAGCAGATAAGATGGTATGCAAATAGGGTTACATTAACAATGCATTGTTCTACATATCAGAGCAATTAAAAAGTGCTCAATCACAGTAAGGTATCAAGGCAGATCTAATATGATCCACAAAACTTTCCAAAGCTCTCCAAAGAGGGAAAAAAAGAAGAGGGGAGAGGGGAGGAGGAGAGGAAGGAGGTGGGAAGGAATCTCAGAAAAGAAGAAAGGTGGAAAGAAGGGGTCTAAAGTCAGGCTGGGGCCAACACAGGGATACCACGGTATATAAGATAGTACTCCAGCCACTGTAGAGGTAATTAGAGCTAAGGCCAAGGGTTTAAACCAGGAATCTCCTAACTACAGCCCCCAGCTGTTACGGAACTACACATCCCATGAGGCATTGTAAAACTTTGACATTCACAGACATGACTAGGCATGATGGGAATTTTAGTTCCTGGACAACTGAAGGGCCATAGTTTGAAGACCCCTGGATTAAACTGTCAGAGCCCTGGCATCCACCCAAGCAGCCCAAATTTTCCCTTATATTTATGACACTTAGTGCCCATGTATGTGAGCTTATAGAGAGGCAGGACCGAGTCAATCAGAAATCCCCACTGAGATATTGTGAAGGGGTCAGGTTGCTTTTATTCAGAAAGCATAGCCATTCTAGCATAAAAACCAGCATAGAACACAAAACGTCTTTTGTGGGTAGATGCAGCCACTGATTTGCATATCCCTAGCAGTAGGATCGTCGGATCCACTGCCACAGACCATTGATCCTGTTGATCATGCATCACCACTGAAGTTTTGAAAAAGGGGACACTCTCAGGCTTCATGGAAAAAGTACCCACTTCTGGTGGCACTTGGGGCAGTTTACAGATCGCGTAAGTTAAATCCAGGAGAGGCATTAAAGTGGAGCTCCACCTTAAAAAAAATATTAAAAGTCAGCAGCTACAAATAATGCAGCTGCTGACTTTTAATAAATGGACACTTACCTGTCCAGGGTGCCCTCAATGTCGGCAGCAGATGACAAGCAATTGCTCGTCTTTTGGCTGCCCCAACGCCATCTTCGGTCAGGGAATCAGCGCCTTCACTGGTTCCCGTGTTTGTTTCCCAAAACACAATGGGGGGGGGGGGGCATCTGCAGATATTCTGCGGCTATCTATGTCCGGAAGTGGGTACAGATGTAGTATACAGCCCCCTCCCCCCTGAAAGGTGCCAATTGTGGCACCAGAGGGGGAGAAAAATCCAATGAGTGGAAGTTTCACTTCAGGGTGGAGCTCTGCCTTAAGGGGTATAATATGCCCTGTGCGGAGATTTGAGCTGACTAAATCTATCGCTGGCCGAAATAAAAGTGGGCACATATTGCTGGACCCCCTCATCCCAGTCATCCTCCGACAAGGGAGGAATGTCTTTCTGCCAAGATTGAAACAATTGGACCCTCTTGTAGTATCCACACTACAACATAATGTTTCCCTATAATCTGGTCAGTAAATTGATTTTTCCATTCCTCCTCTCAGTAAAATAGTGAGACCAACATCTAGAGTCGGGATCTCAAACTGGTGGCCTTCCAGCTGCGAAACTACAAGTCTCATTATGGTTGTGGGAGTCATGCTTGTAACAGTCATCCTTGCAATGCCTCATGGGAATTTGCAAATATTGCGAGAAGAAATATTATTTTACAAATCCTACAGGGAGGAAAAAACACATCCTGGCATGTCAGAGGTTCTCTAAAGGCAATAAAAAACACTTTATGGAATTAAATGATGAGGACCAGAAAGAAAGCATCTTTTCCCTCCAGGGTCCCCATTCCAGAATCTTTCTGCTGCTTCTGGATCATCACAAAAAAATTTATTCAGCATCTTCAAGTAAGGAAGTGTTACAAACCATGGCCTCCCAATAATACACAATACCTTCATTTACAGAGAAAATGTCATCTGAATGTCGGGAGAACACTGTCCATGTACTTGCAAGAGTGATATATGCTTCTGGATCAGCTTTGTCAATAACTGAAAAATGCACACTGACAGGAAGCTATTCGATTTGTAAAAAAAAAAAATGTTTAAAAGGCAAGTTTAGTTTATTAACTGAATAAGTTGTACTTTTATTTCAAGCATAATACTTTTATACACCCTTTCAATTTGTAAAACGACTTCACTCTGAATTATTTTTATTTTTTTCAATTTTTTCAAAAATTCAATTTTTTTTGCAGAGATTTTACATATCTAATCTGGGTACCCCAAATCAACATTTTTAAAATGGATTTTGAAGGGTTAAATAACCTTCTGTTTTTGTTGCTATGTGACCCTACTCTAGTTATGATCCTCTCATTTTCTGCTTTTGTTACAAGGTCTAAAGAAGAGTTTCGCAACCAGGGTACGATGGAACCCTATGGCTCCTACGTAGGTTGCTATGAGTTTCTTGAGCAGACAGCAGTGGTGAAATGACCTCCCACATACACTGGGAAATTTTCCTCTGACTTCGAATGGAGGGGATCATTTCTATAATGACATCTAATAATAGGGGGTACCACAGATGTTTAACTATCTGCATTTCTTGTTTAATCATACCATTATCTATTTCATAATTCAAAATCATGATTATTATTGAAAATAATGTTGTTGTATACAGGAATTTGGAGTTCACTGAGGGTTAGGTCAATTTTACCGGAAAAGTCAGGCCTGAGCTTTTTAGGCTGGGCTTCTCCTAAGGGTCACAGGAGTGCAATTAGTTTTGCACTCCTGTGACCCGTTTTCAGCGGAGAGCGGTCTGAAATCCGCTGACGTCACTGCCATCAGTCGAGGCACCGCGTCATCCCGACATCCTGACTTCACTGCCATCAGTCGAGGCACCGCGTAATCCCGACTTCCCAAGGTTGGATCCACCAGGTGCCTTGACTGATAGCAGTCTCAGTGTCTCAGCGAGAGGGCCACTCTCCACCCCTCCACAGCTCAGTGCTCCAAAGAGTGTAGAGAAGCAGAGCAGGAGTAATGCTGACTAATAGTCAGTATTGCTCTGGTCAGCGGTGTTTGGTGGCTCGGTTCTCAGTGCAGAGATGCCGGGGGACAGCTGCAGCATCGGTTTGATGCTGCATCCACCTAGGTAAGTCTGATTAGCAAAAAAAACCCATACTTCTCTTTTAAATTCTAATTTCAGGGAACCCACACTTTGCAACAAACCCCTTTAACGTCTATGGGGGCTAATTCTGCAGTTAAATCACAGACATTTTTAGGGCTAATAGGCAAAACGTTGTCAAAAATAGCTTGATAAGTTAGGCACTGCCATAGCAGACATTTAACAACACACAGAAAAAAAATTATAAAATACAGTGCAGCGGGGAGAGGGTTATTTTAATGAGGCTTTGATGGCAACATGGAAGAAGAAAAGATCATTTAAATTACTGTACATGCTCTGGGGATGCCTTTAAGCTTTATTATTATTATTATTATTATTATTATTATTATTAATATCATACAGGATTTATATAGTGCTAACAGCTTGCACAGTGATTTACAGAATAAAGGGAGAAAGAACACTTACAATACAATTTCATACAAGGAGATTAGGAGGGCTCTGCTCATGGGAGCTTACAATCTAAAAGGGGTGTCAAGTGCTTCCAAAAGTAATAACTGTGAGGGAAGAGTGATGGAGAAGCATCACATATTTTGAATTTGTACCCATTTTTTCTAACTTGTACATTTAGGTTGGCTTAAAGGCTAAGTTCACCTTCTAGAAAATTGCCTATGCAAGTATTTTTAAGTAGTTTTGGCTGCAACACTTTTTTTATGACATGGCAATTGGCCTGAAATGATTAGTGGAAGTAGTAGTCACAACAGATCTCAAAACTATAAGATGGCTTCCTTTAAAACAAAAAAATAAAGCTAAAGTCATTAACTTTGTATAAATTGGCCAGTGGCATAACTGTTTGAAATAATAGTTAGTGAGCTTCTTTTTTTTTCTCGCAGTACCGCAGTGCGTTGCCTTAAAAGTTTAATAAAATATCAAACAGAGTATACATCCCCATATTCTCTGAATCTCCTCTCATTCCGAGTAATTTCCAAAATATTCAAAATATAGACTTCAGGTGTGTGTTTAGTAGAAATTTGCCAGTGTCAGGACTACTAGCAGGTTATTAAATAATTATAAGCTGGAAGCTTCTTGTTTCAGCAATTAGCTTTACTTTCACGGAGAAATACATTACATGCCTTTTATCATAGAACAGGAAGAGAATACAAACGAGTGCATACAACACAATAAGGATGGTACTTCCTCTGATTACCTTACCATAAATAACACACTATAACACTGCAGTGCCACCGGATAGTATAGACAGATATAATGCATATTATATATATATATATATATATATATATACTGTAGTAATATAGGAAGAAAGAAAGAAAGAAAGAAAGAAAGAAAGACAAGGAAATCGCCAAAAATAGGCTACAGTGGCTGTACGGTATGTAAGCAGCTTGGTTAGGCCACAGTCTAAGAAAGAGAGACAAGGCACGTTATTCTTGAATTAAACATTAGAATGTATTATCCAAGAAACAATAGCCACAACCATTTTTGAGTGTATAATACAAAATTTACTAGCAGCTAACATTACAAATTTAGTATATTTGGTCGAGCTGTGGAAATAATGCATTGCACTTTTATAGTGTGGAAGGAATGCTCCGGGAATAGGTCATAAACGCTGAGGTGAAATGCAAGAATTAGTACAACCGCAGTGGAGCTGCTGGAATATTGTGTGGTATCTTTACAGTCCTGGAGCACCAGAATAGGCTGCAAACTCTGAGGCAACTCTGAGGCTTAATGCAGGATTTACCATGCAGTAAAGATTAGAAATTTTGCTGCTGTAGTCAAGCTGCAGAAACATTGTGTGGCAGTAATGCTACAGAATGACCTGCAAACTCTGAGGCGCAATACAGAATTTCCTCAGCAGCTAAAAATGAGAAATTTTGCAGCCATAATCGAGCTGTGGAAATATTGTGTGGCACTTCTACAGTGCCAGAGAAACATTTGTTTGGCCCCCCCGAACTGAACACAATGCATTGTGGTGCTGCACAGTGCATTGCAAGCCCTGATTGGCTGAAGCAGTGAAAGCTTCAGCCAATCAGGGCACAGAGCACTGTCAGAGTCATGATTGGACACTGTCATCATGACTTTATACAATTATGGCTCATTCCCACCCCACAGTATAAAAGTATTTTTTCAATGGCAGCCATTTTCAGTGTGATTTTGGCATGGAGAGAGATAGAACAGGGCTCTGCTCAGTGCTATTAGTTAGTAAGTGTGCTATACTGTGCTATTTTGCTTCACTTGTCAGTGTAGAATATTAGTTTAGTGTCAGTCTAGGGATAGTGTGAGTGTAGTGAGGAGGACCATCATTCGGTTTGCATAGTGTGCAGCTAGAGTAGGAGCAGACCAAATAGTTTCACTGTAGTGTAGTGAGACTGTGTCATTCATACATACATTAGTGTAGAGTAGGGACAGCTTAGCTAATTTCAGTGTAGTGTGGTGAGACAATGTCAGTAATCTTTACATTAGTGTATAGCTAGAGTAGGGACAGTTCAGATAGCGTCAGTGTAGTGACGGTTGAACACTGTCTATTTGAATGTGTTACTGCCAGTTTAACGCCATTTACTTTTGTGTGCTTTACTGCCAGTTTAACTCCATATATTTCTGTGTGTCACTGTACGTTTGGCGCATTATATTACAGTATATTATAGTGCATCTGTGGAGTGTGTCTGTGTGGTGTGAGTACTCAAATTAAAGTGCACCTTTACATTGATTAAAATGCATCAGATTTCAAATTCTTCTTTACATTTGCTTATATAAACCCCCTTCTCCCTCCCAATAATGTCTGGGAGGACAACAAGGAGATGCAGACCTTCCCTTGGCACTATAAGGGGGTCAGCAACAAATGTGTCCACAGGCAAAGGTGGACATGGCGGTCAGTCCTCAGGCAGGGCATCATTTCCTCTGTTTAGTGAGCTTGCCCGTGCTATCCTGCCACAGCATGCAGAGGAGGTGGTGGACTGGCTTATTAAACCTTCCTCATCCTCCTCATCCTCTGTTACACAACCAGAGACAAGCGTGCAGTCCCCTGGAGTTGCCAGAGTGGATAAACCTGCCTCCTTGTCCACATCTATTCCTGCCATAGCCCCAGCACCAGCCATTGAGTCAGCTGAGTTATTTGACCACAGCATCAGCCACTTACGCCTTGATAATGCCCAGCCATTACTGGATTCAGATGTTGGTTCTGAGGTTGAAGATGACAGGAGCATGAGCCTAGAGAGAGGGAGGAACACTTGTAGACAAATTGCTGTTCATGTTCCCCAAGCCGCAGCGTATTGCCAAATTGTCTCCAGTAGTAATGATGACGATGGAGGAGATGGAGATGGAGATGATGACGATGATAAGGTCACTGATGTGACTTGGGTGCCAGATAGAGCAGAGGAGGAAACTGAAGGTGAGTCGGCACAACCCCAAGGAGGTCGACATCAAGAAAGAGTAGAGAGCAGCCACCCTATTCCATCACATTGTGTAGCTGTTATGTCCTGGTCCACTCCCCAAAGTTCAGCTGTCTGGCCCGTTTTCAATACATCTGCAGCAGATTTCACTGTTGTTATCTGCAAACTGCGTCTCAGGCACATCAAACGTGGCAAAAACACCAACTATATGTATAGCATTGCAATTTTTTTGCCTTCATCAAGAGCACCTCTATAGGATTACAGTGGGAAGGCCCATCCGACACCCAAAGAGTAATTTTTTCTGCACCTGTTTGACAGGTGCATATCATTGCAATTTTTTAAAGCAAGGCCAATTCTTGTTTTCATCAAGAGTAGCTCTATAGGGTTACAGTGGGAAGGCGCCTCCGACACCCTAAGACCAATTTTTACGCACATGTTACTTCTATACAAAGTCAAAGTGACACCAGAATGTATCCAAAAAATCTCTAATCTTGTTCCCAGTGCACTACATTGTGGCCTCATCATACACACTGGTTTCCCAGCTGTTGCTGAGCAAAATAAAGGAGCTTGCAGAGAGAATTTCATTTTTTTGGCTTTATAAATGCAATTATTGCTGCAGCAGATTCTAGACATGGTACAGATCTGCCACTTTACAGGTAGCCTAAGAGGACCCCCCCAGGCACTATATTGGAAGGAATTTTTCATTTTTAGGTTTTTACTTTAAAAATATAAAAAAAAATATATAAATATTACTGCTCATTTAAAAATGAAGTTTTTCACAAACTTTTTTTTATTGATACATGTCCCCCAGGGTAGGACCCCATAACCATTGTATGCCCAATTACTTGCATATAAGCCTTCAAAATGGCACTTTTGATTTTTGACGTTCGGGTCCCATTGACTCCTATTTCGAGTCCAAACGTTTGCGGTGTTCAGAAGTTCTGGTGCAAACCAAACAGGGGCCTATTCAGCCCATCCTTAATTAGCAACAGGGGTTTCTAGCCCTGGGTAATCCAAGACTTTACTTTTAATAAAAGTGGGCCAGTTAAAAATGTCAGGGGACAGGCAGATTCACCTTTATATAACAAAACCTCCTGCTGCATGGAAAGCTCTCTAAGACAAAACATAGGCTGCAGAACAACACAGTAACACCAGTGTATACTGTGCAAGTTCCAGTTGGACACCTAATAATCCATATGTTTCTCACTTCTGAGAGGGTCTGCATCAGCCTTGGACCTGATGTAGTTAGCAATCGTGTGATTCAAGTAATGCCTTGGAGTGCTGTCTGGAGTTGAACCTGGCTGCTGTGGTGAAAAGTGTTAAATCCACTGTCACTACTGTTCCTCCTTTCAGGGATCAGAAGATTAGATACCCATTGGTCATCAGAGGGAATCCTGCCACCATCAGAAAATGCTGCAAAGGGGTTCTTATGCAAGACCCCTTCAAAGTTCTACATTTAGGCTCCTCTGGGATGGTGGCATGAGATCGGCCATATTACACTTGTACCCTTGCATTGAGCAAGTATACGAGCATAAAAGACCATTCTCCACATATGGCCTCCAGCAGAGGACTCCTTGGAACATGAGTCGCTGAGACCTTGGTGTTGCAAAGGCTGGCCATGAGACAGCAGCAAATCCTCATCCTCCTGCTGCTGCTGTGCCTCCAGTGCCAGGTCTAGCAGGCCATGTACTGTGTGCTCCAGGAGGAACACAAGAGGGGCTGTATCACTAATGTGGGCCTATTCGCCATTCACTATTTTTGTCCCCTCTTTAAAAGATACCACATTTCTGCAGCATCCCAATTGATAAGCCATTGGAGAAGAGAAAACATTTCAGATCTCTACAGCCTTTCCTTGCTCCAAAGATACACAAGTACTTATTGATGGAATGTTGATGCTGATGCAGCCTCTGCAGCATGGTCAATGTTGGGTTCTATTGTGAGAGGAAGTCCGAGATGAGGCAGTAGGCAGGCAGCTGATGCTGGTGCTGCATTTGGCTGGGTATGACCACCTAAACTGATCACAAACCCTTCTATTTTGTCAAAGGCTCTTCTCGAAGCAGTGTACTTCATGATTACCCACTGCACCTCCAAGTTAAGGACACATGTCAAGTATGGTTCTTGTGGGATTTTTCATATGCAAAGGGTGCCAGCTGGTTAATGACATTGTTACACACAACCTTGTCTGGCTTAAGGTGGCATAGGGTCAGCAACCTCTCGTCTCCTGTCCCCTAAGCATACAAGCTGCAACACAGTATGGTGGCATTTAGCTTGGGATACTACATATGCTTTGGGAGATTACCTGGTTCCAAAGAGTCAAAAAATGGGGCTAATGAGGAGGAGGGGGTACAGGTGGCTACTCTGTCACCATTGGCCAAGATACATGGTGGTGCCTTTAGCTACCGCGGTGTATTTCATCCTGCAGAACTGCATCCATTCCAGTGTGCCACAAAGGATATGTAAAGTTTCTGCTTATGCTTACTGGACCATGTGGTCATGTGTACCTTTCCACTGACAGCGTGGTCCAGCAACACAGGCACATAACATTCCATATGATGGTGGAGGGTGGAAAAGGCCTTTGGGGCAAAATATGGCAGCTGAGGCCATAATCTCACTGAATGGGGCTGATTTCACAAACAGGAATAGGAGCAACTGCAAATCCAGGAGTTTTGCCAAGGTGACATTAAGATGCTTGGCATGTGTGTGATTTATAGACTTTTTTTTGCTATTGAGCAGCTTCAGAAGATCCTTCTTTAGAAGAATGGTACTGGCAACAGTAGAAGAATTCTGCAGAGGTTCAAGCCCATCTCAATGTGTAACACCATAATGCTCTTCTCCACTTGAGGTGTCATATCCTAAGCCTCAGAACCCCCTTGTGAGACTTCCCTCCCTGTCACTAGTGGCTGCATATGTTGCAGCATATGCAGCAGGGGAATGTTCTGGAGGTGGGGGCGATGAGAATGAAAAGGAAGAGGAGAAATATGGGCTTTTTGCTGCTGACTTGACTCAATTAGGTGCTGCCCTCACAAAGCTCTGTGGTGCAGAGTCAAATGTTTCCTCATGCGTGTGATATCCAAATGGCTGGTACTTTTACCATGGCTGACAAGCTATAGGCAGAGGCTGCAAAGCACAACTCTGCTGTCAACAGCAGATATGCATTAAAAAAGATCACACTGCAGAGTTCTCTGGGCTGATCCTGGGGATAGTAGTGACTGTACCGATGGGGCAGTGTCACCAGATGGATTAGAATGGCTGCTCTGTCCAGTCCTGTACAAATTGCCCTTGCCCCAGGACAAAATCATCCATTTCTGCTGTTCTGCATCTCCCTCAGAACTTTCTTCTCCAGTCAATGGTTCCTCATCATTCACGTCTCCCTCATCACTGGAGTCCACTTCGCAATAAGTTCCAGCTGGAACATCACTGCCTCTTGCTGTTCCCTGCCTGATGCCTCATAAATGTTGTGTGACTGAACCTTGCATAGCGCTAACTTTCTCATCCTCAATATCTAAAAGGAGGAATGCTTGTGTGTGTCCGAGATCATCCCCCTGCAGTGAACCAGTGATCATGTGATCAAATAATTCTTCAGCCAGTTTTCGGAGACAGGAGGAGGAATAAGGAGGTGCATTAGCTACATTTGCAGACAACTGGCTGTTCCCTCCCTGGGAGGAGAAAGAAGAGGAAGGCTTTATAAGGCCAACTCCGCTACCTCCTGCATGTGGCTGTATAGCACATCCACTAGATAGAAAAGGTAGTTGTGTCCTGCCCCCAGATGGTGAGGCCAGACTACTGCTTTGTCTAGCTCTAGCACAACTAGCCACAATTTTGTTACCTAGCAGAGGATTTTAAAAAAGTGGATAGATGAGAAATAAAAAATTCCAATGAAACAATAAATTATACCACTGTAAAGGAAGGTCGCAGCTAAACAGTACAGTTGTTGATGAGACACACAAAATGTTAATCCTAAAAAGGACTCTATACAAGGAAACCATGTTGTAATTTTTATAGTTTTACAAGGCAATGGTGGTTTTTTACTAAGGAAAATCCACTTTGTACTGCAAGTGCACTTGGAAGTAATCACTGTAGATCTGAGGGGGAGATACAAGGAAAATAAAAACGTCATTTTAGCTTGCAATTGATTGGATGATAAAATAAGCAGAGCTTCCATTCATTTCAGATCTACCCCTTAGATTTACAGTGACTGCCTTTCGTAAATAACCCCCAATGACTTACACAAAGGTTTGTACACGTAATATAATTTAACCACTTCAAGGTTTTACCCCCTTCCTGAACAGGCCATTTTTTGCGATACAGCCCTGCGTTGCTTTAACTGACAATTGTGCGGTCCTGCGATGCTGTACCCAAAACAAATTGACGTCCTTTTTTTCCCACAAATAAAGCTTTCTTTTGGTGGTATTTAATCACATTTTTTTTTTTTTGCCCTATAAGCAAAAAAAGACTGACAATTTTGAAAAAAAAAACAATATTTTTTACCGAATACAATAACAACAATAAACTGAACCAGATGCAAAAATACAACAAAAATACCAATAACAGCTGTATTTTCTGCTATAAAACATTCCCAGTTAAAAAAAAAAAAAAATCGAATATCTTCATCAATTTAGGCCAATATTTATTCTGCTACATATTTTTGGTACCCCCCAGTACTATGGGACTTTATGGACAGACTTCAAATGAACAGAATAATGATTAAAAAGTAAAAAAAAATGTATTGAAATGTTTAACATTATGTTGGTGTAAACATCACCATAATAGTACAAAATACCAAAGCTCATAAAGAGCTGATGAATGGCGTATGAGTTGTATCTCATCTTAATGTCTCCATTGAAAGATTTTGCATCTATTCGTGTTCTGGTGACAACCCAAAATGTAATATTTTCTTTCACTTTCGCTATTAATCATAAACAGGCAAATAGAAAGAGTGTGGAGCGAAGAACGAAGGGCAATAAAAAAGGAACAGGTGTTCTAATCCCTTCTAATTTGCCTTTAATTATACTTTAGCATGGACCTAGGCAACTTCAGACTTCATGTGCCTCAGTGATTGCACCTTGTTCTAATCTTTTCCAACTCACTTTTGCTTAGACTGACTATTCAACATATGGAATTTTAAATGGGTAAACTTTTCTACAGGCCTGAAAAATAGTATTCCAAGATTCTGTTATTGTAAAACTTGAGGCCATCAGAGTTTTTTGCTTAAATGGTCCAAATTGCTGAAGAATCTTCTCACTATGCTGGTGCTAAAGAGCAGAAATTGAGTTCTGGGTTGTAAAAATGTGACCTGTGGATAACCTGTGCAATAACGGAACAATACCTAGCATGCTAATTACTTTCAGAACAATCTGTTTCCGGGTGCTTTGGACTAATATATTCACTTTATCTTAATTACTTTACTTCCATTTCATCCTAATAGGATCACCTTGTTAGTCAGGAGGGGACCTTTGAGGTATGTTTTCTTCTGTGTTTTGCTGGGCCCCTAGTAGTGGCACATGCAGCTGTGTATATGGTGATGCCCTCAGCTGTGTTCCTTGCACTATAATCTTTGGAATGCAGTAATCAACATCTGGTTTGCAACCTAATGACCTGGCACATAAATTCATAGCCCAGGTTTGCACCAAACTTACTGAATATAGCATTATTCTGTAGACACAGTTGGCTTCCAAGGAAACCACAAAGCACCATCCCCTTTTCATGGAAATATCATGGTGAGTAAAACTATAGAATTGCCATTTCATGTCTACATAAAATTAAAGTTGTGGCTGTATACTGAAAGTATCATTTCTTTCTCTCATTGCACAAGATCTTCATGTATAGCTTATAGAACACAAATACTACTGCTATAAACATTTGATGTGCAAGACGAAAGGGGAGGTACTTTCTGTACTTGGCTCTTCCGAATAGGAAAGTTTTAGTGTACATTGAAAGTGTTATGCCAGCCTTTGCCCCATCTCACCCCCCCCCCCCCCCCAAAGCATAGCTCCAGTCTTTGTTTCTTGCAAAAGTCTTTTTTTGCCACTCCTTTTGAGCAGTAGGTGCGATGAGACTCCATTACATAGAGAACAAAGCCAGAAGCCATGACACCAAGTCCCAAAGACATACAAGCATAGCATTAACAGCTACCTACATGTGACTGCTTTTGTTTCTAAATGTGCTGCTCGAAAAGTAAAAAAAATAAAAGTTACATAGCCATGATACACAATTACACAATGCAGCTTGATACAGAACTATACCATACCTTCCTTGCATTTCTAAGCTGCCACTGCCTAAAATGTATTTGCAGGATTTGAGGTTAAATAAGCTCCCCTTGCCCTTATGTGGCCACACTTGGCGATTGGCTGCTAAAGCACAAAATTCTGCATGGTGGTATGTTAATAAGAGTGGCTATGCCTGGAAGTTTTCATTGGCTCAAGCCTCAGATCAGGGTGGTGGGGGAGAGTGGACATGATAGAAACAGGCAACCTATAACTTTCTTAAATAAAGCATAATGAGCAAATGCAACCTACTTATATCCTTGACATATAACTACAGTGTATTAATAGTATCTTGCCTTGATCCTCCCAATCAATAAGCAATTGGGTGCTGGTTGAAAAGGCTTGAAATGGCCTTGTGTTTGATAAGAAATCCAACTTACCAAATTACCTCACCATAATCAGCGGCATCACAGTCACAATCATGTTACTCCTGGCCAATAGACTTGCACCGCTTATGTAATGGTGACCAAATATGGCTGTAAATTTTTTTAAGCTTGTTAAAACCATTAAGGATTCAACCTTACAAGCCTGCAGACAGTCAGGGCTTTAGTGTAAGCCATTTCTGCTATGGCCAGTTTTGAGAAGGACACACTAGGCGTGCATAACTAAGCCAGTCTGGACCATAAAAAGGAAGTAGGCCAAACCAGATTGTGTGATCGAAGCAAGTGTCAAGAGTAAGGATGAGCCTCTGAACCCATCTTGGGTCAAACCTGGAAGTCCGCTGTCAGTTCTGGGCCAATGGTTTGCAGGCAGGGCATTCTTGTGTGCTCATATTAGGTCAGTGATGTCACAAGCATTGCCAACCCTTTGTGTAAATGCAGCTGTGGGGCAGGGAATATCCCACCTGCAGCTCAATTGTTTGGGAATGACAGCTGCCCTTGGGTTCGGCCTAGTTAAGAAACAGATCTTGGGGTTGATTTACTAAAGGTAAATAGATTGTGCACTTTTCAAAGTGCATTTGCTCCAGAGCTTAGTAAATGAGGTAAAGTTTCACTTTACAAAGAATACCCAATCACGTGCAAGGAAAATAAAAATAACTGAATTTTTGCTTGCACATGATTGAATGATGGAAGTCAGCAGAGCTTCTGCTCATTTTCTACACTCCAGGACCGTCTTTAAGGCAGGGCAAAAGGGGCAGCTGCCCTGGGCCCTGTCATTGTTGTGGGGCCCAAAGCAGCTGCCTCATACTTGCCAACTATCCCAGTTTACATTCCCTTGAAGTTTTAGTCCTGTGCTGCTACTAATGCTGCCCAGTTCTGCCCTATTGTTGTGTAGAGATGACTCACCTGCAGACCTGTGTTTACATGTAAATACTGGCATTCATATGTAAATAGCTGAGGCCAACTGCATTGATATGTAAATAAAGGCAGCATTCATAGTTATGTCATGCCCCTCTGCAGTGAGGAGAAAATGTGCTGTAACCTAAAGCAACCAGTGAGCAGTATTACTGTACAGCAATCTCTAGCAGCCAATCAACAAGCAGAGATGTGCTGTAACCTCTAGCAACTAATCAGTGAACCTTAAGGAGTGCTGTAACCTCTAGCAACCAGTCAGTAAGCAGTAATGATATGCTGTAATCTCTGGCAACCAATCGCAATCGCTGCCTGACCTGATACAGTAAACTGATTTTAAGTCTAGCTGCTATTTATTGTATGTCTCAGAGAAGGTGGAGAGCGAAATTGCATGGGGGGAGGGAGGCCCTAAGAAAATATTTGCCCAGGGCCCAATCAATATTAAAGACGGCCCTGCTACACTCTATTTGCCTTTAGTAAATCAACCCCCTTGTCTCTGTGTGAACAGAACGGGAGTCTAAGCTAAAAAAAATAGTTAGTCTCTGGATGAGCAGACTGAGAGTCTAACCTAGAGAACAAGACCAATTACAGCAGAGAGCCTGGCACAGTAGACATAACTGTGTAACAAATAGCCAGGAGGCTGGAAAACCTTTGCTGTGTTTAAATCTTGTGTTGTATATGTCTCTCTCTCTAACTAAATATATATATATATATATATATATATATATATATATATATATATATATATATTATATTGTTGAAACTATTGGGACACCTGCCTTTACATGCAGATGAACTTTAATGGCATCCCAGTCTTAGTCTGTAGGGTTCAATATTGAGTTGGTCCACCCTTTGCAGCTATAACAGGTTCAACTCTTCTGTGAAGGCTGTCCACAAGGTTTCAGAGTGTGTCTATGGGAGTTTTTGACCATTCTTCCAGAAGCGCATTTGTGAGGTCGGCACTGATGTTGGACGAGAAGGCGTGGCTTGCAGTCTGCACTCAAATTTAGCCCAAAGGTGTTCTATCACTTTGAGGTCAGGACTGTCATGTTCCTCCACTCCAAACTCGCTCATTCATTTCTTTATGGACCTTGCTTTGTCCACTGGTGCGCAGTCATGTTGGAACAGGAAGGGGTCATCCTCAAACTGTTCCCACAAGTTGGGAGCATGAAATTGTTCAAAATATCTTGGTATGCTGAGGCCTTAAAAGTTCCCTTCACTGGAACTAAGGGGCCAAGCCCAACCCCTGAAAAACAACCCCACATCATAATCCCTCCTCCACCAAATGATTTGGATCAGTGCACAAAGCAGGGTCCATAGAGATATGGCTGAGCGAGTTTGGGGTGAAGGAACTTGACTGTCTTGCACGGAGTCCTGACCCTAACCTGATGGAACACCTTTGGGATGAATCAGAGTGGAGACTGAGAGCCAGGTCTTCTTGTCCAACATCAGTGCCTGACTTCACAAATGCGTGTGTGTGTGTGTGTGTGTGTGTGTATACACACACGGACACACACACACGTGCACTGATCTTATATTAAAGAGTATAAATAGCTTTACTGAGAAGTGATTTATTTTCCCTATGAGATATTGCCTGACATTCCCTCTACCTGTAGTTTGTACTGAAGTAAAGAATAGGAAGGGGAACTTCTATATACAATACCTCCGCTGTTTCTAGCTGTTTGGCACACTACTATATTATCTTGTTGTTATGCCAGCCTCTCAGATGCGGAATACCAGAATACATTACATTACTTAGGCTGCAGACAATATGCCTGAAATCAAAATGTAAACATTAGATTTCGCTCACACCTGATCAGTGTCGCGGACTGACAGTATATTGTGTGCACATACAACTCATCCCTCGCATTTCATCCCTCCACCCAAGTGCAAGCAAGCAAGACATATTTAAGTAACACATGTTTACCAGAAAATATTAACATATTGAGATTAATATTTTAATAAGTAAACAAATTGAAAATAATGTAAGAATATATTTGTTTTTGTTGTCTCCTCACGATTTCATTCCAAGATAAGCCAAACCACATAAAGCACAGTTTTCAAAGTGAAAAGGAAAAAAAGAGACAGATATGGATGTTCGTCAAACCCCCTCATCTTACTTTTACCAGATGGTAATTAGTGTGGAGGTGGAGAATACTCGATGCAGATTTTCGTATAGGTCTAGAGTTTTTTTTAACTTTCTTATCTCTGTTGAAGAAAGAGAAGTACTACTTTTTGTTTTCTTTTTCCTGTCATTTTGCCAGGTGCACAGTCGGTTTGTGCAGGACCTACCATTGTAAAATCAATGTAACCATCAACGCAGTGATTTTTATACCGAAACACGGAATATATGATTGCTGATTATTACTATAAAGGATTTTGTGATTTAGATGTTTTTCAGTTTTGCTTTTACTTTGTTCTCTATGAAGTGCATTGGCACAGTACAGTGGGTTATCTCTGCTTTGGGTGTTGCACTGTTTTTTTGTTTTTTTTTCTTTTACAATTAGTTTTGTTTACATATAGAAGCAGAACCTCAATCTGAAGGGCCTTTTCATGTAGTTCAGCAGTGATTCATGCTTCTTCATCAAATGGCAACAGGCCCGCTTTCGCTTTGACTGCTAAGTAGAAAATGGGCAGTGGCTTTCCTTGTTCCTTGATACAAAACTGTCTTGCCACTGGCCAATTTCTATTGTACTCACATTAAAAATATATAGACTGCAGATAATTTAGCAGTGTAAAAAAAAGCCAGCAGTGGGACTTTTTTAATGAAATAGAATTGGCCGAAGTGTAATAAAGAAGTGAAGTACAGGCATTTTTTTACTACAGGGATTAGGAGACCACATATAAAACAGCAGTGTAGAATTTGCCAACAGGAGGACAATTTTAAAAAGCAGGGCTAGACCCTAATTTTACTAGGGACAAATAGCACATGTTGGGATTTTAGCATAAGAGTTTTGATACTGCAGAAGATATATCAGTGTAAAAATGACCAGCAGCAGTACAGCTTTAATCAAGGATAATAGGTCCAACCAGTTTATGCCTAACTTTTATTTTATCTATGGGGACAAGGTATGGGGGTGCAGTGAATGTAGTTTTTATAATCTGAAAATGTTTAGGTGAACATTGTTCTTGCACTTAGTTTATTTTTATTTTAAACTGTACAGAGAATTATATTCAAGGGGACAGAGCTATGTTAGTATATTTCTATTTCTATTTTTCTTTCATATGTTGGTATATTTTGCATTTGGTCCATTGTAGTTTATAATGCAGGCGATATTCTTTAGATTAATATATTGTCTTAACTGGAGGTTCTGAACTGGGTAAGGATTAGCAGTCCACTGGTTTATCATTTGTTTTCTCAAATCAACCACAAAATAAAGTTCAAGACAAAAAAGCCTCTAATAATTAAAAAAAGTAATTGATTCCCCAAAGAGCTAGCAATCAGAATTAAAGTACATTTTCCTAATTGACCTTAATCCCTAATAGGGATGAGCTAATGGAATAATTAAACGTTCAGTAGTTAGGTGGATGTGGGCTAGGCTTCCCTGAAGAGATGAGTTTTCAGGAATCACCCAAAGGCAGACAGTAGGAGATAGCTGAATAGATTAAGGTAGAGATTCAGATGTATCCTCCCATCCAGAGCATGGGAGAGGCTCTGGAGAAGTCCTAGAGATGAGTATGGGAGGAGGAGATGAGGTAGACTGAAGGGGAGCCTGTAGAGGTAGGCCTATGAGAAGAGAGTTGCAATAGTCAAGGCGAGAGATAACCAGATAGTGAATTAGTAGCTTGGTTGTTTCATTGGTCATAAAGGGGCATATTTTGGAGATGTTGTAGAGGTGAAGCCTGGCATGGGTAAGGACTGAGAGGGACTGTATTTTTAATCTTGATAGAAAAGTTGGCGATGAAGGCACAGCAGGGGGGGAACATTAAAAGCTCACTTTTAGAAAGATTTATTTTGAGGAAGTGATGTGACATCCATACTAATATGTCAGTCAGTAAGTTAGTAAGTTAGTAATGCAACAAGAGAATGAAGAGGTGAGGTAAAGAGTAGAGAGATTTGGATTTGAATGTCATCAGCATAGAGATGGTACTGGAAGTCATGGGAAGTTATCAAGTGACCAAGAGAGGAGGTATAGATAGAGAAGACAGTTGAATGTCCATTAAGTTGCAGGTCCACAGAGGTAATCCAAGTAGCGGTGCAATCACATGGAATTTCCATCCAGGTAGCTATGCAATCATGTATATAATGTTTGGGGGTTCTAAGTAATTTTATAGCAAAAAAAGTAGATTTTTACATGTAGGAGTGAAGTGTCAGAATTAGCCTGGATACAAAGTGGTTAATATTACTTTAATACCAACTAGGCATCTTGGAACTTACATGGCTGCATCTAGCTTCCCCACTATAGTGGCATTCTAGGACAACCATATCCTAACCCATATTTCCATGACAGATCTCTCCAAATTGGCCTAATGCCACTCAGGCAGATTAATTTGATTATCCAATGATATGAAATCACCTTGAATACCACATCATGTGCAGATGCTTTTCACATTAACAGTTAGCTTTTCACATGATGGAATGATTAAGATGAATATGCACACAATTTTTTTCTGTGAATATTCTCAACCTTTCATTAAATCAGCCTCTATGTGTCATGAAACATGGCGGAATTGAAATATACCAGAAAAGTGTTATCATTTGCATATACTCATTAGCCTATTAGCCAACAGTCAGTGTTTTATTGCATATGTGCTTACTTAAAGACAGTGAAGGAAAATAACCATTAACGCGATATTAAACCCCAAACAAAAAATTTTATGTGTTGCAGCTTACCAATCATTAGATGTGGTTTTCCCTCTGTTTTCACCTGGTAATCTGGCCAGTAACACAACTCCTGTATTAGAGTTCTCACACTCTGGATGAAGGATCATAGGGGCACAGCAGACAACAGTATTGTTAATCTAGGGGAGGAGAGTGTTAGGGGCACTATCAGATTCTGATACACTAACATATTGAAGCCAAACTCCAGCTTATGCTGCAGTTACATAAGCAGTAACTGCAAAAAAAAAATTCTTATGGGATAAAGGTTTTATATGAATAAATGAAAGCTGATCATTGTAAGCATCCCTAGTGGTAAATGGTTTGTCTCAACACTCTTAACTGACACGTTTTCTGGACAGCTTGTTTTGTTGAAAAATAACAGACTTACTGGCTGCATCACCAGATGAAAATAACAGAAAGAAAGCCTGAAAAGGAAAATGAATATAGACATCACATCTAAGATTCAGTAATCTGCACTATAATACATTTTTGCTTTTCAGTTTAATACAGCCGTAACCCCTGTTGGCTCTTTAAGTGAACCTAAGCTGGGAGGCTGAGGCGGGCATTCCAATCATGTGACTGCTGTGATTGGTTGTCACAGCTGTCACATGATTGGAATGCCTGATTACAAGTATGAATCAGGGGCTGCCAGTGATATCAAAGTTCCTGTGCTGGGAGCGCACAGTGAGCATGCTCTCAGCACAGGAAAGCCATTCTCTATGGACACATATATGCATATAAAGCCCACCTACCCAGCAGCCGCATATATGCATATGGATGGTAGAAAGAGGTGAAATTGTATTCTACAAGCTAAGGGCCCACACCCACTATGTGCAGTTGCCTGTAACTTAATGACAATAGTTTATTGTGTGTCAAATTCACATCAGAACGCAGTGCTTCACTGCATTCCAGAGCTATGCAATATTATGCAACATGTGAGCAGAATATCACAACGTCCTGCATGGCCCTACATGTCACTACACAAGCAAGCGCATTGGCTGTGCATTGCTGTGCAGTGACATAAATGAACTGTCACTTTGTGCAGTTTATATAAAGTTCATTAAAAAACACACACACACACAACACACAGCCCCCTGACGCATGGCTCTGCGGCTCAAAATGCTAGTGCCTGCATACTAAACCGCACTGCGGGCAACAGTGTTCTGGGCTGTGGGGTAGTGTGAACGGGATCTTAATGATTTGCTTTATTTATTTCACACTTCCTTACTTTTTCTGTATGATCTGTTCTTTTTTTGTGTATTTTTTCTTCTAACATTTTATAATGGATCTTTCTGAGCTTAATACCAAATACAGAGGCATAACATTTTAAAACAATGTATGTATACCCCACACATTTTTTTTTTTTCATTTTGGATAGAATGGGGAAAGGTTAGAACCCCTGCCAGCTCTTACTATTCAGGCTTCTGTTAGAGAGAATTGCCATCACTTCCTGTCCTAGAGACAGACAGGAAGTGAAGGAAAATCTGCATCAACATAACATTCATTAACATACTTGCATTAACCCTCTGCAAAAAAAAAAAGGACCCTAAAACTTTGTTGAATTTATTTTTATTCAAAATCTGACAGGTGTTTTAGTTTTTTTCTTGATTAAAAGAAATCCTAAAATTCAACAAAAATATAACCTCAGGGCTAAAACTAATAAAATCAACAATAATATTTAATGGAACATTCATAATATAAATAGATCACAGATATGTGCCACTACTCTCAATTTACAAAACACTCAACTATCTGAATGGGTATAGGATTTTTATAAATAACATTATTGTAATAAGATAATTTAAATATGACTGGATAGTCTCAGCAAAACATCCCTGCTAACAGATTAGAGTTATAAAAAATTAAACAAATGTGGGACTTTTCTGAAATAAATATAGATAGTATTACTTAAAAACATGGAGATTTATTTGTATAAGAATTAAAAAATTTTAAAAATGAATTGAAAAGTTAAAATGCTAACTGCATCACAGCTATTCACAATACTATCCCCAGACACCTTATACATCTTAACCATACCATCATTACAGGTACATCAAGTGAAAGAAGCATCAAATAAAGATGCAAACTATAATTAAATCAACTGAAGTAATGAAGGGTGCTGTATTTCAATGCGTTTTGCGGACTACACTTCCTCAGGGAATATTAAGCTACTGACAATGAGAAAGATACATAATACTATAGATCAATATTGCAATATTACAAAACATGTATATGAATTTTTGAGCGTAGACCACAAAATGCGTTGGGATACAGCATCCTTCATTATAATAAATTAGTGGCATTTCATTATAGTTTGTGTCTTTATTTGTTGCTTCTTTCACTCGATGTACCTGTAATGATGGTATGATGGTATGGTTAGGAGTTAGGTGTGTGGGGATAGTATTGTGAATAGCTGTGAAACAGATATCATTTTAACTGTTCAATAAATTTTAAAAAAATGTTATACAATACAATCTCAGTTTTTTTGTAATTCTGTTTATTCCTAAGGTTGGAATAAAAGCACCTTAAAGTCCCACCTTTATTTAATTGTATTTTTTTTCTGTAATATTATTGTAATAAATACAATAGATATCATTTGTAATAAATATTATTGCTGATTCAAATATTCTATACTTTTAAATCGTTTTTACACAAAGCATTTATTGGTTTCTTTGAACACTGGGGAAGTTGAGATATAAGTTCTACCAAAGTCACACAATGTAAGCTTTATAATTTACAAGTGGGTGTCTGGTCTGGTGGTCCTGGGGTAAATGTCCTTTTATTCCTGCATTACAATGGCCTTGAGCAATTTACAACCACTGTTGATTTTTAGTCTCTTTCCTCAGCCTGCTCTTTAGTCGTCAAATTAAGAATTATGATATAAGACATCACTGTGCATGTGAAGTACAACATTTAGGATAACTTCACCTTAATGGAGATGGGGGAGGGGCAACACAACCTCTAGGCCTTTATTCAGAACTTCATGCAGTCATGATAAAAAGGGGGCTTTATGATATGTTTTTAAACATTTGTGAATTTTGTACACACCTAACTTTGCCTACAGTGTATGAAGGCTGACATTAGGTTGCTAAAAGAAATTTACTTTTTGATATACGCTCTGGACCGTCTGGAGAAGGGATAATGCGGTGTGTGCAGCAGCGTTCCATGGCGAGAAGTTGGCATGGCTACATATCGATAAATATTAAGAGTGGTTTAAAGGGACATAGTTAAATATAGTCAAGTCTACACACAGTATATACTGCACACATTTGCAACAATCCTTGTACCTGAAAAATAATCTGTAATTACTGTACCTTTTGTACCACCACCCCCTCCCTTTAGAATGTAAGCTCTACGAGCAGGGCCCTCCTGTACCTTTTGTATTGTACTGTAATTGTGTTGTCCCCCCTATACATTGTAAAGCGCTGCATAAACTGTTTGCGCTATATAAATCGTGAATAATAATAATAATAATAATAATAATATACAGACACAGATACAAAGATACAGACACACATAAACCTCAGAACATAAAATAATTTGTGAAACCCTCTATTATATATGCTTTCTGTCTGAGCCTACCTTACAGAAGAACATCATTTGAGCACTTAAGAACTGCTTAGAAACAAACTATTGAAAAAAAAACAAATACTTTGGCCAGCAGTATGCAACATAAAGCAGTTAAAGCTGAAGTTTAGTGAAAAATATATATTTTTTCTTTAAAACGGCACCATGGACTCTAATTACCATGGACATGCCCAGAGTGTTTCATGTGCTGGTGGTTGCTGTGCTAGGTTGAAATGCTCTCTCCTGGTGCAGCGGGGGTTTATATAAGTGGCTGCAGCTTTAACAATTCCTATCCCTCCTGCCCCCCCCCCCCCCGACTATCATATATAGGAGCTGTACTAATGATTCCCACAATGAAAAGAGAACTATGAATGGAGGATGGCAGGGCAAATTAATGAAAGCTCTGCCTCCTTTTCAAAAATAAATAAAAAACACATACTGTACAACTTCATTTTTGTATACTGTATGTTGAAACTGTGAAAACCTTTGAAATAAAATGGATCAAAAACATTATTTGTTTTTGCTTGAATAAAGGTAAAGTGTTTTCTGAATTCTTACAGTGACAACACATATATCCTCCAGCTTGTTCCCCAAAGGTATCTGTTACATATGTTTAAACTTTAAAGGTTTTGGGCTTATTTTAGATTTGACTTTTTGTTTTCTCTTTTTTGTTTACTATTTAAGCATTCTATGGCCTCGGGGGTTCACAGAACAATATGTTTTTCCTAACGAAAAAACATTTGCACTTAGAATATCTCTCTCTTATTGAAACTTGGTATGGTCACATCTGAACAATAAAAACAGGTGGAGAGTGTGGTGAGTTAAAGCTCTGATTCATTAAGTTCTGTTCAGAAAACTGAACTTCAGTGCTTGCTGTGTATTGCAGGCTTTTTTTGTATTTTATTAATTTTTTTTACAGCAGCTAAGAAACATGTACATGTGTGTATATGTGTATATATATATATATATATATATATATATATATATATATATAGATAGATAGATAGATAGATAGATAGATAGATAGATAGATAGATAGATAGATAGATAGATAGATAGATAGATAGATATTAACACCCTCCTGCCCGACCTATTGTAATAAGACGGCCGAGCGGGAGCCCTGTTATCCTGTGAGGACATCATATGACGATGGTTGCAATCTGTCACCCGCTGTGTCCACCAGACATGGCCAATGACAGTTCACTGTAGTGGCTCGTTGCCAATCACAATGTGCCATTTATTGTATACTATTGTGATGAGCTCTGTGATTGGTCACAGTGATCACATGGTGCAGACAGTTCCAATCACAGCCCATCTGTATCATTAGATTATCTGTGGCCAATCACAGCTAATCACAACAGTAAACACTGTATGAATAGTTTTCATTCTGAAAAATAAGTTGCTTATAACTGTAAAATTCACAATTATAAGAAATCATAGTGTGTAAAAAAAAAAAAAAACCCCGATCACCTCCCCAGAGTAGTACATTGTTACTATGGTAACATGGTATTGCTTTGGTCAATGTATGTAAAATAAAATGTAAAACAAAAAAAAGAAGAAGAAAAATGTATAAAAATTTTTTTTTTTCTTTTTACATACTGTCACCAGTCAGAGTCCCTGATCACTGCCACACCAGTTATTTGATGATGCTGTATTGCACTGGTATGTTAAAAAAAATGTCATTGTTAAAAGATAGTTTTTCTTAATTTTCCAAAAGATTATTTGCAAATTATTATCAGAAACAAAGAAAATGCTTTTTTTTTCAAAATTGTTGGTTCCTTTTTCATTATTTAACAAAAAATAAAAAACCCAGCAGTGATTAAATACCACCGAAAGAAAAATCTTATGTGAAAAATATGCAAAAAATATTATATGGGTACAATGTTGCATAACCGCGAAAATGACATTCAAAGGGTGACAGTGCTGAAAGCTGAAAATTGGTCTGGGCAGGAAGGCACTAAAAATGTCCAATATTGAAGTTGTTAATATAAACATAGCATGGTTATAACAAGCACCATATCCCTAAATATATGAATGAAAAATAGTTTTAAGAGTGAAATATGGGATTTTAAACATCTCAGGAATTCAAAGATGTGACATTTAAAACAGTTGTTAACAATTTTATTTTATTGTGTACAAAAATTTAAAACCAGTTTCTATGCAGAAACATTAGAGATTTAAAAAATACCAGCTTTTTTGTCCACCATAACCATTAATGCAACAAGATCCAGAGTTGTGCAATACAAATCAACAAATAAGGACTCCGTACAGTGGAGCTTCAAATGCTGCAGAATCTCAACGCATTTCCCTTCCTCAGGAGATTAATTATGAACTGGTATAACAAGGCAAAGGGCACCATCAGCAGTCACCATGAAGAAAGGACAGAAGAAGAATAATCAAAGATGCAATATCACCAAAAGAAACAGTGAACCCCAAAAAGAGGGCACAAAAATAGAGGGGACCATATCCCAATTTTGGGCAGAATATGCGGCCAGCGAATCCAGAACTTCAAACATTACATATGAGCCAGGCGGGTACAACTGTCCACCACACTGAATGTTTGTCCAACTGTACCCCACTATATTTGTATACTGTATATGTATAGTAATGAATCATTTATAAAAAGAACATGTCCAATCAATAGCGTTGGATTATTACCTAATGGAACTATAAGGCAGCATTGTGCTTTAAAGGAGTTTCCCTCTTTCAGAATCAAACAATAATTTCAGTGGGAACAATCTACTAGGTAAGACCTAAGGCCTAGCGCAGTGTCATATAGAAAAGCAGCCAAGCAACTCAAGAGTGCCCTGACAACCTCATATGAAATCTGACATTACCTGATGAATTAGACTGAAGAATTATCATTACTTAATATTTCTCCTACTGAACAACAAGATGAACTGTAATTAATTACCATAAAGGGACAGATACAACAGTTCCTAGGGCAGTGGGGTTGGGCAGGCAGCATTGAGCTTCAAAAAAATTTAAAAACTATGATGACGTTTTCCATATTTTCTTCCCCTCCTCTGGTCAGCTCTGGAAATTTGTGGCTATTATGACCAAAATAATTAGAGGGAAAGGGGTAGATGGGGTGTTGAGAGGGGTCACAGGACTCATTATAGAATCAGTTTCCAATTTCTCCTCTTCTATGGTCAGTACAGTTGAAAAGTGCTAGTGCAATATTACCACTAAAACAGTGTCTATACCATGTATACAATCCTTAAAAACCATAAAAAATACAAAACCTTAAAGTGCAATGTTTCAATAAGTCAATATAAAGTGCAATTTATCAAGTGCAAAATATCAAAACTCCAAAACATAGGTTTTTCGCAATAGTCCCCAAAGTCCAATTCAGTTTGTCAAATAAATTCCATGTGCATATTGTGCACCAATTCACACCGTGCTCCATAAAATAACTTTTCACCATTTAATGTGCCACCACCACCTTCTGAAATGGGCCCTCACCAGAGCCTAGAAAAACTTTTGCCTTTGGTTTTTATTGGGATAACCACTCCACTTTCATGGCGTTCCTTCAACTAGGTTGCCACTAGTTACTTCTCATGTCTCCATGCCAGTCTTGGTATCTCATAAGAAGAAAACATCCATCATTGCGCAACATGCTTATATAAAATTTAGCTTAACCAATAAGATAACATCCAAAATGTATAAAATGTACACTCATAACTAAAGTGTACTTTCCAGCAGTGTGTTTTTTAGGGTTTCCCAGGATCGGCGTGCGTTCCAACCCCTGGTGCGGGTTTGGAACAGAAAGTGATGTCATCGATTACCCAGAAGCCTCTACGAGTTTCGCATACATGCGTCATCAGGAAGGTGATTTAAACATATATTTTTTTTTCCTAATCTATGTATTTTGTTTATTTTGTTTAAAGCCCTTCCATGTGCACCTTACTTTAAAAGCTAGTTATAAATTGTAAGAGTTGCTATGTTTGTTTATCATGCTAGAATTTGTGCAGGAACACATTGGACACCCTTAACTTCTATTGTGCTCTTGCTGGACCTTCAGGCATACCTACCCTTCAGTTATCCATTGCTTAATTTATCCACTGCTTTATTATGAAGGCTCTCAAATATGGAGGGGCTGTACTATACGGAGGGGCCCTGACAAGGCATCCACATATATTGCAACTGAAAGCTCTGTTTTTAATGCACATTTTTAGACAGTGTATTTTTTTATATTTTTGCTGGCTATCTGGTAAGTGTGCTGGGGAAAATTGTACTTATTTATCCAGATTTAGTATGCAGTCAGGGAACCAGACAGGCCTGATGCAATTTAATACTTCCCAATCAGGGATAAACCAAGGTGAAAAATCAAAATGGGCAAACCTTGGCATTCTTGCCACTCAAGCTCATGAAAGATATAGGAACCCACTGGGAAATGTACCATTATTTATCAAAAATAGTATTTCATTTTGAGTGGACTGGTGTTGTATGTCCACACACTCTGATGTTATTACAAGGACCACTGAGGGTGTAAATTCAAAGCATATAACAGTTCATTGGTCCATTAGTCCAGAAAGCCAGAGAACTGTTGCGGTGCTTTATTAGGCGGCTGTGCATTCACAATAAACACAATAGGCAATGTACTCTTTCATTCATCACTTTCTCGGTTCTGAGATCTGCTGTCAGAGCATTGAGAAGGGTTAACAGACATAAACATAACTGCCTGTTTAACAAATCACAGTCCTCAATGGCTTAATAAATCCTTGACCAGAATTGGCTTCAGTAAAAAAAAAAAATATATATATATATATATATATGCTTATTTGTATCTATTTACTTTTATCTACTTTCTATGCTAAACTAGGACTTTAACATCTGAAAGTAATGTTTTAAAGGGGTTTTATACCCGCACAAATAATAAAAATCTGTAAGTCAAAGGCCTATGCAGCGCATACTAGCTCATCATGAAATGCTTACCTTACGAGGTGTCGGCAGCTGATCCCGGTCACTGCCGAGGGAGCTGGCATTTCCCTTCCGGGGGTCTTCCAGGTTCGTGGCTCCGGACACTCACAGTGCCGAAGCCGCGAACCCAGAAGACACGCTGATGTTGTCAGACGTCAGCGGCTGCATGCAAAGTAATAAGTAATAATAAGGCTTACCTGTAGGTAAAAATATTAAAAAAAAGGGTATACAACCACTTTAAAGGCTTCCTTCCTGTGTAAACTCTTGATTCACCCTGCCATTCTGTTCATAGTAATTCTGTCAACTGGTGGACCCAAATTCTGCCGATGGCAAATTTATGCACAGCTATTAGGAAGTCATTTTAAAGTGACACAAAATTATATCCTTATTCTTCAAAAATAATCCATCCACATCTCCATTTTAATGGCCCTGTAATCTATTATCATGAAAATGTTTCTAAGACTCCATGCACACCGGGCTGAAAAAAACGCCAGTTCACTTAGCAGAAAACAAATGCTCATCTCCACAAGTTTAGGAGAGTTTAGCTTTTTTATTTTTACTAGAAAGCCACAATCAGAAACGCAAATGAAAAGGGTTTTTTCTGCCTCTGAACCCTGAGCTTAATCACTTGCCGATCAGCCACCGTCATCATACAGCCGCAGATCAGCTCATTCCTGCAAATTGCTATAGGTGTACGTCGGCTCTTTTGAGAGTTATAGCAGGCACGAGTATGCTGCCGGACGGGGAGCCGATGCACATGGCCAGCGACTGGGATGTCCTTCCGCCACCCATGATTGCTCCACAGAGATCCAGAATGGGTATCATTCAATGTAAACAAACAGATTCACATTCTGACAGGGGAATGGAGAGAGATCGTCTGTTCCTAGTGATCAGGAACAGCGATCTCTCTCCTCCTCCAGTCAGTACACTCCCCCCACAGTAAGAAACACCACCCAGGGAACAGACTTAACCCCTTGATCACCACTAGTGTTAACCTCTTCCCTGCCAGTGTCATTTATACAGTAAACAGTGCACTTTTATAGCACTGATCGCTAAATGTCAGTCGTCCCAAAAAAGTGTCAAAAGACAATCTGTCCACCACAATGCTGCAGTCCCTCTAAAAATCGCTGATCACTGCCATTACTAGTAAAAAAAAAAATAAACAAAATGCCATACATTTTTTTGTTTTCTTTTTTTTATAAATTCTGTAAATAATGCCATAAATCTATCCCCTATTTTGTAGACGCTTTAACTTTTGCGCAAACCAATCAATATACGCTTATTCGGATTTATTTTTAGCAAAAATATGTACTGCAGAAGAATACATATTGGCCTAAACTGATGAAGAAATTTGTTTTTTTTTTTGTTTTTTTGTTTTTTTTGGATATGTATTATAGCAAAAAGTTAAACATATCGTTTTTTTTTTTTTTTTCAAAATTGTCGGTCTTTTTTTGCTTATAGCGCAAAAAATAAAAAATGCAGAGGTGATCAAATACCACCAATAGAAAGCTCTATCTGTGTGTGGGGGGATACATCAATTTTGTTTTGATACAGCATCGCACAACAGTGCAATTGTCAGTTAAAGTGACGCAGTGCCATATGCCAAAAAAATGGCCTGGTCATTAAGGGGAAAATCTTTAGGTCCTTAAGTGGTTAAAATATGCCTGTAATGGTCCTAATGTGCATGGACACATAGAATGACATTGAGCTTCTTCCACAAGTAAAACACAAAACTTCTGTAGAAGCAGTGATTTTTAAGCTAGTGTGCATGAACCCTACTGTATTTTTCTGCCTTCTTGTAAAGTCCTGGGTGAGCTCCCAATCCTCTTTTGTTTGCCCTCAGTTTTGTTTGGAAGGAGAGGTGCAAGTTGGTTGGGTTCATATTTTCACGGCTCTATGCACATTTTAAATCCCACAGTCCATATCTAGAGCAAGCATAAGAAGGTGGCTCCATTCCTACAGTGGAACCATGAAGAATGAACATAGACAGGTTGTCAGGTCACAGCAGCAAAAAAAAAAAAAGAAGAAGAAAAAGAAAAAGAATTTGGAGAATTGGAGGATGCTGAAAGCAATAGAAGGTACATTTTGAGTTAAGAATACATAACTTGAATAAAATATTTTACTTTCATACATGAACCTCTGTAGCTTATGCAAAATAAAAAATAAACAAATTATTCAAGTAGATCTAAACCTAATCACTAGAATCTCATATGTTAATGCCATTTCAATAGATGGTTTACCCCCTTCCTGACCAGAGCACTTTTTGCAATTCGGCGTCGCTTTAACTGACAATTGCGTGGTCGTACGACATTGCACCCAAACAAAATTGACGTCCTTTCTTCCCCACAAATACAGCTTTCTTTTGGTAGTATTTGATCACCTCTGTGTTTTTTATTTTTTGCGCTATAACCAAAAAAAGAGCGAAAATTTTGAAAAAAAGGCAATATTTTTACTTTTTGCTATAATAAATATCCCTCAAAAATATATCCTCAGTTTAGGCCGATATATATATTCTTCTACATATTTTTGGTAAGAAAAAATCGCAATAAGCGTATATTGCTTGCTTTGCACAAAAGTTATAGCGTCTCCAAAATAGGGGATAGATTTATGGCATTTTTATTATTCTTTTTTTTTTACTAGTAATAGTAATGATCTTTGATTTTTATCGGGACTGCAACATTATGGCAGACACATTGGACACTTTGGGCACATTTTTAGGACCAGCGATCAGTGCTATAAAAATGCACTGATTACTGTAAAAATGTCACTGGCAGGGAAGAGGTTAAATATTTTTAAGTATACCGCTGTCTTGAAAATAATTCCTGGTGATTCTACCTTGAAGATCCTTGTTCAGATGCTTTATGTCTCCTATCTGGGTGGAAACCTATCTCCTAATTGTGGTCTTGAGCTGTCACCTTGTCACATGCACACTTAATTGACACAGTGAATGTGATTTAATAAAAGTGTTAAGAAATTTTAAAAAGAATGATTATTCAATCATGTGCAGATCAAATAAACAGGTATTTGCTTTTCACATGATTTGACCAGTCAATACTATTTTTGTGATGGAACAGTCTAAACTCCTTTAGTAAATCATCCTATAAGAGAGGATGCAGAAACATTGCGCAGGCATGGCCCACCATTGTTGTTATCAGGAAACAGTGCTAGAATGAGTGTAGGTAGTCATAAGTGGCTGAAAAGGGACTGAATTGAAGGATAAATTATTAACACTGAGACCCCAAAAAAAAAGGGCTAAACAGTATTTTACCTTTAAAAAATGGCAGTGATACATGTTGCACAGGGGTTACTGGGGAGTGAAAAATCTGGTGAAGCTGTGCATGGTAGCCAATCAGCTTCTAACTTCAACTTGTTCAATTAAGTTTTGAAAAAAAAAAAAAAAAAACTGGAAGCTGATTTATTTCTTTGCAGAGATGCACCAGATTTTGCACTCTCCAGTTTTACTAAATCAACCCCACAGTGTTTTAACAAACTACAGTGTTTTAGCAACCTTAAATGTCATCCAGCTAGGGAATACATTTACTTTAATGTTATTAGACAAAACTACCCTAACTGAATTTCCCTTCGTCTACAGAAATGTCTGATGCAATTGTAAGATTATAGCTTATCTCTGTATATCCAACATCTGCCTGCAGAAGCCAATGTGCTCTTTTTCATATAATGATAAATAGTAAAGCAGGAATAGCTATGCAGAAAACAAATGCTAACTCCAGTCAGCCAACCTTGATCACATGCTGTTTCATTGCCCATTTCACCAGTGAAGCTTTCCCCCACAATATCTGGAATTGAAAATCATGTCATTATCACCAGCCCAGCCATGGGTCCGGTTGGGAAATGGAGAATTGGGCGCTCATTAAACATTACCTGCACATTTCAACAGCCCACTCATAAGAAACAATCATCAGTTGTGTAACTAGCAACAAGCATCATTCCAGAAGATCACACTCTGCAATCATCAATTGCCAACACATTGCAAGGGAAAGGTGAGAATGGAAACGAATCAGTTTCTATAATAGCGCTTCCAATCCGCCTAGATCATTATTGCTTGAGGGAGCAAAGAGCAAAATTGGAACCAGGACCAACCCGGAGAGCCTACTGCTGACTAGGCACTGCCAACTCCAGCATGCCCTGGCGGCTGTCAGAACATGCTGGGAATTTTAGTACCTCACCTGTTTCAACCACTAATATTTCAGCATTTAAAGAACAGCAAGTCCTTAGTATGGAAAATAGTTTATAATTTCGCAGATCTATATGGTGCAACCTTACACAGTAGCGCTGACAAGCAGATATCAAACAAGTGCATTCACTGCTAGACGTTTACTACAAGCACAGCACAGACAGATAGACTATCTCCCCAGTGCCACACCTGAACAAAGACAGATGCTGCCTCAAACTTTTATTAGAAGGTAAACTGTACTGGGAATGTATGAAGCCCACCACCGCTGAAAATACCAGTTCCCAGGCTGTCATAGTGATCCAGTAGCTTATTCAGGAACAAGGCTGCAGATAAGGATCTTAGTCTTTGTGATCTGCAAGCTTGTACTTGGTCAAGGAATAGAAGTCAGACAGCTAGTATTTTCTGACCCGAGTCAGAAACTACAGCCTGCATAATTCTCTTCATTTAGGTGAAAATGCCATCAACTAGCAGCACCTAATCATTTATATCTGCACAAGTTAAAAAAATAAAAATCTGGAATTCTATAAATACTTGCATCAATGGACAACAGCGATTTAAATGGAAATAAAGGTTATACCTGTTGCACAAATTAAAAAAAATAAAAAAAAATACTATACATGCCAATAAATTGCCATATACAGGGTAATTGTTCAGTTGTTACATATTCTCTATATTATTTATAATTGGTTTAATAACAAGCATTGCAGGATTCAAGCAGTCCCACATCCAAATGCAAAGTTATTTATTCATTCATTGCTAATATTTGTTGGTAATATTTTTTTTTTTTTTGTAGCTTTGCTACATTTATTTGGTATGTATTTAATAGCCTATTAGAACAGCCTATTTATTTAATAGCCCATTCTGCATACAATCATTAGCTTACACTAAATGAATAGACTGGCATAAGAAAAATCCTGTTGAAATCATGTTATCAGTTCAAGAAAAGGTAAAACGCCAGTTTAGAAAGCATTTCAGTTTTTTTGTTCTGGGTTTATTTTAGTTGTCGAAATACAGACAATACAAACAAGCGATACATATCTAGGCAAAACAGTTTCTTCAAACGTATGGAACTCACAGACAAAAAAAAATGAATAACTGAATGAGGAAATGAAGCAAAAATAAATGGGAAATAAATATTTACAGAACTTTTGCTAAACATATTACATTAAAATATTATTTTCTTAGAAAGGAGAACCCAGTAGGTAAACAAATAGAATCTAGAGAAAACTCAATTTCTCTTTTCCAATGTTAACAGATTTTGAATATAATATTTTAGAGCTGTATAAAATAAACAAAAATGTTTCCCCGCAAAGCATAATTGTGCGGGTTACTTTTGCTTACATGTGGAACAAAATAAATAAAATATAAAAAATAAAAAATAAATGCAACTAGACTATAATTTCAAGACATCTATTTAATAGAAAAAAAAGACATTTTGTTGCCCTAGAATGCATAAATATACAATTCACATTTTGTTTTCACTACACTATGTCACCAGCAGTTCAGAAACTTAAAGTTATTGGATAATAATTTGCCATAAAATAGTGAATTAAAAAAGAACACGAAAATGTTAATTTAAAAAGCAGGGAAGAAAAAAAAACTACTGCATTTGAATAAAAGAAAAGAATCTGTGGTTATAAAATGTGTTTGGCAACGTCCTGCATTTGGCACAATAAATAAAATAATTAAAGGAAAATAAATTAAGCTTTCTATGGTTATTGAGTGATATGGTATTGCCTGTAAACCATAAATATGACACAATTGTTGTGCAAGTCCTATCGGAAACTGTGGACATACAATACTTATGTGAGCTGTGCAAACGAGTTCATGGGTTTTATTAATTTTTTCCCCAGTGCCATGGTTATTGTAAAAGAGTTAAATAAATACATAACTAAATAAAATGACTTTTTTTTTTTTTTAGCTGTGCTGGCGACTTCACAAAAGTTACAAAATGACAGTCATTTGGGAGGATAATTGTAAGTTTGTTGAACATTCCTACCATGAATGGTAATGGCCATGGGAGGAAGCGCTGTATAGGGTTGGTGTTCAGAGCAGGCAACCTCCTAAGACTTGCTACAGAGGAATAAACCATGAGCAGGCAGCGGAGGAGGCTGAAGTTCATCCAAGTTGCTGCAAAAAAAGTCGATGGTTCTTCAAGGTACTGAACCTATGATGTCCATAGAGCTGAACCCACCGCTGTCCGCGGTGCTGAAACTGCTGCTGCTGTCCGCGGTGCTGAAACTGCTGCTGCTGTCCGCTGTGCTGAAACTGAGGCTGCTGTCCGCGGTGCTGAACTGCCGCGGCTGTCCGCGGAGCTGAATTATTCCTATAGTTGATGCCTATGGCGTGACTTGTGCTGCAGTGCAGATGACCATGGAGATAAGTGGGGGGAAACTAGAATTATAGCTGAGGTGTCAGTGCTGTTACTCAATAGAGTGTTCTTAACGTGGCAAGCAAACGGTCTGTGGCCGGTGGTCAACGCTTTCTGCTCAATGCAGAACCCATTCTATGACATAGATGAAGTATCTGCAAGTCCTAAGACATTGGCCAAGAACTCGGTCATTGGAAAGTCCTCAAGGTAGCAGACCTTGTCTGAGAGACAGTGAAGGGTTTAGGTATGAGTGTAGAAGCCATAGTAGCCAAGGTGGCACAGTTCTTTTCACAGTCCCTAGTGGGCAGAACTTCACTTTTTAGGGGCGAGGAACTGCCAGACACTGCCGGGTCGGAGGGGGAGAGCCGCCTTCTCTTGGCCTGCTCATAAATTCCGGAGTCGGAGGAGTCCATAGATTTGATTGAGGGTGGTGTCTCAATCCAGCTGGAGTCGGATAGGTCTTTGGGTTTGGTGTCCTCACCTAAGGGAGACCTATCTGCGGCTAAGCTGTCGGTGTCGTCTGCCCCAGACAGATAGGGGTTTGCAGCGCCTACCCTGGCCCCTGGGGCCCAACAGGAGAGAACAGAGCCCGTCTTGGTGCAATACTGTGGCGGGCTCCGCGCTCCCCACCCTGTAGGATCGCTGTAGTAGCCAAGAGGACGCCCAGCGCAACCTGCCGTCGGCAAGGGAAGTGCCTTAACTCCCGCCGCCGCGTAAGACAACAGCGTGGCGGCATTGCCGGCAAAGTCTGTGGCGGTGTCATAAGCAGAAGCAGTGGTGAAGTCCAACCTGTTATTAGCCGGGGTAACAAACCAGCGCTGAGGAGAGGGGGCCCCAGGGTCCTCACCTTGCTGAGGGGACAGTAAACCATTAGTATGGGGGACACTGCGATCTGTCCCTGGTCCTGGTATCGACCCCGGGGGGTGAAATCGGGACTTGGCATAGTTGGTGACAAACTGGTCTTGCAGAAACGAGCTGGCCATGGCGTAACGAGCACCGGGCACTATCTGGGACCTGGGAGAATCATTAGGTGATGGAGTGAGCCGGTCTAGATCACAGCCAGTGTAGATCCTGCAAAGCAAGACGTAAAATCTGTAAAGCAGCCAAATAAATTTCATAGTCATAGCTGTTATACTAACAGTTTAAGTTTGGGAATTGTTCTGAAAGTATTTAAATTTTAAAGAAGGGAAGGGAGGGAGGGAGGAAAGAAAGAAAAAAGAATAGAAAAGAAAAGGAAAGCAAAGGGGGGACAAGAAAGAAAGAAAGAAAGAAAGAAAGAAAGAAAGAAAGAAAGAAAGAAAGAAAGAAAGAAAGAAAGAAAGAAAGAAAGAAAGAAAGAAAGAAAGAAAGAAAGAAAGAAAGAAAGAAAGAAAGAAAGAAAGAGGGGGCAGAGAGGGAGACAGAAAAGAAAGGTAAGAAAAGAAAATGTAGAGAGAAGAGAACGTTATGAGTCTACACACTTTGGGATTTTATGTAATATAAAATGTATATATACAGCTACATTATACCTATGACTTTCTATATTTAGGAATAAAATAAACGTAAGAACGTCGAATCGTTAGAATGGATACTGTAATTGAACAGTGTACAATATCTATTGACAACATTGAGTTTTTGAATAATGAGATAAATAAAAAAGTCGACGACTTGGTTTATATCTAGGCTATAACATGAATGTAGTCTTTATTTTCCTTCAAACAACATGAATGTATGTAATTTTTGAACTTTTTTTGTAATTGTCCAGGAGAAATCATTTATGCTGCTATGCACTATGCAGAATATGTAATAAGTATAGTGAACAATAAAACACACACAAAAAAATAGTATATAAATAAACTATTGATACAGAGCTTGGGCATTGTCTGTACCTAATTATCTGTGAACTCAAGATAAACATCAAAAAGTGTAGTAAATGTATCCAAGTCCTAAACTGCAACAAATTTTAACAAAAATATCAATCTTGTAACCATAACATTATATTCCAATAGTGTCCATTACTCCTCTTTCAAGTTATAACTATCTTATGTATCCTCTACTACCTGTGAACCATAGTACTATGATTGTTTCAACCAGTATACATTCTAGCGCAAGTAGAAGAGGTAGTTGTTTTTTTTATTTTTAGTTCAGGTATCCTCAGCATCTAATCATAGAGGCTTGTATTTGGTGTTATTATATAATAATGAACTGCTATACTACTTATTTAACAAGGCCTGACCACCAAGGAGGTTAAATATATCAAGCAGGACATACAGGCATGCCCAAACAACTCGTCTAGAATTGCTACTTTAGTAAATCGGTAGTATACCAGATGGTAAATAAGAACCTTTTCACACTAATGGTTGATTGATAACAGGTTGAACTCATAAAAAAATGTTAAACTGTGCTTTAAAGTAATAGTGGCTACAATCAGCATGTTTTTGTTAAATATAAATATATATATATATATATATATATATATATATATATATATATATATATATATATATATATATATTATGCAACTGGAACTAAATATATCCGAGATACTTTAAAAAAAGTTCATGAAATAATTTAACATACATGTAGTTTACATGACATATGCAGTATCTAAGATAAAGTCATAGAATACCATTAGTTCCTTATTTTTCGTTCTATACTTACGTGTCATAGTTATCTCGAAATCCTTTGGCAAAGGGGTTATGGTCAATTTTGAGTTGAGTGATCTGACAAAAGAAAACGGAACTTGAATATATTTCAGCAACATCATAAGTAAATTCTAACTTAAATTATGCAGATGGAACTCTATGACTAGTTCTATCTGTGCTTTGAGTTGGACACTCGGATAATACAGCTTTCTAAAGCTGTATTCTTATAGCTTCTAAAGCAATGAACAGATGTTCAATACCAGTTTATCTGGTTCAAATGATTTCCAAAATATATTCAATCCCTGGACTGGACATAAGATTGTAATAAACAACTTTAACAAATGAGCCCCCATTGTTTCCAAACTATCTTCCGACAAGAAGGAAATCTCTACTTTTAACACAATAAACAAGACTCTGGCCACCACAATTAAACCGAGCAAATATATTATATAAAATGAAATATACAACCACTTTGACCTTTCTACAAATCCAATCTAGAAAACATTGAAGTTCTAATTAATGAGTGTGACCTGCTTGTACAAGCTTCTGTCAACCAACATGCCTTTATGGAAGTACAACTCAGAATGAAAAAAAAAAGAACATATAATATAGATAGATTGCTGAGTTTTGTTTTACTGTAGTCATTATTACATGGATCGGCCTAGGGCAATTATATCAGGATGGATTTATATCAGTGTGATTATATATATATATATATATATATATATATATATATAGAGAGAGAGAGAGAGAGAGAGAGAGAGAGAGAGAGAGAGAGAGAGAGTGTGTGTGTGTGTGTGTGTGTGTGTGTGTGTGTGTGTATATATATATATATATATATATAAAATAGAGGGAGAATATGTTTAATATATGCACACACACATATATATGTGTGTGTGTATATATATATATATATATATATATATATATATATATACACTCGCTCTCTCTCTCTCTCTCTCTCTCTCTATATATATATATATATATATATATATATATATATATATATATATATATATATATATATATATATATATTATAGAGGGAGAATATGTTTAATATATGCACACACACATATATATATAATTTTTTTTTTACTATATTAATGTATGATTATTATTATTACTATTGTAATTATTGGGTAAGATCTTTATTTTTATCTATCTATCTATCTATCTATCTATCTACTTGTCTATACACACACACACATTGTTTTTCATTATCCACACAACCGATCAAAGATACTAATACCAAAAAATGTATATAAAAAACAAGAAGAAGAAATTATCCATATAATCATAGATAATAATAATAATAATAATAATAATTACACTTGTATTATAATAGATTATTGTTATTATTATTATTGTTATTATTATTATTATTATTATTATTATGTGTTAATGATGGTATGGATCGGATTTTATTATTGTTTATATATTTTTAGGTAGTAATATTAGCAAATATATTATATGTTATTGTTGCTATTATTGTTTATTTTTGTAATCGATGCCTGTTATTACAACCCGATTATTTTTGTAGACGTAATCGTGTACAGATGGTCATCTTGTATTATTGTTGTTATTAAGATTGTTGTTATTGACACCAATGATTTATATGATGCCCCTACATACAATATATTCTGATAAGGAGAAAGGGGTATTTACATCGGTGTTCTGGTAGGCAGTGACTGCGATGAATTGGGTCTCCGGGAATGTGAAGGTCTGCACTCTGCCAGGCTGGCTGGTATCCTCTGTGCCATCTTCATTCACTTCCACCACATGCAGCCGCGGCTGGTACTTGTGCAAAGACTGTAAGACGACCATCTGCCAAGGCAACATCAGAGACGGGTGATCAGGTGACATTGGGGCACAGATGCATTGCTGGCTGACTATGGATGTATATGGATCATGGGTTCTCTATCTGGATGGATATAAAGCTTTCTAGGGAAAGGCTCCCTCAGCCAGACACAAACATAGGAGGCAGCAGTCTCAGGGAAGCATGCACACCGACATGCACCACCATGGAGCAAGTCGTTTCTAATTTCAAGCGAATTTTCCAATCGCAGCAGCTCCTATAGTTTGCAGGGTAATTTATTCCAGGCTGATCTGCAAGTGTTGGAGATGGCTTATGCAGATGGCGTTCAATGACACACATGCTAAAAATATACTCCATGCTGGGCAGGCTGGGAGGAACTGACTACAAGGGCTGCACTGCTCTATCATTTACTGCTGGTGAGTAGAACTTCTAATACAAGAACCTCACAATACAGCCGCTAATTAGCAGATTCCACTAACCTGACCGGTGTTATTGGAAGCCCCCTTGTTATTAGTGAGTTTCATCTTTCCAAATGAGATCTCCTGTCTCATCCAATGGGCTCCTGTGTTGGGAGAGTCCGGATGCATGTACACCCTGTTACCTGTTACAAGACAAACAGACGGGTGCAAATTACACTTTCTGAAATTTGTAATCAACCTTATCATTAATCCTTTTATTCCACATACAAAGATTCCAAAATTTGCATATTATTATTTTTTTCCCCCCTCTAGCTTCTTTTTTCCCTCTATCATCTGCTCCTATGGCAAGGCTTTTTTTTTTCTTTTCAGATTACAAAAGACTCTAATTAATGTTTCTCACCTAAAAGAGTGTCAGAGACTAAAAAGGGAAAGTGTTAATTGGGACTCGCCTTGTACATTGGTGTCCGCCTTTCCACAAGGCACCCACTTGCCCCCTTGAAATCTCCAGTGATTGGGATCAGCCAGTATCACGTCTACAAAGATATTGTAGTGGGCTGTGGGGTCCAGGCCGGAGATGTTAAAACTCAGGAATGGGAACATGCGTCTAATGGATAGAAAAAAACAAAAAAAAAACAGGAAATTTACCTTAATAAAAATAAAAGTGTGGAAGATAAAACAATAAAAAGATACCATACAGAAAAAGTCTTTTTTTTTTTTTTTCAAATTATTTAGCAACACCAATTATAATAATTACAAATATTATACTACTACTAATAATAATAGGAATAATAATAATAATAATAATAATATGAATTATAATAGTAAACTAATACTACTAAGAGTAGTAGTAGTAGTAATAATAATATTAATAATAATAATAATAATAATATGAATTATTATAGTACACTAATACTACTAAGAGTAGTAATAATAATATGAATTATAATAGTACACTAATACTACTAAGAGTAGTAATAATAATAATAATAATAGCAATTATCATAGTACACTAATACTACTAAGAGTAGTAGTAGTAATAATAATAATAATAATAATGATAATAATAATAATACACTATTACTACTACAAATAGTAGTAGCAATAATAATAATAATAATAACAATAATAATAAATACTACTACTACTAATAATATTGATAATAATAATAATAATTTAGGGCAAATATTTACTCACAAACATTATTTTCAGCATTAAGTAATGTATTTTTTTTTTAGAAACTAGGTTTCCAAAAAACGCACACAACTACACAAAACTCCTGCAGAAGCAATGTTTTTTTAAGCCAGTGTGCATGGAGCCTAATAGGAAAAAAAAAAAGCTATCTATGTATACAGAGTAATCATTGCTGTTAAAACTAAAAAAAAAGAAAAGAAAAAAGAAAAAAATGCACACAAAGCAACATTATAACAGTAGTGTTAAAAAATACAGCAAAAACACACACACACACACACACACACACACACACACACACAAAAGTGAAAGACAAAAAAAAGGACACAAAGCAACATAATAACAGTAGTGTTAGAAAAAATACAGAAAAAACATAAAAAAAAGGAAACAAAAAGAAAACAAAACACACAAAGCAACATAACAACAGTAGTTTTAAAATGAAATACAGCAACAAAATCACAAAAACAACAGGAAAAAAAACAACACTAACAATAAAAAAGCAAACAAAGCAACATAATAACAGTAGTGTTAAAAAAATACAGCAAAAAACGCACACACACACAAAAAAAAGAAACCAACAACAAGGCTAACGACAAAAAAAGCACACAAAGCAATATAATAACAGTAGTGTTAAAAAAATACAGCAAAACATCACACACAAAAAAAAAGAAAAAAAAAACAACACTAACTTACACTAACTTAATTACAGAGTAATCGTTGCTGTTAAAATAGCAAAAAAAAAAAAAATAGTAACAACAACAAAAAACACACAAAGCAACATAATAACAGTAGAGTTAAACAATGCATGAAAAATCACACATAATAACAAATAACAGTAATATTAACAATTAATAACAAAAACATGTATATAATTATAGTAATATAAGAAGATAATATGTATTTTCATTGTAGAAATAGTACGGTTAAATCCTCTCTTTCTGTATTTTTGCTTATAAATAAATCTATTGCATAAAACACTACAAAATAAAATAAGCAAAAATGTAAAAAAAAAAAAAAAAAAGCGGGGAAACATTTGTAAATAAAATATATAAAATTGTCCAGGGAGAAAGGACACCTGATCCAAATGTAGGGTGCAGGTCGGGGCACCCCCTGGGCACAGCACCCACCTTCCTTGCTTGGTGATGATCATCTCGGTCTGGTGCCGGTGGAATTTGAGCCATAGTGGCCGGTTGCAGAGGTAGACCTGTGCCTTGCCCGGTACCAGTCCAGGTTGGGCGGTGGAGAACTGGTAGAAAGGTGCCCCTTGATAGGAGTGCCCATACTGCTGGGTGTAGGGGTATCCGGTGCCAGGGTAGGCTTGTGGGGAAGAATTGCCAAGCAGGCTGTTGTAAGCTCCATTGGCGATGACTGAGTGGTGAGCCATGTATCTGCTGGGGCTTCCGATGGAGAAGGCTGGGTGAGCGGGTCCATGCTGGCTCGGGTAGGGGAACATGGTAGAAGTGGGAGCCGCGGCTGCAGAATGGGACTGAGTGGACTGAGGGAGGAGATAGCGATCTGCTGCTGATCCATCGAAATTATGACGAATCTCAGAAAGCCCATCCAAGACAGGAGACAGCTTACTCCTCTGGCCGTCCCCTGGTGCCTCCTTGGAGTCAGGGAAATTGTCTGGATCTGACTGATTCGTCATCCCCCTGCTCGTTTTTTTCAGAGGTGAACTTCTCTCCAGGTTGTCAGAAGTAGAGATAATGGGATGATCATGCAAAGCAAGCTCAGAAGTGCCCGGATGGGGGTAACTGGTGCTCACACTGAGGAATTTCTTGGAGAGCATGATAGAAGGAGAGATGCAATGATCCAGCTGCATAGCTAGCACCCAACTAACCCCACAGCCCCCTGTTATTGGAAAGCCCTTAAAAAAAAAAAAGGAAAAAAAAAAAAAAAAAAAAGAGGCACAGATCCAAGGGAACAATTAATGTCCTAGCCTAGCACTCTTCATCATTGCCTTGCCTCCCAGAGCTTTGTTCCACTTTTTTCTTTGGGCACAGATTGGCCAATTGACGATATGCAGCAATAAGACAACAGTCACTTCTGATCCTTCTGCACTGGAGGAGGATGAGACGCCTGCTGCCATTGGTTAGTTGCTGACAGTAATTTAATTAGATAGGCATTAATTAGGATAATCACCTGGCTCCTGGTCCCTGGGATGGCACATTGAGGGAAGAGTTTATGATGAGGATGATGGGGGGAGAGAAAGAGAGAGAGGAGGAAAAAAAAAAAAGAGGGTCTGTTTTTCTGTGTATTGGAAGATTTATGTCATATTTAGCATTTTAAATACTGTTTGTAAGGAAGAAGTGCTAAGAATTATCTCCATTTAGTGTGACACTGGTGCTTCTTCTTCATTTTCTCTGGGAGATCTGTTATGTTAGGGCTGGCTAGGTGCAAACTGTTAACATTTTATGCTGGCCGCACATACAAGGGGGGTTGATTTATTAAAGGCAAATAGACTGTTCTCTTAGCTAGGGAACTTGCACTTTGCAAGGGATTTATCCCCAGAGCTTAGTGAATGAGGTGAAGCTCTGCTGACGTTAACGTCCAATCGTGTGCTATTTTTATAATATACCTTGCATGTGATTGGTTCACTGAATTCTGGGAAAATTCCCCTGCAAGGTGGAACTTTCCTTGCAAAGGGAGCATCATATTTGCCCTCAGTAAATCAACCCTAAAAATGCAAATGGCCTGAGCAGCACCTGTGATTGCAAAGTGACATTAAATATCCTTGTTCTCAAAAATAATCCATACGCATCTACTACTTGAAGTGATATTACAGTGATGGTAAACAATCACGTTGTAAAACAACCCATTCCATTTAAAATAGAAATTAAAGGCAAAACATTTTTGTATAGATATATAAAAAAAAAATTATAAATACCTTCTTTTTTTTGCTTTTTTATAAGTAAGTGCATAGGCGTGCGCACAGGGTGTGCCAGGTGTGCCTGAGCATACTCTAATCACCCTGTGCAGTGCAGATCCCCCCTGCTTCCTGTCTCCCCCCTGCAGTATTGCCAGTTTCACTCCTCTCCTCTCAGGAGCAGGGAAGGGGCTGATAAATATTTCATTAACTGGCCCCTTCCTTTTCTGAATAAGCACAGTGAGTAATCCGTACCGATCACTCCTGTCTTTATTTTTAACTGAATCATAGTAAACTATGTTTACTGCAGGCTGCAAAGAAAGGGACTGGGGAATCTCTGTCTTCAGTTTCTTTCTCCACCTCAAAAGTGAGACATCAGCGGTCTGTTTAGACCTTTGATGGTTCACCAAAGCCCCATCGCGGGGGCGCCTAAAAAAAACTGTAAAAATCTTTTTTTTTTAAATAATATTGTAAAATATAATAAAAATAAAAACCTACAGACACCATCCACCGGCCTACTGACATCAATCTTTACTCTACTGACACCATCCACTGCACTGCTGATATACATTCATGTGTGTTTGTACTCTGGGGTGCATACTCTAAGGCAATAAGCTGTGTACACCAATGAGTAAGTGATCACATTCCCTCAGTTCTCAGCTGCGTAGGAGCTGGGGGAGGAAAAGCAGCAGTACACCAAGCTTCCCAGTGAATAGCCGTGCAGCAGGGGCACGTCAGGACAAGTCTGATCATTGGAGAAGAGCATACTGAGTTCCCAGCATACCTAGAGAACTGACCATGCTGTGCTCTTGCTTAGTGTGGTCAGTTTTTAATACCCTGTTTCCCCGAAAATAAGACCTAGCGTGATTGTCGGTGATGGCTGCAATATAAGCCCTACCCCCCAAATAAGCCCTAGTAGGTCTTATATTTAGGGTAGGGCTTATTTTCGGAGGAAACCGGGTAGGAAAGCAGAGGGGCAGGCCGGAACACCAGGGATTTCACACAAAGGAAGCAATATAAAGAAAACAGGATACTTTCTCATACAAGTACATGGTACAGCAGGCCCATATCAGGAATATGAAATGTTGGGGTAGCAAATTTAAAGTCTCACGTTTGTTTTTGTTTTTAATAATAAACATGTTATCAACTTACGCAGCAAAAAAAAAAAATGGAGATTTGGAGGGGGCTGAGAGCAATATAACTTACTTTTCTGAGTAAAGAATACATACTTTTAAACTGAGGTTTAGTGTCACTTTAAATTTCAATTGATAGCCAGCATGTGTGAATGATATAAGTGCTTATTATTGCATAAAAGGATTTTCCAGAATGCTGGAAGACTTTTGAGACCAAGTCCTATTACACAACAGAAAGGGGGATAATGATTCATTGAAACCACTGGGCACACATCAATTGTAGAGCAAAGTCTATAAAGATTCTAGTTCAGAAGTGTCAGAACCCATGAATCAGACTGAGACAGAAGTACAGTTAAATCACACTTGTTTAATAATAATAATAATAATTAAAAAAAAGGTAAACAGAGTAAACTTAGTCAACAAATAGCCAGAGTTCAGGAACCAGAATGGATAGTCAGACAAGCCAAAACATCAGGGAGCCAGAGATGGGCGTAGTAGAACAGCAAGCAGGATCTGGAGCCAGAAGGAATGTCAGCCAAGCAAGTCTTTAACAGGAATACAGGAGAGTGTCTCTAGAGATGTGACCAAGGCAAAGGCAGAGATCATCTGGGCTGGACGGGTTAAATAGGCAGGACTGACGAGCAGGATATCATCAACAGGTGAGTAACTGTGGAAAGATAGGAGCTGGAAATTAGCTGAAAGCTGAGTGGCCAGCTGAGCGAAGGAAGGGCTTAGCCCAGTCCTGACAGGAATGCAGAGGACGGTAGGTGATCTCTTGCAGTTCTTGGTGAGTGATCTGTTTGTCAATGAGTAGCTTTGAGGCGTCCAGATTGCTTGGGATCCACAACAGTGCCATAGGTGAGAGGTTGGCTGTCTGTCACCCTCACTGCAGCACTGCCATATGTGGCATGACATGTAAGGGGTCTATATAGTGGTTTTGTATATATGATTTTTCATTAGGTAAAGATCTTAATTTCTGATTGATTATTAATGAGGTAAATAGGTCATTGGCATGTTCCTTTTTTCATATTTACCAGGTTCCGCCAACAGGTGGAGTTATAAATATTGTTGACTGTAAGTTTTCTAAAGTAGTTTATGTGTGTGCTACAGGGAAAGTGTAATTTGGTGCTTTTAGGCTCTATTCAAAACAGGTGAATGAGTCAGAGAAAGACCACACCACCCTTTAAACTGAATGGTCTGTTTTACAAGGTGATCGTTTACAATCACTTTAAGATTTCCAAGCAGCTTTCAAAAGAAATACGCACTATGTGGTGTCTTCTAAAAAAGGGGTTGATGGTAGAAGGAGAAGAGGTTGTGTGTGATATGTTCCAGTATTAGGAAAAAGCAGCTATTCATAGCATCCCTGTAGATGTTCAATCTACTTAAGCTGGCCAATACTGAGCCAGTCTAGTGAGCATGCTCATCAAAACGGGATGCTAGGGATTATTTTAATGTCATAATTCTATGTGCAAAGAATAGTGTGTGCATGTAGGTGCAATGTTTAGGAAGTAGCAGGATATCTGAAGCGGCTGGGCTGGCGATGATCTGAATACACCTCCCAAAGGAAAAAAAAAAAAAAGAAAGGCAATGAGTGATAGGTTTGAATTGCAAATTTGCTTGATTTTCCTTGTTTATATAAAGGGAATTTGTTTAGATAAGTGTTGCTATAGCACACTAATGCCCTGTACACACGGTCGGACAGTCCGACAACAAAATACGTCAGATTTTTTCAGACAGATTTTGGCCCAAACTTGTCTTGCATACACACGGCCGCACAAAGTTGTCAGAAAATCTGATGGTTCAGAACGAGGTGACGTAAACCACGTACGACGGGACTATAAAGAGGGCAGTAGCCAATTACTTTTGTCTGAGCGTGCGTAGCAGTTTGTCCATCGGAAATTGTCTACAAACGATCGGATTTTGTTGTGGGAAAATTTTAGATCCAGCTCCCTATCACATCTAAGTAGCCCATGTGACTATAGAGTTACACATGTGGGCACATATACATAGTGGTAAATTACAGCTCCCTCCCCCTCTATGCCCTCTAAGCAGCTAAACACAATGGGAGCGGGATATTATATGTAGGGATGAGCCAGCGGTTCGAGTCGAAATTAAGTTTGACTCAAACATCGGGTGTTCGTTTGTTCTACAACGAACCGAACATATGGGGCGTTCATGGGAAATTCGAACGCTGCAGAATGCCCCATAATGTACGGAGAAATCGCAGTGCATTGCTGTATGATGATTGGCCAAAGCATGCACCTGAAGTGCATGCTTTGGCCAATCACAGCATGCTCTGCTGAGAGGGCCATAATTGGCCAAAGGCAGGGGGCCCCACACTATATAAGGCTGCTTACATTGCAGCCGTGTGTAGTGTTGTTGACATGGACAGAGAGAGTGTTTACTCTATATTCAGTCATTCAGTCTATATTCACATCAGGCAATGTATTTATATATAGTCTAGTGTGTATATATATATATATATATATATATATATATATATATATTCTGCATCATGTGTAGTCTATATCTACAGTGCATTAGTGGTGTACTGTTTCTAATATACTTCAGGCAGTGTATTAATATATATATATATATATATATATATATATATATATAGTCTAGTGTGTGTGTGTGTGTATATATATATATATATATATATATATATATTATATATATATATATCAGGGCTTTTTTTCAGCGGGAGCGTAGGTGGGATCTACTGTTGAGGGAGAGGTCTATTGTTGCTGGCCGCTGGAGGGTCTATTGTTGCTGGGGTGGCACAAAATACTTGGTTCTGTATTGTCTGAAAAGTGCTGTACTGGGAGGTGGGTAGGGGGTGGAACCAAGGGATGGTGCTCAGAGACGGATAACGAGGCAAAGATGAAGCGTGACTCGGAAGGGGGGGGGGGGGGGGTTCCTGCACCTATTCCCTGAGAAAAAAAGTATTTACTCCCCCTTGGCTTTTTACCTATTTTGTTTTTTAATCTGAATTATATGTAATAGATCAGAACTCAATAGTCTAAATTGTGAAGTAAAATTATAAAAATATGAACATAAAACTATTTTTCAGAAATAAAAAACTGATAATTGGCATGTGTGTATGTATTCACCCCTTTTGTTATGAAGGCCATAAAAAGCTCTGGTGCAACCAATTACCTTTAGAAGTCACATAATTAGTGAAATTATGTCCACCTGTGTGCAATCTAAGTGTCACATGATCTGTCACTACATATACACATTTTTTGAAAGGCCCCAGAACACCTAAGCAAGAGGCACCACTAACCAAACACTGCCATGAAGACCAAAGAACTCTCCAAACAAGTAAGGGACAATTTTGTTGAGAAGTACAAGTCAGGGTTAGGTTATAAAAAAAAATATCCAAATCTTTGATGATCCCTAGGAGCACCATCAAATCTATCATAACCAACTGGAAAGAACATGGCACAACAGCAAGCTTGCCAAGAGACGGCCGCACACCAAAACTCATGTACCAGACAAGGAGGGCATTAAACAGAGAGGCAGCACAGAGACCTATGGTAACCCAGGAGGAGATGCAGAGTTCCACAGCAGAGACTGGAGTATCTGTACATAGGACGACGATAAGCCGTACGCTCCAAGGAGTTGGGCTTTATGGCAGAGTGACCAGAAGAAAGCCATTGCTTTCAGCAAAAAACAAAATGGCACTGTAATGGTTATGCAATAGAGTTGGTCTGCTTACCTGTTCCCATGTGTTCATCTCTAGAGACCAGCCGACCCTCACCTGACTGCTTTTGTAATCCATCCTCTGGCATGACTCCACCCTAGCTCCTATCAGAGAACTCTATATTAACCTGTGCACTGCAGGCCAACTCCGATTATCAACCATTGTGTATTCCTTTGTGTGTTTAGCTTCCTGTTACCTGCCGTGTGCTCTTCTGTTGTTCCGTTACCGACTTTGGCATGTCTTTGTCTCCCTGTTTGCCTGTAATCCTGACCTTTTGGCGTGTCCCTGACTATTCCTGTCTGCTTGTGGCCCCGACCTTGGCTTTGTCCCTCACCATCCCTATCCTCCTGTTGCCTACTGTGGGTGTGAGCTGGGGGACCCTGGGGGTCGCGACCTGGAGCCAGTTGCAGCCAAGTCCATCCTCACCACTCGAGGCTCTGGTGAACACCTGCTGACTCTTAGACTCCGCGCCCCAGGGAATCTTACGCTCTAACCCCGGTGGGACCTGTCTCCCATCCGCAGCAGTCAGCCGTAGGGTCCACAACCTTGCGGTGCACTCCTGATCCCTACGGTGTGCATCTGTCACCTCGCCTCAAGGTGACCTGACAGTTTGACCAGCCATGGACCCAGCTGACGTGCCGCTTCCTGCAGATGATCCATTGCAGAGCTTAGTTCACAGACTTGAGACCCAAGAATCGAATCAGACCCAGGTGATGCGATTCCTTCAGGATTTGGCATCCCGTGTTGAACAGGTTCAGGCCTAATTAGGACCCCCGGTTCAACAACCTCAACCGCTATCTGCCGCTGCACCTATCGCATCAGTCGCAGCCACACATTAATTACAACTACCAGCTCCGGCCCGTTTCTCTGGGGACTCCAAGGCTTGCAGGGGGTTCCTTAACCAGTGCACAATTAATTTTGAACTTCAGCCCCAAAACGTCCTTTCCGATCGGGCGAAAGTAGCATATATTATATCCCTCCTGTCCGGCGAGGCACTAGCTTGGGCTGCCCCTCTGTGGGAACTGAATGATCCAGTGGTTTCTAGCCTGTCTGATTTCTTGAAACTTTTTCAGAATATCTTCGAGGAACCGGGTCATGTCTCCTCAGCGGCTAGCGCTCTTTTACGTCTTCATCAAGAGTCCGCTTCTGTGGGACAGTATGCTCTTCAGTTCCGTATCCTCACAGCTGAATTGAGCTGGAATAATGAGGCCCTAGTTGCAAACGTTTTACATGGCCTCTCTGATAGAGTGAAGGATGAATTAGCAGGAAGATCCCTTCCTGCTGATCTGGACAGTGTCATCACCTTGTGTAACCAGATCGATATTCGCTTTCAGGAGAGGGCCTTGGAAAAAAGATGCCAGCAGTCTCCGTTCTTTAGGCAGCCTGAGCTCCCAGTCCCTTCTCTTCGATCCGAGGAGCACCCCCTGCCTGCTGAGGAACCTATGCAGTTGGGGCGGACAAGGTTATCTCCTGAAGAACGTGCTAGGCGCAGAACTCTGGGCCTATGCCTCTATTGTGGGGCCAAAGGTCATTTCCGTGACACTTGTTCTCTTCGTCCGGAAAAACGCTCAGGGCTAATACATCTGGAAGGTGGAGTATTAGACCCTGAAATATCACCTTCACCTTCTCGTCTTCTCCTTTCTGTGTTGCTTCATGTCGGTGCTTCCTTTCGTTCGGTCTCGTTCGGTCACATCTGGATTCCGGAGCCGCTGCCAATTTCATGGATTGGGAAACTGCATCCTCCATGAGACTTACCCTTTTGCCCCTTACAACGCCATTGGTGGTCTTGGCGATTGGTGGCACTGTTCTCCCAGGGGGCCCTATCTGCTTGCAGACTCTTCCTGTTAAGATGTCAGTAGGGACACTCCACCAGGAGTGGATATCCTTCCTTGTCTTACCTAAGGCTTCATTTCCTATCATATTAGGTCTTCCTTGGTTACGGCTCCATTCTCCACATGTTGACTGGTCTGCTGGACTGATCCTGGCTTGGGGTCCCTCCTGTTCCTCTTCCTGCCTACTCAAGGGTACCTCAAAAGAGAAACTTCCTGTTACCACCATCCCAGTATCTTCTGCTCTTCCCGCTCTTTATAGCGATCTCTGGGATGCGTCCTGCAATAGTCGGACTGATGCACTCTCTAGGTCATGTGGTACTCTGGATGAGGGGCCCACCTATGAACCTGAGTCGATCATTCACTCCAGTTCGCATAACCATTTACCTTTGCCTGTCCCTAATCTCCCTTGGACGCACAGCCAGGCTAACTTGTCTGCAAGTTCCACAGTTGCTATGCTCTGTGATGCGATTGAGATGGTCGCTACACCTGACAATATTAGTCAGTCGGCCTCTGCGCCAGTTATGCCAGTCCAGCCCATGCCCAATGATCTTCCTGCTTCTTGTTCAGGACCTTCTGTGACCTGGCCTCACCCTACTGCTACTATGTCCGTTCAAACCCGTTTAAGAGGCTCAATCCATCCTTTATATAGAATACCTCATTCGGCCAGGTGGGGTTTTTAATCTTTTTCTCAGGGTTCTCTGCATTCTGTTTGTGTTTCAGCTATCCAGCTTGACTCTTGTGACATGTCACCTTCTAACCAACCTGACCTCAGGGATCCACTGACCTCTGCCCAGTCTGGTGGTCCTGTTATGGATGCCCAGCTCATCTTTAAGGGTGTGGGGGACCCTGCTCAGGCTCCTGATCTTCTCATGCCCTTACCCATTCCTAAAAAGCCTTTAGTCCTCAAGTCCTCTCGTCCTCGTCCTACCTCGGTTCCAGTCTCTGAGGATAATCTAAAATACGAGGTTAGTCAAGTTTTGGATTCCCGGCTCCGTAAAGGCATTCTTCAGTACCTCGTACATTGGAAAGGGTTTGGCCCTGGGGAGAGGTCTTGGATCACTGCATCTGAGGTCTTTGCTCCTAGTCTGTTGAGGAGGTTCCAGCTGGGGTTTCCCTTTAAGCCTGGACCCAGGCAGGGGAGGGGGAGGCCTCGTAAGAGGGAGGGTACTGTCATGGTTATGCAATAGAGTTGGTCTGCTTACCTGTTCCCATGTGTTCATCTCTATAGACCAGCCACCCTCACCTGACTGCTTTTGTAATCCATCCTCTGGCATGACTCCACCCTAGCTCCTATCAGAGAACTCTATATTAACCTGTGCACTGCAGGCCAACTCAGCTAATCAACCATTGTGTATTCATTTGTGTGTTTAGCTTCCTGTTACCTGCCGTGTGCTCTTCTGTTGTTCCGTTACCGACTTTGGCATGTCTTTGACTATCCCTGTTTGCCTGTGATCCTGACCTTTTGGCGTGTCCCTGACTATTCCTGTCTGCTTGTGGCCCCGACCTTGGCTTTGTCCCTCACCATCCCTATCCTCCTGTTGCCTACTGTGGGTGTGAGCTGGGGGACGCGACCTGGAGCCAGTTGCAGCCAAGTCCATCCTCACCACTTGAGGCTCTGGTGAACACCTGCTGACTCTTAGACTCCGCGCCCCAGGGAATCTTACGCTCTAACCCTGGTGGGACCTGTTTCCCATCCGCAGCAGTCAGCCGTAGGGTCCACAACCTTGCGGTGCACTCCTGATCACCACGTTGTGCATCTGTCACCTCGCCTCAAGGTGACCTGACAGGCACATAATGTGTTTGCGAAAAGGCACATGTGGGAGACTCCCAAAATGTATGGAGGAAGGTGTTCTGGTCTGATGAGATTAAAATTGAACTTTTTGGCCATCAAAGAAAATGCTATGTCTGGTGCAAAACCAACACATTACATCACCCAAAGAACACCATTCCCACAGTGAAACATGGTGGTGGCAGCACCATGCTGTGGGGATGTTTTTCAGCAGTAGGGACTGGGAAACTGGTCAGAGTTGAGGGAAAGATGGATGGTGCTAAATGCAGGGATATTCTTGAGCAAAACCTGTACCACTCTGTGTGTGATTTGAGGCTGGGACGGAGGTTCACCTTCCAGCAGGACAATGACCCCAAACACAGTGCTAAAGCAACACTTGAGTGGTTTAAGGGGAAACATGTATATGTGTTGGAATGGCCTAGTCAAAGCCCAGACCTCAATCCAGTTTCAATAGAAAATCTGTGGTCAGACTTAAAGATTGCTGTTCACAAGCGCAAAACCATCCAACTTGAAGGAGCTGGAGAACTTTTGCAAGGAGGAATGGCCAAAAATCCCAGTGGTAAGATGTGGAACGCTCATAGAGACTTATCCAAAGTGACTTGGAACAGTGATAGCAGCAAAGGGTGGCTCTACAAAATATTGACTGTAGAGGGGTGAATAGTTATGCTCATTGACTTTTTCTGTTATTTTGTCTTATTTGTTGTTTGCTTCACAATAAAAAAAAAAATAAATTTTCAAAGTTGTGTTAGTGTTCTGTAAAATAAATAAAATAAATAAATAAATTAAATTAAAGGATTGATACAAATCCTCAAACAATCCAGGTTAATTCCAGGTTGTGAGGCAAGAAAACACAAAAAATGCCGGGGGGGGGGGGGGGGGATACTTTGCAAGGCACTGTATACTCTGCATTCAGTGTAGACTATATATACAGTGCATTCGGTGGTGTATAGTTTGCAATACACTTCAGTCGGTGTACACAGTATATAATACAGTGTTTAACAGGGGCATGTAATTGACATTTTTGAAATAATAGTTAGCAGGGCCCATTCCTGTGCCTAACAAGAGTAACTGTGAGGGCTTACAGTGCTCTGGCACAACCAACACCTAAGGACCAATTTTTCTGCCCCTGTTTAACAGGGGCATGTAATTACAATTTGTGATATAATATTTCACAGCAAGGCCCCTTCATGCGTCCAACAAGAGTTACTGTATGGGGTTACAGTGTTCTGGCACAACCAACACCTAAGGCCCAATTTTTCTGCAGAGAATATATATTTTTATATATATATATATATATATATATACAGTGGTGTGAAAAAGTGTTTGCCCCCTTCCTCATTTCCTGTTCCTTTGCATGTTTGTCACACTTAAGTGTTTCGGAACATCAAACCAATTTAAACAATAGTCAAGGACAACACAAGTAAACACAAAATGCAATTTGTAAATGAAGGTGTTTATTATTAAAGGTGAAAAAAAATCCAAACCATCATGGCCCTGTGTGAAAAAGTGATTGCCCCCTAAACCTAATAACTGGTTGGGCCACCCTTAGCAGCAACAACTGCAACCAAGCGTTTGCGATAACGTGCAATGAGGCTTTTACAGCGTCCTGGAGGAATTTTGGCCCACTCATCTTTGCAGAATTGTCCTAATTCAGTTACATTAGAGGGTTTTCGAGCATGAACGGCCTTTTTAAGGTCATACCACAACATCTCAATAGGATTCAGGTCAGGACTTTGGCTAGGCCACTTCAAAGTCTTCATTTTGTTTTTCTTCAGCCATCCGGTGGTGGACTTGCTGGTGTGTTTAGGATCATTGTCCTGCTGCAGAACCCAAGTTCGTTTTAGCTTGAGTACACGAACAGATGGTCGGACATTCTCCTTCAGGATCTCTTGGTAGACATCAGAATTCATAGTTCCTTTTATCACGGCAAGTCTTCCAGGTCCTGAAGCAGCAAAACAGCCCCAGACCATCACACTACCACCACCATATTTTACGCTTGGTATAATGTTCTTTTTATGAAATGCAGTGTTCCTTCTACGCCAGATATACTTGGACACACACCTTCCAAAGAGTTCCACTTTTGTCTCATCGGTCCACAGAATGTTGTCCCAAAAGTCTTGGGGATCATCAAGATGTGTTGTGGAGAAATTGAGACGAGCTTTGATGTTCTTTTTGCTGAGCAGTGGTTTTCTCCTTGGAACTCTGCCATGCAGGCTATTTTTGCCCAGTCTTTTCCTGATGGTGGAGGCATGAACGCTGACCTCAACTGAGGCAAGTGAGGCCTGCAGTTCCTTGGACGTTGTTGTGGGGTCTTTTGTGACCTCTTGGATGAGTCGTCGCTGCGCTCTTGGGGTAATTTTGGGCGGCCGGCCACTCCTGGGAAGGTTCACCACTGTTCCATGTCTTCGCCATTTGTGGATAATGGCTCTCACTGTGGTTCGCTGGATTCCCAAAGCTTTGGAAATGGCTTTATAACCCTTTCCAGACTGATAGATCTCAATTACTTTCTTTCTCAATTGTTCCTGAATTTCTTTGGGTCTCGGCATGATGTGTAGCTTTTAAGGATCTTCTGGTGGACCTTACTGTGTCAAGCAGCTCCTATTTAAGTGATGCCTTGATTGTGAACAGGTGTGGCAATAATCAGGCCTGGGTGTGGCTAGAGAAATTGAACTCAGGTGTGGACAACCACAGTTACAGTATGTTTTAACAAGGGGGGCAATCACTTTTTCACACAGGGCCATGATGGTTTGGATTTTTTTTCACCTTTAATAATAAACACCTTCATTTACAAATTGCATTTTGTGTTTACTTGTGTTGTCCTTGACTATTGTTTAAATTGGTTTGATGTTCCGAAACACTTAAGTGTGACAAACATGCAAAGGAACAGGAAATGAGGAAGGGGGCAAACACTTTTTCACACCACTGTATATATATACTACAGTTCAGAGTATATAGTGCCTGGGGGCCCCCCCCCCTAGCCATTTTTTTTTTCAATTTTGGTGCGGGGTTCTCCATAATATACATACCAGACCTGAAGGGCCTAGTAATGGACTGCGAGGGGGAACCCAAGATGTTTTTTAAAATAATTTTTATCTATATTGCTGGGATCCGACAATACATTACAGCCGCGAGCAGTTTTAAATTATGTTTTTTTTCCTTTATAAATGTAATTTTGCTGTGGTGCTGGTACTGTTATAAACATGGGAAAGATGCGCGCTGCTTCACAGGTAGACTAAGGAGACCCCCCCCCCCCCCCAGGCAAGATATTTAAATGAATATTCCATTTTTATTTTTTCAAGCATTATTAAAATCACTGCTCCCGAAAAAAGGGCAGTTTTTAAAACTTTTTTTTTGCATTGATACATGTCCCATGGGGCAGGACCCGTGTCCCCAAACACTTTTTATGGCAATAACCTGCATTTAAGCCTTCAAAATTAGCACTTTTGATTTTTCCCGTACGCACCCCATAGACTTTAACGGTGCTTGCACAAATTTTTTGCCTGTTCGCATGTTCTGCTGCAAACTGAACCGAATGCAGGAGGAGGGGGGGGGGGGGTTCGGCTCATCTCTAATTATATATAGATTAATGGAAGCTTCCCCTCCTCCTTATTCTAAGACAGGCTGGAGGGGCACGGCAGTCTGTGACTGGCAGAGATATGCCTACAACATGATTTCAAATATATATTTGTATGACAATTTAAAACAGTTTATTTTTATTGCGTACTCCAAAGGCTGTTTGCTTTTATTTTGAACATGTGACCATCAGCAGAGGACTAGAAGTTCCTCCTGCTTATTTTTCCCTGCAGACAGGCTGGAAAAGTGATGGGTCATGTGACAGCTGTACATTCCCTTCAAAAGAGTAATCCCCTTCACTCTTTATGGACAAAAGGAGGGACACTTCAATTAACACTACTATTAGTGTGTTAACCTTTACATTGCCCAATATTCAAAAGTAATGCTTGGATCATCTGCAGTATTGTGAAATACTGAACTGCATGTTAGTGGCCTAGACCCACCCTGTGCCTGGTTTTGATAGTCATGCAAATGATTTAAATGGCACTAGAGATACTCTATGTTACCCAAAGTAGTGGGACGCCTGCCTTTACACACATATAAACTTTAATTTAATGGCATCCCAGTCTTAGTCCATAGGATTCAATATTAAGTTGCCCCACCCTTTGCAGCTACAGTATAACAGCTTGAACTCTTCTGGGAAGGCTGTCCACAAGGTTTAAGTGTGTCTATGGGAATGTTTGACCAATCTTCCAGAAGCGCATTTGTGAGGTTAGGCACTGATGTGGAGGAGTAGCTCTCAGTCTCTGCTCTAATTCATCCCAAAGGTGATTTATCGGGTTGAGGTCAGGACTCTCTCTGTGCAGGCCAGTCATCTTCCTCCACCCCAAACTTGCTCACCCATGTCTTTATGGACCTTGCTTTGTGCACTGGTGCACAGCCATGTTGGAACAGGAAGGGGCCATCCCCAAACTATTCCCACAAGGTTGAGAGCATTAAATTGTACAAAATTTCTTGGTATGCTGACGCCCTAAGAGTTCCCTTCACTGGAACTAAGGGGCCCAACTCAACCCCTGAAAAACAACCCCACACTATATTCCCCCCTCCACCAAATGATTTGGACCAGTGCACAAAGCAAGGTCCATAAAGACATGGATGAGCGAGTTTGGGATGGAGGAACTTGGCCTGAGTCCTGACTTCAACCCGATAGAACACCTTTGGGATGAATTAGAGCAGAGACTGTGAGCCAGGCTTTCTTGTCCAACATCAGTGCCTGACCTCACAAATGCACTTCTGGAAAAATGGTCAAACATTCCCAAAGACACACTCTTAAACCTTGTGGACAGCCTTCCCAGAAGAGTTGAAGCTGTTATAGGTGCAAAGGTTGGGCCAACTCAATATTAAACCCTACGGACTAAGACCAAGATGCCATTAAAGTTCATGTGCGTGTAAAGACAGAAGTCCCCCTACTTTTGGTAATATAGCGTATTTAACCACATGCTGACCAACCGTCATCATTTGGAGGCGGCAGAATGGCTCCCCTGCACAAATCTTCGTAACTGTACGGCGGCCGCTTTAAGGGACATAGGGGGTGTCGGCCGCGATGTCCGCTGGGCACCTGCGATCGCTCATGACAGAGCAGGAGCATGCATCTGTGTGCGTAAACACACAAATCCACGTCCTGTCAGGGGAGAGGAGACAGATCGTCTGTTCCTGGTATATAGGAATACCGATCAGTCTCCTCCCTCAGTCAGTCCCATCCCCCCACAGTTAGAACACACAGTGAGTGAACACATTTAACCCCTTCCGTGCCAGTGACATTTATGCAGCAATCAGTGGCTATTTAAAAAAAATTCAAAAGTGTCCGATCTGTCCACCACAATGTTGCAGTCACGATAAAAATCGCAGATCGCCGCTATTACTAGTAAAAAAAAAAAATAATAGTAAAAATGCCATAAATCAATAACCTATTTTGTAGGCGCTGTAACTTTTGCGGAAACCAATCAATATACGCTTATTGCGATGTTTTTTTAACCAAAAATATGTAGAAGATTACATATCGGCTTAAACTGAGGAAAATATATATTTTTTTTTTTTTATTTGGGATATTTATTATAGCAAAAAGTAAAAAATATTGTGTTTTTTTCAAAATTGTTGCTTTTTTTTGTTTATAGCACAAAAAATAAAAACCGTAAAGGTGATCAAATACCACCAAAAGAAAGGTCCATTTGTGGGAAAAAAAAAGGACATCAATTTTGTTTGGGTACAGCGTCCCATGAATGTGCAATTGTCAGTTAAAGTGACAAAGTGCCGTATCGCAAAAAATGGCCTGGTCGGGAAGGGGGTAAAGCCTTCCGGGGGAAGAAGTGGTTAAATATTATTGGATTACAGGACTATTTGTGGCAAAAGTTCATGGACGGAATTTAAAAATCTCCACATGATCCATTCAGTTGTGATAAGAAGTAAAATTACCTTTGTCAGGGTGTGATCTTGTAACGAAAATAACAGATGCTGTTTCTTTGTTACATGTGACTAAAGATCTGCAAAGCAGCCCAAAAAGATGCCGATTTCAGATGATACTGAGGTTTTTCTTTCTACAATATTACATTTGATTCATATGCAGAGAAATATTTATGTTGCTTTCAAATGCAAATGTGTTGGAGCAGATGGGGACATTTTCCAGCACGCTGAACTGAAACTATTCTCAAACAGTTACTCTGTGTCTTGTGTGCCACTATCATGACCACTGCTTGCATTTAATGGGCAAGGAAGCCAATCCATGGATATGGTGCATGTGCAGTTATTTTCTATAGATAAAAAGGGGGCACTTAACAAGTAAACACAGGTATGTTCCAGACAATAGAAGAAACAACTCCTAATTAAGTTAGATGTAAACCTTAAAGGGGTTGTAAAGGTTTGGTTTTTATTTTCTAAATAGTTTCCTTTAAGCTAGTGCATTGTTGGTTCACTTATCTTTTCCTTCGATTTCCCTTCTAAATGTTTTTTTTCTTTGTTTTCTTTGTCTGAATTTCTCACTTCCTGTTCCTCCTCAGTAAGCTGTTCTGGCTGACTAACCACCGCTCGGATGATGGTGTGAAGTTTACTGAGGAGAAACAGGAAGTGAGATATTCAGACAAAGAAAAAAAACATTTAGAAGGGAAATCAAAGGAAAAGGTAAGTGAACCAACAATGCACTAGCTTAAAGGAACCTATGTAGAAAATAAAAAATGAACCTTTACAACCCCTTTAAAAATAACATCTAGTTAGCTAAAACACTGTGCACCATAAACAATTGCCATTTGGGCATCTAATTTTTAATAATTTATTGCCTCCACCCCTTTTATTGTCTCTTGTTTCATGTCAGTGCTACTTCACCTCTGCAGCCTCTTTGCAGCCACTTCTTTCCTGCATGCACTCTAGTGATGCCTGCATAGCATTTCTCAGGATGTCGTTTTTTGATAGTGACAAAAGTATACAATGCCTGTATAGTGTCCCCAACTATAAGCCTAGTACCCACGGGCCAAATGTAGGGCAGCAGTTCAATAGAAACCGACCATAATTCGGGCCATGTGTACTGCAACCGGATCAACATTCAGCCTGTGTGTACTGTAGCCAGTCCAACATTCAGCCAGCTTCGGTCGAAGGGGCATAACCCAAAAAAGGTCTTTCAATCGGCATCTGATCAGCGCTCTCAGCAAGGAACGTGATAGCACAGCAGGGGAGCCGGCTGTACTAACATCAGATAGTTAGTACAGCAGTGCCTCCTGAGCTGCCTATTTTTTTTTGTTCAGCCCTGCTGGGTTGAATGAAAAAAAAAACTACTATCGTGTACTAGGCTTAAGACAATGCAAGAAATCAATTGGAAAGGTTTCCAAAAAAGACTGGAGACTAATAGGGTTGCAGGCTGGCTGGTAAGTTAGCTATTAATTTTTGTTTGCTGTTTTTTGACATGCTTCACCAGTGGCGGTGCATCCATTAAGGACACCCGGGCGCCACCCCCTCTGTGTACTCTGGATAGATTCATGCAATGCAGCTCGGCATTACATGAATTGGCAGGTCAGCATCCCTAGAGGTAAGTACAGCAAGGAGAGCAACCAGTGTTAGTTCACCTTTAAATTTTTTTCTGTAAAGGTGAGCCAACACTTTAAATCATTAATGTCATATGTTGACGTTTTCAAACAAAACCTGCAAGCCCTGAGCCTGCATTTTGAACAGGTAAATGAAGTAGAAGTGGGACCCCAGGAGCTACCAGGATGGGCATCTAGGAACACCTAGTATGGCTTTCCTAGTAGCCAATAGAAAAGTCGGTACCAAAAATGTATCAACCACGGATTAATATCAGAATTACATAATATAAAAAAAGGATAGGAAAAGCCGAATTAACTAATGGCTACCAGGCCGATTAGGACCGCATTTATAGCAACTAAGCTCCCAAAACATATATACAGTATATATATCTTAGCGCCAGGGGTGGACTGACAACTCATGGGGCCCCCAGGCAATAGGAGAATATGGGGCCCCCAGGCAATCCGAGATTATGGGGCCACACAGTATACAATCACACAGTATACACACACATGTACATCCAGTATACACAGACACGTTTCTATTGGCTGAGAAGGTACTGGAGAGGTGGGGCAGCTATAATCTCAGGATTTTTAGACCAAAAGAATGTCGGTAAGGGACATTTCAGAGACAGATGTAAAAAAAAACACTGATTTTTACATACTGTCCCTGGTTTTACTGAGGCTGGCAACCCTGATGGGGCCCCCTTGTGGCTCAGGGACCTCGGGCAGTGCCCGAGTGGCCCAATGGTCAGTCCACCCCTGCTTAGCACTCACATTATGCACAGAAGTACCTGCGTGAAAAGTGGTTATTTTTCAATGCTATAAGTAAAGACACCAACAGATCTCACATTTCTCTCATTAAAGACGTAATTAGGTTATGGAATGAGCACCAATAAAAAGGATACAAATTTAACACATAAAATTTAAAACAAAATCTAGATAAATCACATCATATAAAATTTTAAAAGAATCACATGCAACGCACAGTACAATAATCTTATTTGACACACTAAAAGGACCACATACAGTATATTTACATTATACTGAGGGTCCCATTTTACAGGTAACAAGAATTGGGAGACAGGGGCATTGACACACTTTACAAGAATGTACCTGAACAATGGTAGGATCACCAGGTATTATATTTAAAGAATTCCAGGTACAGATATTTTTTACATATTTACATCCAGCTTGGACCAATGTATATACCATACCTGGATGATGCCTCTGGAAGCTGGAAAACACTGTAGTACACACCGCTACCCCAATGATCTCCGCTTGCTTCTGAGGCCCTTGCTGAGTGGTTGTCCTGTTGCATTGTGAACACAGGAGGTTGGCCGCTCAGCACAAGCCACGGCACCTGGAAGCAAGTGGAGATGACTGGAATAACACGGTCTACGCCAGGTATGGTATATACAGTACATACGGTAGTTATACTTTCTCAAGTTGGACCAGTGTAACTTTATAAAATATCCATACCAGGAATTCATCTTTAAACTGCTGAAATAAACCTATTCAAAATAAAGACTTTTGAAATGATTTTATACATAAGATTTCAGTGCTTGGGTTTACATAAACATTAATAAATGGGGCTTTATATGATGTAGAAGATCTGCTTGTTGGAGCATCTCCATCGCTCAGTAGTAGGTCTCTTCTTCCTTAGCAGCCCACAGGAGCAAATAGAAATCATAAAGCATCTGCTGGGACTTTGTGATTTCAGGCAAGAGGCAGAATATTGAGTCCTTGGGATCTGAAAAAATTATAAGCTGCTGTCTTGATGTGACTTGATGCATTTGTAGTGATGTTTACGACATCTCTGATAAATAAATATTTAATTTGTGTCCCTAATGCAGGATGATGGAAAGATAGAGCTGTGTACTGCCTCCTCTGCACTTTAAATTGGAATTGGGTTTGTGTTAAGTCTTCGTTCTGTTGTTTGTGTAGAATACAACACCCTGTGCATTTATACTGAAGATCTCTGGCTTGACCAGACCGTCCTTGCTCTCTGCACTACCCATTAGTATCAGTAGAATGTAATGTACTCAGATATGAAAGATTATATGGTATAAAAAAAAAATGATAGAAAAAAAATGTCTGATAATTCTACCTCTCTATTAGATGTGTGTTGCACTTCTTTTAAATTACCCCTAAACTTTAACTGAATGACACTGGTTTCCTAAAATACATTTTTTTTAAATACAGTTTTTTACCTATTCTTTATGCTTTGTTGGTGCTGATCTCCTAAAGCAGTGGTTCTCAACCTGGGGGTCGGAATCCCCTTGGGGGTCGAAGTGCGATTTGCCAGGGGTCACAGAATCCTGGGCTGTTCCTGAAGCCAGCACTGCTCTCCTAGACTTTTTGCGGCTGCCCAGCTGGGCTGTTCCTGGAGCCCGCGGCCGCCCACCCAGCTTCTTCACAGCCACCCATTCAGTTTACGGCATGGCTGGGGGTCAGAGACTAGAAGTCAGCTCACTGGTGAAGAATGTGAAGTGGGAGGGGCTGAAGGAGACCCTGTCTCCTGATTTTGGCATAGGTGTCACTGCTGCGAGACACCACAAAGTCGGAGACACAGTGAGTAACACTACCTGTGATTATAGTTTCCATTAAAAGTCCCCACTATTGTTTAGCAGATGACCTTGATCAAGAGCACCTAAGTTGGATGATTAGAACTCCCCGCCAGCACTGCCACTCATCCCAACTCCTCGCCAGCACTGCCATTTATCCCAACTCCCCGCCAGCACTGCCACTCATCCCAACTCCTCGCCAGCACTGCCATTTATCCCAACTCCCCGCCAGCACTGCCACTCATCCCAACTCCCCGCCAGCACTGCCACTCATCTCAACTCCCCGCCAGCACTGCCACTCATCCCAACTCCCCGCCAGCATTGCCACTCATCCCAACTCCCCTCTCCCCCCACCAAGGAGTAAAAATAAAGATAGAGAATACATGGAAGGGAGCGGAAAAGAGTGGGAGGAACAAAGAAAAAGGGAGAGAAAGAATAAGAGAAAGAACAAGAAAGATGGCTAGAGAAAGAGAGATGGGGGGAAAAAAAGAAATTAGGATAGTGAGATAAAAAAGGCAAAGAAAGGAGAACAAAGAGAAAGAGTGGTACATTCTAAAATGTACCATAAGGGGTTTTAATACTGTACGAGTGGAAGGGAATAAGGGAGCGCTAAATATCTGTGGGTAAGGGGCACAAATTATTTTCTTAGCGTGGGTTTTTAGCACCCAAGGCAAGAAAAGTAATTTTACTGTGAGGGATTCCCACAACTTTTTATTTTATCCAGGGTTTACGGCACAAGTAAGGTTGAGAACCACTGTCCTAATGCCTCTTCGTGTAACCATGAACTTATATCAGTGATTGCTGTGCATGAATTCTCAGAGTGGGTTTTCTGATGGTGACAACAATGTAACATGCAACTGTGCAATGTCAGAACAGCTGCTTGCAGTATTTATTGGGAGTGCATATATTGATTGGCAACACAGGAGAACAGAGGCATAACCTTCAGGGCCCCTGTGCAAAAAACCATGAAGGGTCCCCCTCACCCACTGGTCCAGGATTCTTTCCATCAGTCTCAAGGCCCTTTCCTCAGGTCCCAAGGCCCCTACATAGGATCCTTGGGCCCTTGATCCTGCGGCCCTTTACTCCCGCCGTGGAGCCCTTTATTTCAGTCCCGCAATGGGACCCCTTCCTGTCATCTTGATCCCCACAACGGTGGAACATCAGGGCCAGGATGCAAGTGCGACCTTTGCAACACTTGTATTTCTGCCACTGGGTGAAATGCTCTGCAGTGTATCATGTTATAGTTGTAATCCTCTGCAGTGTAATGGGATGATCCTCACAATGTTTATACTCTCGTGCCCCAAATCCAAAAAATGTATAAACGCAAGCGCTTAGTGGGCGGCAATGGAAATCATAAACAAATCTGCAGCTGCTCAAAATTACTGTTCATATGAGTAGTATTCTAAAACTGAAAAAAGATTGTACCATGTACCAGAATAGGTAATCAGTGACCATGCAGCCACAGACTACCACTGGCACCCTGGTAAGCAGCGCTATATAACAGTGAAACTTTGCTGTAAAAACAATCAAATCATAAGATGCCTAAATTATAAAGTGTGTATAAATGTGTATGACCGTTACATATATCATACACTGTACAACCACATACGATATTATTATACAGTCCGGGTGAGAATATTTAAACTCTCCCCTTTATTACTCTTCTCCCAAAATCCAACACAATGTCACTGCAGGAGGCACTGCACCAATGTCGCCTGTCTGTACGGGCCACAATTCATTCCAGGAGAGTAAAGTTCCACATTTCAAACAAATAGTCTCTTTAGCGTTGGAACAGATTAATCACCGCCACCGTTCATCTTATCACACCTCCACACGTGGTTTCAGCAAACGGGGGTTCTTAGTGACAGGTGGAAAGAAATCCCCTTTTGGTCAAACTCTTACCGGAATATATAGGTCTAATCTGCACGTCACATATACACAGCGAGGTCCTTTCTTTACATCATCCTCCCTTAGATCATGGTTATATCTGTTACTTCAACAGTTCCAATGATTGTAACGTGAATGGGAAATTAAGAGATATATATAGTGTGATACCGTAAAACACTCTGATTTATTTAAATACAACAAAGAATACACTCACAAACCAAAATTCAAAGTCAGGCAAATTCAGATTATTATCACAGCATAATCCACTGGATCACCTTCCCCTGGACAGCAATGGGCATACAATCGAATGTGTACCTCTAACCTTCTTATTATGGTGCGTCCTTGTATCGTTACCCTGACGCGTTTCGTCCATTAACGGACCTGAAACGCGTCAGGGTAACGATACAAGGACGCACCATAATAAGAAGGTTAGAGGTACACATTCGATTGCCTGACTTTGAATTTTGGTTTGTGAGTGTATTCTTTGTTGTATTTAAATAAATCAGAGTGTTTTACGGTATCACACTATATATATCTCTTAATTTCCCATTCACGTTACAATCATTGGAACTGTTGAAGTAACAGATATAACCATGATCTAAGGGAGGATGATGTAAAGAAAGGACCTCGCTGTGTATATGTGACGTGCAGATTAGACCTATATATTCCGGTAAGAGTTTGACCAAAAGGGGATTTCTTTCCACCTGTCACTAAGAACCCCCGTTTGCTGAAACCACGTGTGGAGGTGTGATAAGATGAACGGTGGCGGTGATTAATCTGTTCCAACGCTAAAGAGACTATTTGTTTGAAATGTGGAACTTTACTCTCCTGGAATGAATTGTGGCCCGTACAGACAGGCGACATTGGTGCAGTGCCTCCTGCAGTGACATTGTGTTGGATTTTGGGAGAAGAGTAATAAAGGGGAGAGTTTAAATATTCTCACCCGGACTGTATAATAATATCGTATGTGGTTGTACAGTGTATGATATATGTAACGGTCATACACATTTATACACACTTTATAATTTAGGCATCTTATGATTTGATTGTTTTTACAGCAAAGTTTCACTGTTATATAGCGCTGCTTACCAGGGTGCCAGTGGTAGTCTGTGGCTGCATGGTCACTGATTACCTATTCTGGTACATGGTACAATCTTTTTTCAGTGTAATGGGATGGGTGGAATGCTCTGCAGTGTGCCATAGAATGGGTGGAATGCTCTGCATACATATACACACATACAAACAGATATAAAAACACACACCCCCCTTTCAAAAAAAATCAGCAGTACAGCACCTTCGATCACACAGCCAGGTACTGCACTGTTGGGGAAGGCAGAGAGCACAGGGCTCATGAAGACACCTCTCCTTATTTTGTTTTCACTTTGCTGAGTGTCTTCACAGTCTGACCAAGTTCTGCTGATAATGGAAAGTGACAGGCATTCTCTACAAGCCGCATGGACCCCCTGGAGCAGGGGCGGGTCACCATGGCGAACCCTGCGACCCCTGTAGCTATGCCACTGCAGAACAATTAGACCTTATTCACGCAGTGTTTGTCATCCTATAACAGGAATTGCCTGATCAAGGACCTTTATGGCAGAATCACCAGATATTTTTGGAGCAGGCCTTGGGCAGACTGCAAGCTACTCTGAACAATACAAAATGAGAGGTAATTAAATTCAGTCTCCACTGACAAAGAGGGACAAACTGAGTTTCCTTTCATTAACATACAATGGAGAAGCCTGGATTATAGATTGTTAGGACAGTTCTCAAATCAGGTTTACAACTGATAATGAGATATGCCAGCACAGTACAGACAGGGTTAATTATGGTAAACATTCTTTCTCCCAGACCCTCTGCATAGTAGAGGAAAAGGTTTTTGAGAAAAATTGTGCAAAACAGCAATTTTTTATGTTTTTTGGAGCATGGAAACATATTATCAACAGGTATTATCAACAAAAGCAAATAGAGAAATATAATTTAATTAACCACTTGCTGACCCCCAATATGTATATATATGATGCGGTTTGAAAGTGGTTTACTGGGGTTATGGCTATCAGCCATAACCCCCAGTATATTTTTTTTCATTTTTCTTTGTTTTTCATATGTTTATTATTTGACTTTTCTTTCCCCTCTCTGCTTGTTCTATTTTCTATTTCCTTTTTCTCTCTATTTCTTTCTTTACTTTTCTTTCTTTACTTTTGCCTTATCTTTTGCTTCTTTTTCTCTGCATTCTGGCATTGAGTATTTTGTATTTGTATTGTATTTTTACATTAGATGGCTCTGACCTCCCCTTACCGTGGTCCGGAAGTCAGCCTATCTGGCAGCCACTGAGGAGTCTAGTGTTGCTATGGCATTTTGTGGCAACATTGCGTGGCCTGCTGGAGCAAAATGCTCCTACTGCACATGTGCCTCCATGCTGCTAGGCAACCATATACATAATGCCTTGGAACTGTATGGCCCACTGCTTGTCACAGATGGCAAAATAATTTCATATCTTGTGTAAAATTTTAACTTCTGACAATGACTAACACCTTTCTTCATTTGTTCAACACCTGATAGAATGTTTGTTTAACTGCTATTACTTTACTGATTATTATTGTGTGTTATGTCATTTGTTATAAACTTAGTATAATGGCGGGCTTATGATGTCATTATGTCAGGGGGTGGGGCTGGGCCATAATTGTTTGCAGTGATTGGTGGATTGTCTGTTAATTATGTGTTAACTTGCACTGCACTTTGTCACTTGCCTTACGAAGGGGCCCTACGTGGCACTAAAACGTTTTATGTTTATCACGTGACCACAAATGAAACCTTTTTTAGGGATCCTAGGTGTGCTGATGGCATTTCTTCACTTGGATTCTCCAACAAAGAGTTCATGCAGTAAGCATTGCTTGCACTGCACTTTGGCAGACGGTCAGACCAACCTTTAGGCCAAAGAGTCATCTGCAGATCTAGAGACAGGAGACTCATTCATTATATAAGATGTACAATATCCACAAGCCCATCAATCACACTAGTGTAGGGCAGCAAGAAAGAGCTCCAATAGATCCAAAATGAAAAGATCATATAAAATTCATCTGGGAGTCATAGGCATATCCTTGCCTGAAACCTCAAAGTTTTTGCAAATATACATGACAGCAATGGCAGGTAGCAGAGTAGGGCCTGCTAGGAGTAGAGATGAGCCGAACACCCCCCGGTTCGGTTCGCACCAGAACTTTCGAACGGACCCCAAATTCGTACGAACTTTAGAACCCCATTGAAGTCTATGGGACTCGAACGTTCGAAATTAAAAGTGCTAATTTTAACGGCTAATATGCAAGATACTGTCCTAAAAAGGGTTTGGGGACCTGGCTCCTGCCCCAGGGGACATGGGTCAATGCCTAAAATGTTTTTAAAAATGGCCGTTTTGGCGGGAACACTGATTTTAATGACGATTAAAGTGAAAAAAAAAGTGAAATATTCCTTTAAATATGGTGCCTGGGGGGTGTCTGTAGCATGCCTGTGAAGTGCCACGTGTTTCCCGCGTTTAGAACAGTCCCTGCACAAAATGACATTAAACGGAAATAACATCATTTAAAACTGCTTGCGGTTTTAATGTTATAGCTGGTTCCTGCAATATGGTTGAAAATCATTGAGAAAAATGGCATGGGTAGCCCTCCCTGCCCATTACCAGCCCCTTTGGGTCTTGTACGCATATTAGGGGGAACCCCGTACCCATATTAAAAAAAGGAAATGCGTGTGGCCCCCCAGGCCCTATATACTCAGAACAGCAGTATACAGGCGGTGCAAACAAGACAGGGACTGTGTAGGTTTGTTGTGTTAAGTTGAATCTGTTTGTAATTTTCAACTGGTACATTTTTTAAAGTGTAGCTCCAGTCAAAAAAACTATTTTTAAGCTTTTTGGAAAACATAGGGAAGGGTTATCACCCCTGTATAATTTGTTTTGTCGTCCATCTTTTTTCATCTCACTTGCTGTTGTCTCCTTCTGTTTGCAAGTAGGAGATGTGTTGTAAGTTGGATGTTTGAAAGTAGGGGCCTGCCCTATATGCTCTGCAGAAATGGCGGAACAAGGTGTTGGTTTTGCCACAACATTGTAAGCCCTCAAAGTGACTCTTGGTGGGCGATGGAGCGCCCTGCTGTGAACGATTATATCAAGAATTGTAATTACATGCCATTGTTGAACAGTGGTAGAAAAATTGACCTTTGATGGCTGTGGTGCTGGTGCCGCAACACTATAAATCCTCACAGTTACTCTGGGTGGGCACAGGAACGGGCCCTCCGGTGAAATATTATATCAAGAATTGTAATTAAAAGCTCCTGTTAAACAGGGGCAGAAAAATTGGGCCTTAGGCACTGGTGCTGGTGCCACCACACTGCAACCTCTCCCATATACTCTAGTTTTATTGCAGGAATTAGCCCTGCTGCAAAGCATTGCATCAAAAATTGAAATTAAACGCCCCTGTTAAACAGGGTCAGAAAAATTGGGCCTTAGGCACTGGTGCTGTTGCCACCACACTGCAACCTCTCCCATATACTCTAGTTTTATTGCAGGAATTAGCCCTGCTGCAAAGCATTGCATCAAAAATTGTACTTAAACGCCCGTGTTAAACAGGGGCAGAAAAAGTGGGCTGATGGCATCACCCAGAACCAGAAATGTTCTTCCAACATATCAGCGGAGGAGGAAGAGGATAGACAATCAACATAACAGGACAGTCACTCAGCATCAGCATAGGCAGTCTTGAAGGGATGTGATATTTCAAAAAAAATTATTCGGTTACATCAGCTTCAGGTGCTTGGTAGCTGTGGGTGATCCAAGACTGATTCATCTTGATGAAGGTCAGTCGATTAACTGATTCGGTGGACAGGCGCACCCTGCGATCGGTAACAAAGCCACCAGCAGCACTGAAGGTGCGTTCCGAAAGAACGCTGGATGCTGGACAGGCCAGTAGCTCAATTGCATACTGTGCAAGCTCTGGCCAGTGATACATCCTCAAGACCCAGTTAGCCAGAGGATTTTCGTTGGGAAAGGTGTCCAAGTCTGACCTTGCCCCTAGGTATTCCTGCACCATGTAAATCAGACGCTGGCGATGGTTGCTGGAACCGATCATACCTTGGGGCTGCGGACTAAAAAATTGTCTGAAAGCATCAGTCAGACGGCCACCTTCTCCACCGCTCCTTCTGACCGATGCCTCAGCAACACGTTGTCCAGGACCAGGAGTTTGTAACCTCCCAGTCTTTGGGAACGCGTTGCACAGACCTTTCTGCAAGGCCTCCTGGAGATGTCTCATCCTCTGCTCCCTCTGCGATGGCAAGATAAGGTCGGCAACCTTACCCTTGTACCGTGGATCAAGGAGAGTGGCCAGCCAGTAATGGTCCCTCTCCTTGATCCGAAGAATACGAGGATCCTTCCGCAGGCTTTGCAGGATCAGGGAGGCCATGCAGCGTAGGTTAGCTGAGGCATTCGGTCCGGAGTCCTCTGGGTCACTAAGGACAACATGATCCGCAGCTACCTCCCCCCAGCCACGTACAAGTCCACATGTTTCTTGGGACTGTAAATCATCCCTACAAGACTGCTGCTGCTGAGTGCCAGCCTCCACCTCCATACTGACACAATCATCCTCCTCCTCCTCTTCCTCCTCCTCATCCTCTTCCTGTGTGATGGGCGGCACAGCAGGAACACTGTCTGGATAAAGGGGGCCTTGAGAGGCAAGGAAGTCCTCCTCTTCCTGCCTCTGTTCTGCCTCAAGTGCCCTGTCCATTATTCCACGCAGCGTATGCTCCAAGAGGTGGACAAGAGGTACAGTGTCACTGATGCATGCACTATCACTGCTCACCATCCTTGTGGCCTCCTCAAACGGTGACAGGACAGTGCATGCATCCCTGATCATGCCCCACTGGCGTGGTGAGAAAAAACCGAGCTCCCCTGACCCTGTCCTGGTGCCGTAGTCGCACAGGTACTCATTGATGGCCCTCTGCTGCGTGTGCAGCCGCTGCAGCATGGCCAACGTTGAGTTCCACCTGGTGGGCATGTCACATATAAGGCGGTTCTTGGGCAGGTTCAACTCCTTTTGGAGCTCAGCCAGCCAAGCACAGGCATTAAATGATCGGCGGAAATGCACACAGACTTTCCTGGCCTGCTTCAGGACATCCTGTAAGCCGGGGTACCTGCCCAAGAACCACTGCACCACCAGGTTAAGGACGTGAGCTACACAGGGCACATGGGTCAGTTGTCCCTGTTGGAGGGCGGAGAGGAGGTTGGTGCCATTGTCGCAAACCACCATTCCTGGCTTAAGCTGGCGTGGCATCAACCACCTCTCGGCCTGCCCCTGCAGAGCTGACAAAACATCCGCCCCAGTGTGGCTCCTGTCCCCCAAACAAACCAGCGCAAGCACGGCATGGCATCGTTTTGCCTGCGTACTTGCGTAGCCCCTGGAATACCTACGGAGCACCGCTCGTTCTGAGGACAGAGAACTGGAAGAGGCCATGGAGGAAGAAGAAGAGGAGGGGGTGGAGGAAAGAGGTGTGTCACAACCAATAGTAGCATTTTGGAGGCGCTGTGGCGGAACAACCTCCAACACTACTGCACCTTGTCCTGCATCCTTCCCAGCTGCCAGAAGAGTGACCCAATGGGCCGTGAAAGACAGGTAACGTCCCTGTCCATGCCTGCTGGACCATGAGTCAGCGGTAATATGCACCTTACCGCTGACCGCCCTGTCCAGCGAGGCAAGGACATTGCCTTCCGTGAGAAAAAGTAGCGTTTGGGGACCTGCCACTGAGGAACCGCACATTGTACAAACTCACGGAAGGGGGCCGAGTCTACCAACTGAAAAGGCAGCAGTTGAAGTGCTAGCAATTTAGCCAAGCTAGCATTCAACCGCTGGGCATGTGGATGGCTGGGAGTGAACTTCTTTCGCCGGTCCAGCAGCTGGGGCAGGGACATTAGCCTGCTATAATCGGACGTGGGTGTACTGCTAGCAAGCACTTGGCTGTGATACACCTAATTCTACACCTTCATTCCTCTCAGAGCAGGTTTCAGAGAGGACTGAAGGTCTAGTGGGGTTGGAGATGCCAGCTGATGAGGAGCAAGGAGAGGTCCGCTTTGTTCTTTGGTGTGGGTCTTTGAGGTACGCTTGCAAATGAGCTGCATGGCAGGTCAACATATGTCTGGTCAAGCATGTGGTGCCCAAGCGGCTGATGTTTTGGCCACGCGAGATACGCTTGAGACATATGTTGCAAATAGCAGCGGTGCGATCTGATGCACTCGTCTCAAAAAAGGCCCACACCAAAGAACTTTTAGAATAACGCGCAGAGGCAGCGCCCTGCACAGGCGGAGCTCTGCGGCGTGATTTAGTCGGTGTGCTGCCCCTAAGCTGGCCCCCGGAGGGCATCCTGCTTCGTTGGACATGTGCCTCCTCCTCTCTCCTACTAGGCACCCACGTGGAGTCAGTGCCCTCATCATCCCCTCCCTCTTCATCGCTGTAGCAAACCTGGCAATATGCTGCAGCTTGTGGAACATGACTGGCAGATTGCTGTCCTTCTTGAGCATCCCCTCTCTCTGCATTCACGCTACTGCCTTCCTCTAGCTGAGTGTCATTATCAGAGCCTACAAAACACTGGGCATCCTCCTGGAGCATGTACCCAACACTGTGCTCAAAGAGTTCTGGAGACTCCTCAGGAAGACGTGGTGGGTCTAGGGAAGGAGTCACTGATGATGACATTGAGAGGAGGGAAGACGATGCGTTGGCAGCTGCTTTGCTAGTACCCTGAGACTGGGTGAGAGAGGATGAGGAGGATGAAGAGGGCTTGGTCATCCACTCTACCAAGTCGTTGGCATGTTGCGGTTCAACATGTCCAGCTGTCGAAAAGAAGGACAAGCGTGTCCCATGGCCACGTGCTGATGACAATGCACCGCATCCACGACCAGCACTGTTGTCTCTAGACACAGAGCCTGCTTGCCCTCTTTTATCGGCTCGCGCCTCTCTGCCTCTCCTTGCTGGCCTTCCAGACATGGTAATGGCCTGAAGGGAGTTGGGTAAAACAGCAGTTGGGTAGTGTATATTGTGCTGGAGGCACACAACACCCACTAACTCTTGCAGATGCCTTTAGTATAGAACACCAGAGATAAAGGGGTATACTGTAATGGAGTCACACAACACCCACTAAGCCCTGCAGATGGCTCTATTAGAGAACAGCAATAAAGGGTAGATACAGGTGTATATTGTGCTGGAGGCACGAAACACCTACTAACTCCTGCAGATGCCTTTATTATAGAACACCAGAGATAAAGGGGTATATACAGATGTATACTGTGCTGTGCTGGAGGCACACACAACTTCCAATAACTCCTGCAGATGGCAAGTGGGCTCAAATAGAGAAGAGCTATGTAAGTGGATATAGCGGTGTGTACTGGGTACAGAGCACGCAGACAGCACGCACAAGCTCCTAACACTATTGACTGCAAGCTCTATTATAAAAGATAGATCACTAGCTATATAGGTGAGGTGAATATAGCGGTGTATACTGCGGTCAGGGCACGCAGACAACAACCACTACATAACAGCAAGATCGAAAATCGGCCGATAACGATCGGTGTATACTGTGTTGAAGGTACACAGAACACCCACTAACTGCTTCAGACGCCAACACACTACACAAGGCCGCCGCGCTGGTGGCCTTATATAGTGTGGGGCGTGTACTACACAGCCTGAGCTATGATTGGCCACAGGCATCCTGCCTGTGGCCAATCATGGCTCTCCTCGCTGCTGGCGCTGTGATTGGCCAAGCATGCGGGGTCACAGTGCATGCTTGGCCAATCATGAGCCAGCAATGCGCTGCGATGACGCAGTGCATTGTGGGCCGTAAGCACCACACGAATTTGGCGCGAACGGCCCATAATGTTCGGAATTCACCGAACGGGCGAACAGCCGATGTTCGACTCGAACACGAAGCTCATCCCTAGCTAGGAGAGGTTAAAACTTGGTAAGGACTTACAGACTTTGACAGGGACAGTGGGAGTTTGTTTAGAGCAAGAAGAGGCCTGGTCCATTACAGCGAGGGCTTGATTCTAAAGAAACTCCTCCTCCACATGGTATTGCTTGGCACAAGGCTTAGGAGGGGAAAATAGCTTGTCCAGAGAGCAACAGTCAGCATAAAAACTGAATGTAGTAGTGCATGTACTGGATGGCCTTGGACTGGTTGGGGGTAGACATGTGCACTGCCAAAAAATGTGTTTGTTTTTCGGATCATTCGTTATGATCGCAATTCGTAAATTCTAAAATTCACAAATTTGAAAATAAGAAAGCAAATTAAAAAATTTGAAAGAATAACTAATAATAACTTTTAAATTATAAGTATTGGAATTTCCTTTTAAGTTTGGCTATTAGTGAACGTAACAAATACGAATTGATCTGAAGTTAAGAATTATCCGAAATAACGAATGCCACATCTAAACAAATTGAATGGAACGAATTAATAATAATAACAATAATAAAAATGTTTTAGGATTATTTATTATTATTAATTTGTTACGTTCCATTCGTTTAGATACGGCATTCGTCTATTTCCGATAATTCGTAACTTAGGATAAATTCGTATTCGTTACGTTCACTAACAGTAAAATTTAAAAGGAAATTCCAATACCTATAATTTAATAGTTAGTAATAGTTAAATTATTATAAGTTATTATTTCAGGTTTTTGAATTTTCTGGTTTTTAGAATTTATGAATATTGGGAAAAATTTGTTAATTCAGATATTTATGAATGAACAAATTTGTCAAAATTTGTTAAAAAAAGAATTTGTTGAAATTCATTGGAACTAAACGAATTGCACATGTCTAGGTGGGGGCTAATATTATTATGTGAGTAGGTAAGACTTGCAGGAATAGTGTTCTTGTGCTTTGATTCACCATACTACTAGTATAAGTGAGTAGGGCCCATAGGGGCCCTTACAGACACCCAGCTACAGAAAGCAGGAGTGTTTAGGTGACATTCAGTGACCAAGTCACCACAAGCAGTGGCGAGGGGGACTTGACCTAGATCCTTGTGTGCAGATGATGTTGCATCTTGTGCACGCCAATGGTGGAAGGGCAGAGGAAAGGCACATGCCAAGACACTTGCTTTTTTCCAGTGCAAAAGCCCTGCAACACAAGTGCAATGTAATTTAAAAAGTGCCACAGGCATGCATTGTACCATACAATTATGTACTGCACATTATGTGGCTAACAGTCACAGCAACTAGAGATGTGCAATTTTGTTTTATTTTGTTTCTGATTAGTTCTCATAATAATCATTATAATAATCATTTTGTTTTATCATACTCGTTATGTTAGAATGATTTGTTTTCAGAATTAGTTTTGTATATTCTGATTCATTTTGTATATAATTTATTTTAAAATCAATTCAAATTTTGAAATTCTAATTTCAGAATACGGTTATTTTGTTCTATGGGTCTCTAAATTTTTCTCTTCTATGCTATTCAATTCTTTTATTTTCTATTCTTTATCTCTTATTATATATTCTATTCTATTCTTTTATGATCCATTCCTTTATGTTCTATTCTATTCCATTATATTCAATTAAAACAGCTTAAGTAGTAATCATCTTATTTCATTTTTAAACCTTAATGTATTCATTGCAATATATTTCTATTTTGAATTTGAATTCTCAAATAAAAAAATTGTTTAATTATATTGTAATTCGGAAATTTAGATACATCTGAAACTCAAAATAATAAAAATTTTGTCTGAATTTCGATTTGTAACGAAATAAATTGCACATGTCTAACAGCAATCAGGTACAGTACCAAAAAAGCACCCAAGCAGAACCTTTAGTGAGGCATACTCCATTCAGACAATCTTCACCCCTTCCAGTGGGAATACTGCCTAAGGAGTTTTCAGGGCCTGGGTTCCACCAGGTAGGTGTACCTCAGCCCTGGACCTTTAAGGAACCCTGTGGCTAACTCAACACATATCCCCATGAGACTAGGTGAGCACCAAATGCAGGATCCAGGGCCAGAAGGGAGACCTGCATCCTACTCATTGTGAGGTGCAGATATGGCCCCCAGGGCAACTCCAAAGAGTAGCCAATCTGGAAGCTGCAACCAGGAGCCCCAGTGGCTCTGCAGCAACTGAAGAATCCTGCTAGAAGAAAAATGTCTTGATAACATGTAAAATGTGTCTGTTACTCTTAGCCCTTGTACACACGGTTGGACATTTCAACAACCAAATCCGTCGGATTTTGTCTGACGGATTGAGTCCGAAACTGTTGCATACACACGGTCGGACAAAGTTGTCGGAAAATCCGATTTTACATAACGTGATGATGTTATTTCGTTACGACGGGACTACGTTCAGGCTAGTAGCCAATAGCTTTGGTCTAGGAATTTGATCTGAGCACCTTGTCCGTCGGAGTAGGCTACACATGATCGGAGTATGTCCGATCGGACCAGTTTGTCGGAAAATATTTCCAGCAAGTTGGAAAATTTGGTCCGACGGAAACAGTCCGATGCATACCACACACAGTCGGATTATCTGACAAAACGGTCCGATAGGACACATTTCGACGGATTCTCCGACCGTGTGTACAAGGGCTTAGAGTAGAGAGAAGATGCTCGTACTCCTAAGGACAGTAGCAAAAAACTGAGGCATGCTGGGAGTGGAAGGGGCTAAACAGGGCTGCCCTTACAGCTATGCTTTTAGACTGTCCAATTTTCCTGAAGGTTCCAGTATAACCCACTGTATGAAAAATGCTCTTATACACTCTATATATTTCATCTGTGTAATTCAGCTGTTTGCCTGGTGTTCAGCTTTAAAAAGCTGCAGTTTTGTGGCATTCGTTATTTTTCACTCTCTTCATTTTAATCTGCAGTTCAGTTTGAAGTTTTATGCCTCTGTGGAAACATTAATTACAGGCACTGATACCTATTCATGATACTTGAATTCCAATGGGAACACAAAGGGGAGGAGCTAGTTAAATTAATGAAGAGTAAATTAGGTAGGAAACATATTTCTTTGCCCTAGGGAATGAGAAGAGACATATCTCATGCTGATTAAACTCATGTTTTCCGGTGCTCTCTTTAAGGAATGCTAAGTAATGCATTTTAATAAAGTTGCAACTGAATGTATCAAATTGTTGAATGCAACATCTATTTTAAAGTGATCTCCTATTAATTGAAAGACGAGTCATGAAAAATACTTGGAAAAGCAGCAGTTTAAAATTAGATAAAAAAAAAAAAAAAAAAACACTCCAAGTCTGCAAGTATCTGTATGAAGGTGAAACTCTAGCCTTTTAAAAAAAATATATTTTTGAGTGAGTTTAGAACGGGTTTAAATTGTGGGATCTCCACTGCGGAGATTTCTCTTATTCCCTGTTGTGTCATTGTCACATATAAACTGCCAATCTTTATTTTAAAAATGCTAGCTGCTTTCCTGTCTCTGGGAATACAGTGCCTTGAAAAAGTTAACACTCCTCGAAATTTTCCACATTTTGTCACATTACAACCAAAAACGTAAATGTATTTTATTGGGATTTTGTGTGATAAACCAACACAAAGTGGCACACAGTTGTGAAGTGAAAGGAAAATAATAAGTGGTTTTAAAATGTTTTTACAAATTAATATCTGAAAAGTGTGGCGTGCATTTGTATTCAACCCCCTTTACTCCAATACCCCTAACTAAAATCTAGTGCAACCAAATGCCTTCAGAAGCCACTGAATTAGTAAATAGAGTCCACCTGTGTGTATTTTAATCTCAGTATAAATACAGCAGTTTTGTGAAGCCCTCTGAAGTTTGTTAGAGAATCTTATTGAACAAAGAGAATCATGAAGGCCAAATAACACACCAGACGGGTCAGAGATAAAGTTGTGGAGAAGTTTAAAGCAGGGTTAGGTTATAAAAAAAAAATAATATCCCAAGCTTTGAGCATCTCACGGAGCTCTGTTCAACCCATCATCTGAAAATGGAAAGAGTATGGTACAACTGTAAACTTAGCTCAACTGACAGGCCAGGCAAGCTGAGCAATAATCAAAGATGTAACCAAGAGGCCCATGGTAACACTGGAGGAGCTGCAGAGATCCACAGCTCAGGTGGGAGAATCTGTCCACGGGACAACTATTAGCCCCTGTACACACGGTCGGAGATTTCCACAACCAAATCCGTCGGATTTTGTCCGTCAGATTTAGTCTGACGAATTGTGTCCGAAACTGTTGCATACACACGGTCGGACTAAGTTGTCGAAAAATCCGATCTTTCAGAACGTGATGACGTAATTTCGTTACAATGGGACTAGATTCAGGCTAGTAGCCAATAGCTTTGATGTAGGAATTTGATCTGAGCATGCGTGGCACTTGGTCCGATCAAAATTCTCTACACATGATCGGATTACATTCGACCGGCCCAGTTGGTCGGGAAATATTTCCAACATGTTGGAAAATTGGGTCTGGCGGAGATTCGGACGGAATCAGTCCGATGCATACCACACACAGTCGGATTATCTGACGACACAGTCCGATAAGACGCATTCCGACGGATTCTCCGACCGTGTGTACGCGGCATTAGTCGTGCACTCCACACATCTGGCCTGTATAAGCAAGAAAGAAGCCATTGTTGGAAGAAAGCCAAAGGAAGTCCTGTTTGCAGTTTACAAGAAGCCATGTGGGGGACACAGCAAACATGTAGAAGAAGGTGCTCTGGTCATATGAGACCAAAATTTAACTTTTTGGCCTAAAAGCAAAAAGCTTTTTGTGGCGGAAAACTAACACTGCACATCACCCTGAACACACTATTCCCAGCATGAAACATGATGGTGGCAGCATCATGTTGTCAGGATGCTTTTCTTCAGAGGGGACAGGGAAGCTGGTCAAAGTTGATGGGAAGATGGATGGAGCCAAATACAGGTCAATCTTAGAAGAAAACCTGTTAAGAGTCTGCAAAAGACTTGAGACTAGGGTGGAGGTTTACCTTCCAGCAGGACAACAATCTTAAACATACAGCCAGAGCTCCAATGGAATGGTTTAGATCAAAGCATATTCATGTGTTACAGTGGCCCAGTCAAAGTCCAGACCTAAATTCAATTGAGAATCTGTGGCAAGACTTGAAAATTGCTGTTCACAGACATTCTCCATCCAATCTGACGGAGCTTGAGCTATTTTGCCAAGAAGAATGGGCAAACATTTCACTCTCTAGATGCCCAAAGCTGGTAGAGACATCCCCAAAAAGACTTTCAGTTGTGATTGCAGCGAAAGGTGGCTCTACAAAGTATTGACTCAGGAAGGCTGAATACAAATGCACATAAACAAAAATCAATATATGGTGTTGCGCTCCAAAGATATAAAGTGCTGAAAATAAAATTAAGTGCTAAGTTTGCACAAAGATCCACATATTAATAGTCATTGAATTAATTGCACCAAATACAGGTGACATAAATACACAGTGCAGACATAAAATATGTTAAATGATCTTAATAATAAAGTGCATATGTGACATAAATTCAATACACTGTGCTGACATATAATTGGCTAAATAATCGAGATAAAGTACCGTACATATGCAGCAACATTTCAATGCAAAACAAGAGTAAAGTCCAAGTGAAATGATAAAGGATGGAACAAGTGAATATTAAAAATAAAAATAAAATATATATATAATGTTTAAAAAATCTTCAAGAAGGGGTACTGGTGATAATAGTGCTAGGTTGCACCAGAGGGAGTAAGGTGACTGGGTGATTATAACCTTCAATGTGCCCTCAAACAACAGGTGCAATGGAGCCTTACCTACTGCTGTAAGGTAAACAGCATTAACCACTTGACGCCCGCCCTATAGGCAATTGACGGTGGCAAAGTGGTTTCATAATCCTGATCGGACGTCATATGACGTGATCAGGATTATGAGCCGCTGCGCGCCCCCGGGGGCACGCATCGCGGCGATCGTTGTTGCGGGGTGTCAGTCTGACACCCGGCAACTACGATCTCGGTAAAGAGTCTCCGACGGAGACTCTTTACCACGTGATCAGCCGTGTCCAATCACGGCTGATCACAGTGTAAATGGGAAGAGCCGGTGATCGGCTTTTCCTCACTTGCGTCTGTCAGACGCGAGGAGAGGAGAGCCGATCGGCTGCTCCTCTGACAGGGGGGGTCTGTGCTGATCGATTATCAGCACAGCCCTCCCGAGGATGCCCACACTGGACCACCAGGGACGCCACCAGACCACCAGGGATGCCCAGCAAAAGGTAATCCTCCCTAGACCACCAGGGATGCCAGTCAGCACAATGGATGCCAATCAGTGCCCACAATGGGCATCACTGATTGGCATGCATTGTTTGGCACTGATTGGCATCCATTAGTATAGTATAACACCAATGCCGCCTATGAGTGCCCACCTGTGCCGCCTATGAGTGCCCACCTGTGCCGCCTATCAGTGCCCACCCATGCCCATCTGTGCCGCCTATCCATGCCAATCCGTGCCAGCTATCAGTGCCAAATTTGTGCCACCTATCAGTGTCCATCCGTGCCGCCTATCAGTGCCACATATCAGTGTCCATCAATGCCACCTCATCAGTGCCACTTCATTGGTGCCCATCAGTGCCGCCTTATCAGTGCCCATCAGTGTAGCCCCATCAGTGCCCATCAGTGAAGGAGAAAACGTACTTATTTACAAAGTTTTGAAACTGAAACAAAAAAAAACATTTTTTTTTTCAAAATTTTCGGTATTTTTTTATTTGTAGCGCAAAAAATAAAAACTGTAGAGGTGATCGAATACCACCAAAAGAAAGCTCTATTTGTGGGAAAAAAATCATAAAAATTTCATTTGGGTACAGTGTAGCATGACTGCGCAATTGTCATTCAAAGTGCGACAGCGCTGAAAGCTCAAAATTGGTCTGGGCAGGAAGGTGTTTAAGTGCCCTGTATTGAAGTGGTTAATGATGGATAAATAGCATCTGAGGTACTGTGTCCTGCAGACGATAGTACTGGGTGTGTATCCTTACAAGGTGCACCCTCACAGGGACTTATGGAATGGTGACCTTTAGGCTTCAACTTTCCACTTCCACTGATCCTGCCTCTTGGGGCAGTGTATCATGTAAACTGTGAAGGAGAAGAGATAAGGAGCCCCAATAGTGAAGTATGCCAGAAAAAGGCATATGTTGCGGTACTCACATAAAAACGCTTAGCATACAGTAAAACAAAACGAGCGTCACGCTGGTGTCCAGGACATCACTTCCGGTGTCCATATACATAACTCCCTCCCCTGCAGTGGTTGGATTTATTAGAGGACTGATCTTTTATGGCCTGGACCTGCTGATTGGTCCTAACGAATGAAATCCTTCCCCTGTCTGTGTAAGTGTAAACACAGACAGGAGGAAGTGATGTCATCTCTCCTCGTGGAGTCTTTTCGATTCCAGTGAGAGGAGAGAAGACATCTTACCGTGAGTTGCACATTACACTAGTACACATACAGTAGGTACACTTGCCTCCCCCCGATCACCCCCCCTCCCCCCAGTTAACCCCTTTACTCCCTGTCACTGTGTCACCAAGTGCAGTTTTCAGGTTTTTCACTGATCACTGCATTGGTGTCATTTGTGATTGTAATACGTTTTAGAGAACTTAGTAGTAGGCCCCATTAGGTCTAGGGTATCCCCTTAAACCCCCCTAATAAAGGTATAACCCCTTGATCGGCCCCAATTAACCCTATCACCCCGTCGCTAGTGTCACTAATAGATCTTTTTTTGATCACCGTATTTGTGTCACGGGTGACGCTAGTTAGCCAGTAGGGATGAGCTTCGTGTTCGAGTCGAACGCATGTTCGACTCGAACATCGGTCGTTCGTGCGTTCGCCGAATTCCGAACGTTTGGGCCGTTCGCGGCAAAATTCGTGTGGCCCACAATGCACTGCGATGGCGCAATGCATTGCTGTCTCACGATTGGCCAAGCATGCACTGTGACCCCGCATGCTTGGCCAATCGCAGCGCCAGTAGCGAGGAGAGCAATGGTTGGCCACAGGCATCCTGCCTGTGGCCAATCATAGCTCAGACTGTGTAGTGCACGCCCCACACTATATAAAGCCGCCTTTCAGGCGGCCTCGTGTAGTGTTTGTTAGCATCTGAAGCAGTGGGTGTTCTGTGTACCTTCAACACAGTTACACACCAATCGTTTTTGGCTGATTTACTATTTTGCTCTTGTGTAGTGGTTACTGTCTGTGCCCTGACCGCAGTATACACCACTATATTCACCTCACCTATATAGCTAGTGATCTAGCTTTAATAATAGAGCTTGCAGTCAGTAGTGTTAGTGCGTGCTGTCTGCGTGCTCTGTACCCAGTACATACCACTATATACACCTACATAGCTGTTCTCTATTTGAGCCCGATTGTCATTTGCTGGAGTTATTGGAAGTTGTGTGTGCCTCCAGCACAGCACAGTATACATCTGTATATACCCCTTTAACTCTGCTGTTTTCTGGTTATTATCTGCGTGCCCTGACCGCAGTATACACCGTGATATTCACCTCACCTATATAGCTAGTGGTCCATCTTTAACAATAGAGCTTGCAGTCAGTAGTGTCACTCAGGAGATAGTGCGTGCTGTGTGCCTGCTCTGTACCCAGTACATACCGCTATTATCCACCTACATAGCTGTTTTCTATTTGGGCCCGATTGGCATCTGCTGGAGTTATTGGAAGTTGTGTGTGCTTCCAGCACAGCACAGTATACATCTGTATATACCCCTTTAACTCTGCTGTTTTCTGGTTATTGTCTGCGTGCCCTGACCGCAGTATACACCGTGATATTCACCTCACCTATATAGCTAGTGGTCCATCTTTAACAATAGAGCTTGCAGTCAGTAGTGTCACTCAGGAGATAGTGCGTGCTGTGTGCCTGCTCTGTACCCAGTACATACCGCTATTATCCACCTACATAGCTGTTCTCTATTTGGGCCCGATTGACATCTGCTGGAGTTATTGGAAGTTGTGTGTGCTTCCAGCACAGCACAGTATACATCTGTATATACCCCTTTAACTCTGCTGTTTTCTGGTTATTGTCTGCGTGCCCTGACCGCAGTATACACCGTGATATTCACCGCACCTATATAGCTAGTGGTCCATCTTTAACAATAGAGCTTGCAGTCAGTAGTGTCACTCAGGAGATAGTGCGTGCTGTGTGCCTGCTCTGTACCCAGTACATACCGCTATTATCCACCTACATAGCTGTTCTCTATTTGGGCCCGATTGACATCTGCTGGAGTTATTGGAAGTTGTGTGTGCTTCCAGCACAGCACAGTATACATCTGTATATACCCCTTTAACTCTGCTGTTCTATAAAAAAGGCATCTGCAGGAGTTAGTGGGTGTTGTGTGCCTCCAGCACAATATAAACTACCCAACTACTGTTTTACCCAACTCCCTTCAGGCCATTACCATGTCTGGAAGGCCAGCAAGGAGAGGCAGACAGGCGCGAGCCGATAAAAGAGGGCAAGCAGGCTCTGTGTCTAGAGACAACAGTGCTGGTCGTGGACGCGGTGCATTGTCATCAGCACGTGGCCATGGGACATGCTTGTCCTTCTTTTCTGCAGCTGGACATGTTGAACCGCAACATGCCAACGACTTGGTAGAGTGGATGACCAAGCCCTCTTCATCCTCCTCATCCTCTCTCACCCAGTCTCAGGGTAGTAGAAAAGCAGCTGCCAACACATCGTCGTCCCTCCTCTCAATGTCATCATCAGTGACTCCTTCCCTAGACCCACCACGTCCTCCTGAGGAGTCTCCTGAACTCTTTGAGCACAGTGTTGGGTACATGCTCCAGGAGGATGCCCAGTGTTTGGTGGGCTCTGATGATGACACTCAGCTAGAGGAAGGCAGTAGCGTGAGCACAGAGAGAGGGGATGCTCAAGAAGGACAGCAATCTGGCAGTCATGTTCCACAAGCTGCAGCATACTGCCAGGTTTGCTACAGCGATGAAGAGGGAGGGGATGATGAGGGCACTGACTCCACGTGGGTGCCTGGAAGGAGGGAGGAGGAGGAGGCACATGTCCAACGAGGCAGGATGCCCTCCGGGGGCCAGCTTAGGGGCAGCACACCGACTGAATCACACCGCAGAGCTCCGCCTGCGCAGAGCGCTTCCTCTGCGCGTTATTCTAAAAGTTCTTTGGTGTGGGCCTTTTTTGAGACGAGTGCATCAGATCGCACCGCTGCTATTTGCAACATATGTCTCAAGCGTATCTCACGTGGCCAAAACATCAGCCGCTTGGGCACCACATGCTTGACCAGACATATGTTGACCTGCCATGCAGCTCGTTGGCAAGCATACCTCAAAGACCCACACCAAAGAACAAAGCGGACCTCTCCTTGCTCCTCATCAGCTGGCATCTCCAACCCCACTAGACCTTCAGTCCTCTCTGAAACCTGCTCTGAGAGGAATGAAGGTGTAGAATTAGGTGTGTCACAGCCAAGTGCTTCCGGGAACTCTGCTAGTGGTACATCCACGTCCGATTATAGCAGACAAATGTCCCTGCCCCAGCTGCTGGACCGGCGGAAGAAATTTACTCCCAGCCATCCACATGCCCAGCGGTTGAATGCTAGCTTGGCTAAATTGCTAGCACTTCAACTGCTGCCTTTTCAGTTGGTAGACTCGGCCCCCTTCCGTGAGTTTGTACAATGTGCGGTTCCTCAGTGGCAGGTCCCCAAACGCCACTTTTTCTCACGGAAGGCAATTCCGGCTCTCTACCGGCATGTGGAAGGCAATGTCCTTGCCTCGCTGGACAGGGCGGTCAGTGGTAAGGTGCATATTACCGCTGACTCATGGTCCAGCAGGCATGGACAGGGACGTTACCTGTCTTTCACGGCCCATTGGGTCACTCTTCTGGCTGCTGGGAAGGATGCAGGACAAGGTGCAGTAGTATTGGAGGTTGTTCCGCCACCACGCCTCCAAAATGCTACTATTGGTTGTGACACACCTCTCTCCTCCACCCCCTCCTCTTCTTCTTCCTCCATGGCCTCTTCCAGTGCTCTGTCCTCAGAACCAGCGGTGCTCCGTAGGCGTTGCAGGGGCTACGCAAGTATGCAGGCAAAACGATGCCATGCCGTGCTTGCGCTGGTTTGTTTGGGGGACAGGAGCCACACTGGGGCGGATGTTTTGTCAGCTCTGCAGGGGCAGGCCGAGAGGTGGTTGACGCCACGCCAGCTTAAGCCAGGAATGGTGGTTTGCGACAATGGCACCAACCTCCTCTCCGCCCTCCGACAGGGACAACTGACCCATGTGCCCTGTGTAGCTCACGTCCTTAACCTGGTGGTGCAGCGGTTCTTGGGCAGGTACCCCGGCTTACAGGATGTCCTGAAACAGGCCAGGAGAGTCTGTGTGCATTTCCGCCGATCATTTAATGCCTGTGCTCGGCTGGCTGAGCTCCAAAAGGAGTTGAACCTGCCCAAGAACCGCCTTATATGTGACATGCCCACCAGATGGAACTCAACATTGGCCATGCTGCAGCGGCTGCACACGCAGCAGAGGGCCATCAATGAGTACCTGTGCGACTACGGCACCAGGACAGGGTCAGGAGAGCTTGGTTTTTTCTCACCACGCCAGTGGGGCATGATCAGGGATGCATGCACTGTCCTGTCACCGTTTGAGGAGGCCACAAGGATGGTGAGCAGTGACAGTGCATGCATCAGTGACACTATACCTCTTGTCCACCTCTTGGAGCATACGCTGCGTGGAATAATGGACAGGGCACTTGAGGCAGAACAGAGGCAGGAAGAGGAGGACTTCCTTGCCTCTCAAGGCCCCCTTTATCCAGACAGTGTTCCTGCTGTGCCACCCATCACACAGGAAGAGGGTGAGGAGGAGGAAGAGGAGGAGGAGGATGATTGTGTCAGCATGGAGGTGGAGGCTGGCACTCAGCATCAGCAGCAGCAGTCTTATAGGGATGATTTACAGTCCCAAGAAACACGTGGACTTGTACGTGGCTGGGAGGAGGTAGCTGCGGATCATGTTGTCCTTAGTGACCCAGAGGACTCCGGACCGAATGCCTCAGCTAACCTACGCTGCATGGCCTCCCTGATCCTGCAAAGCCTGCGGAAGGATCCTCGTATTCTTCGGATCAAGGAGAGGGACCATTACTGGCTGGCCACTCTCCTTGATCCACGGTACAAGGGTAAGGTTGCCGACCTTATCTTGCCATCGCAGAGGGAGCAGAGGATGAGACATCTCCGGGAGGCCTTGCAGAAAGCTCTGTGCAACGCGTTCCCAGAGACTGGGAGGTCACAAACTCCTGGTCCTGGACAACGTGTTGCTGAGGCATCAGTCAGAAGGAGCGGTGGAGAAGGTGGCCGTCTGACTGATGCTTTCAGACAATTTTTTAGTCCGCAGCCCCAAGGTATGATTGGTTCCAGCACCCATCGCCAGCGTCTAATTTACATGGTGCAGGAATACCTAGGGGCAAGGTCAGACTTGGACACCTTTCCCACTGAAAATCCTCTGGCTTACTGGGTCTTGAGGATGGATCACTGGCCAGAGCTTGCACAGTATGCAATTGAGCTACTGGCCTGTCCTGCATCCAGCGTTCTTTTGGAACGCACCTTCAGTGCTGCTGGTGGCTTCGTTACCGATCACAGGGTGCGCCTGTCCACCGAATCAGTTGATCGACTGACCTTCATCAAGATGAATCAGTCTTGGATCACCCACAGCTACCAAGCACCTGAAGCTGATGTAACCGAATAATTTTTTTTGAAATACCACATCCCTTCAAGACTGCCTATGCTGATGCTGAGTGACTGTCCTGTTATGTTGATTGTCTATCCTCTTCCTCCTCCGCTGATATGTTGGAAGAACATTTTTGGTTCTGGGTGATGCCAGCAGCCCGATTTTTCTGCCCCTGTTTAACAGGGGCGTTTAAGTACAATTTTTGATGCAATGCTTTGCAGCAGGGCTAATTCCTGCAATAAAACTAGAGTATATGGCAGAAGTTGCAGTGTGATGGCACCAGTGCCTAAGGCCCAATTTTTCTGCCCCTGTTTAACAGGGGCGTTTAAGTACAATTTTTGATGCAATGCTTTGCAGCAGGGCTAATTCCTGCAATAAAACTAGAGTATATGGCAGAGGTTGCAGTGTGATGGCACCAGTGCCTAAGGCCCAATTTTTCTGCCCCTGTTTAACAGGGGCGTTTAAGTACAATTTTTGATGCAATGCTTTGCAGCAGGGCTAATTCCTGCAAAAAAACTAGAGTGTATGGCAGAGGTTGCAGTGTGATGGCACCAGTGCCTAAGGCCCAATTTTTCTGCCCCTGTTTAACAGGGGCGTTTAAGTACAATTTTTGATGCAATGCTTTGCAGCAGGGCTAATTCCTGCAAAAAACTAGAGTGTATGGCAGAGGTTGCAGTGTGATGGCACCAGTGCCTAAGGCCCAATTTTTCTGCCCCTGTTTAACAGGGGCGTCTAAGTACAATTTTTGATGCAATGCTTTGCAGCAGGGCTAATTCCTGCAATAAAACTAGAGTGTATGGCAGAGGTTGCAGTGTGATGGCACCAGTGCCTAAGGCCCAATTTTTCTGCCCCTGTTTAACAGGGGCGTTTAAGTACAATTTTTGATGCAATGCTTTGCAGCAGGGCTAATTCCTGCAAAAAAACTAGAGTGTATGGCAGAGGTTGCAGTGTGATGGCACCAGTGCCTAAGGCCCAATTTTTCTGCCCCTGTTTAACAGGGGCGTTTAAGTACAATTTTTGATGCAATGCTTTGCAGCAGGGCTAATTCCTGCAATAAAACTAGAGTGTATGGCAGAGGTTGCAGTGTGATGGCACCAGTGCCTAAGGCCCAATTTTTCTGCCCCTGTTTAACAGGGACATGTAATTACAATTCTTGATATAATATTTCACAGGAGGGCCCCTTCCTGTGCCCACCCAGAGTAACTGTGAGGACTTATAGTGTTGTGGCACCAGCACCACAACCACCAAAGGTCAATTTTTCTACCACTGTTCAACAATGGCATGTAATTACAATTCTTGATATAATCGTTCACAGCAGGGCGCTCCAGCGCCCACCAAGAGTCACTTTGAGGGCTTACAATGTTGTTGCAAAACCAACACCTTGTTCCGCCATTTCTGCAGAGCATATAGGGCAGGCCCCTACTTTCAAACATCCAATTTACAAACATCTCCTACTTGCAAACGGAAGGAGACAACAGCAAGTGAGATGAAAAAAGATGGACGACAAAACAAATTATACAGGGGTGATAACCCTTCCCTATGTTTTCCAAAAAGCTTAAAAATAGTTTTTTTGACTGGAGCTACACTTTAAAAATGTACCAGTTGAAAATTACAAACAGATTCAACTTAACACAACAAACCTACACAGTCCCAGTCTTGTTTGCACCGCCTGTATACTGCTGTTCTGAGTATATAGGGCCTGGGGGCCACACGCATTTCCTTTTTTTAATATGGGTACAGGGTTCCCCTTAATATGCGTACAAGACCCAAATAGGCTGGTAATGGGCAGGGAGGGCTACCCATGCCATTTTTCTGAATGATTTTCAACCATATTGCAGGAACCAGATATAACATTAAAACCGCAAGCAGTTTTAAATGGTGTTATTTCCGCTTAATGTCATTTTGTGCAGGGACTGTTCTAAACACGGGAAACACGTGGCACTTCACAGGCATACTACAGACACCCACCAGGCACCATATTTAAAGGAATATTTCACTTTTTTTTTTCACTTTAATCGTCATTAAAATCAGTGCTCCCACCAAAACGGTAGTTTTAAAAACTTTTTTTTGCAGTGACCCATGTCCCCTGAGGCAGGAGGCAGGTCGCCAAACCCTTTTTAGGACACTATCTTGCATATTAGCCGTTAAAATTAGCACTTTCCAATTCGAACGTTCGAGTCCCATAGACTTCAATGGGGTTCTAACGTTCGTACCGAACGCGGGGGTCGTTCGCAAGTTCTGGTGCGAACCGAACCGGGGGGTGTTCGGCTCATCCCTATTAGCCAGTTAGTCGATTTGTTTATAGCGTCAGGTACCCCCATATATTACCTAATAAAGATTTTAACCCCCTGATTGCCCCCTAGTTAACCCTTTCACCCCTGCCACCAGTGATCACCGTATTAGTGTTACGGGTGATACTGGTTAGTTTGTTTGTTTTTTATAGCGTCATGGCACCTGCCATATATTACCCAATAAAGGTTTAATTGGGTTTAGCGGCAGTCAGGGTCTGCATCGCCCCAAGCAGCTTAGTTGCAGTAGCCCTAACATCCACGCACGCACCATACACCTCCTTTAGTAGTATAGTGATCTGATCAGAACTATATTAGCATCCCCAATAGTTTAGGGTTACCAAAAACGCAGCATTAGCAGAATCAGCCCAGATACCTGCTAGCACCTGTGTTTAGCACCTCCGCCCAGCCCAGCCCACCCAAGTGAAATATCAATCGATAACTGTCCCTTACAAAAAAACACAACACAACATATAACTGCAGCGTTCGCAGAGTCAGGCCTGATCCCTGCAAATGCTAACAGTTTTTTTGGTAGCATTTGAATCAGTCGCTGACAGGAGCTCTTTTTCCTGTGAGTCTCACTAGTGTACCAGTAAATTTATAGAACAAAATGTCAAATCGAAGGTACACTAGTGAAGAGGCCTACACATTTCTGAGCATAACAGATAGTGAAGAGGAAGTCACCCATCTGTCAGATTCAGACTCAGAATACGATCCTGTAGACAGCAGCAGCACCGACAGATAGCTCTGACAACAGAGTTGTGGTCCCTGCCAAGGTCAGGCATACCCGACCCCGTTCTTCTGCTATTGTTGAGGTGCAAGAACTGCAGGGCTCTTGTATGGAGCAGAGAGCCAGTACTAGTGCCACTCATCCTTCTGGTGAACTCGCAAGCACCAGCGGCCTAGTACACTCTGGTCGTAGTCAAACCAGCACTGCAGTATCACAAGGTGATATGGCGAGTCCCATAAGTGCAGTTCAAGCTGGTGAGGTGGCTAGCACAACTAGTGTCCCGCAGCTACCAAGAAGACAAAGACAGGGCCATCGAGCCCATAGTGCCCTTCCTGCTGCATTTGCCAATCCTAATTTGGAGCCCACCACTTCTGCAGCACCTGCATTTCCCCCATTCACTGGCCAACCTGGAATTCAGGTGGAAACAGTTTAATTTTAAGTCATTTTAGTTTTATTTGCTGTTTTTCACGGAAGATCTCTATAGATCTATTGTGGACCAAAGCAATTTGTATGCTGTTCAACTCATCACCGCTAATCCCCATTAGGCCCTTGCCAGAGAATGGAAACCTATTATGGTTTCCGAATTTAGAATCTTTCTGGGCCTATCCTTCCTCATGAGCATAATTAAAAAAAAGTGAGTTGCGGTCATATTGGTCCACTGACCCAATTCACCATATGCCCGTGTTCTCTGCCTCCATGGCCAGGGCACAACATGAGCAGATCTTGCAGTTCATGCACTTCAATGATAATGAACTCTGTCATCCTCGGGGTGACTCTGGATACGATCGGCTCTACAAAATCCGGCCCCTCGTAAACCACTTCAACCAACAGTTTGCAGCCTTGTTTATTCCGGATCAAGTCGTCTGCATTGATGAGTCCCTGATTAAGTTTTCTGGTCACTTGTCTTTCAAACAGTATCTCACCAGCAAGCGTGCCAGATATGGGGTCAAGATGTCTAAGCTCTGTGACAGGGCCACAGGCTATACATATCGATTTATGGTTTACGAGGGAAGAGATAGTCATGTAGAGCCAGAGAACTGCCCAGACTACATAGGGAGCGTTAGTAAGATTGTGTGGGACTTGGTGTCATCCTTATTCGGAAAGGGGTACCACTTGTATGTGGACAATTATTACATGAGCGTGCCACTTTTTAGTCACTTGTTTGATCATGGAATTGGCACATGTGGCACAGTGCAATCTAATTCTGGGTCCAGTACACGGCTTGGCTCCCAAAAAGTTTCCCACATGTAGTATCCCCGTACTCAGGAGAAGCAGCAGAATGTATTCTGGGGGGCAATTTCACATATGCCCATGGCATGTTTGAGCAATAGATCACTTAGTGACAACTTTGTGCAAAACAAGTAAAAGAAAAAAGAAAAATTTGTCCTTTTCCTGCAACTTGTGGCAAAATATAAAATATTCCATGGACTCAACATGCCTCTGATCAAATAACATGGGATGTCTATTTTACAAAATGGGGTCATTTGGGGGGGGGGGGGGGTTGCTATCTTGGTATTTTATGGCCTTCAAAACTGATAGGTAGTGAGGAGTGAAATCTAAAATTTACACCCTCCTGAAGGCCACGCTTGGTTTTCAGGGTCCTGTACGCGGCTTGACTCCAAAAAAGTCCCACACATGTGGTATCCCACAAAAGCAGTAGAATTTATTTTAGGGTGTAATGCCACATATAACCATGGTGCGTTTGAGCAATATATCATTTATTGACAACTTTGTGTAATTTTATTAAATTTTTTTGCCATTTTTCAATCACTTGAGACAAAAAAAAATGAAATATTCAATGGGCTCAACATGCCTCTCAGCAATTTCCTTGGGTTGTCTACTTTCCAAAATGGGGGGGGGGGGGGGGGGCTGTACTGCCCTGTCATTTTAGCACCTCAAGAAATGAGATAGGTAGTCATAAACTAAAATCTGCAAAAATTCCAGAAAATGAAGTTTCCTAGTTTGTAGACAGTATAACTTTTGCGCAAACCAATAAATATATGCTTATTGACTTTTTTTTTTACCAGCGGCTGAATACATTTTGGCCTGTATGACTAAAATTGAATTACTGAATTTTTTTTTATAACAAAAAGAAAAGATCTTTTTTTTTTTTCAAATTTTCGGTCTTTCCGTTTATTTTGCAAAAAAAATAAAAAATCGTAGAGGCAATCAAATACCATCAAAAGAAAGCTCTATTTGTGGGAAAAAAGGACACTAATTTAGTTTGGGTACAGCATTGCATGACCGCGCAATTACCAGTTAAAGCAGCCCAGTGCTAAATTGTAAAAAATGCTCTGGTCATTGAGCAGCCAAATCCTCCGGGGCTGAAGTTGTTAAAGTACTAAGCATTGTCAGCATGACAGCCACACAACCAGCAAAATCCAGTAAAAGAAGCCGGCACTCCAAATCCTTTGAAATTTATTTTTTTGTACAAGTAAAAGAGTACACAGGGTGGCAAACCGCCTTGGTCACAGCAGTTTGTCGCCCATTGTACTCTTTTACTTGTACCAATAAATCGATTTCAAAGGATTTGGAGTGCCGGCTTCTTTTACTGGATTTTGCTGCTTGCTCGTTGTCGGGAGGTCATTGAAGCCAGACCACCCTACCTGATCCTCAGAATATTCCCTTGTTCAGAGCTCTGCACTTTTGTCTGTTAGCCACACAGCGCCAGCATTTAACCCCATGCAAAGGCGTGCGGACTAAACCCTTGTTTTTAACGCATACTGTTAGACAGGTTAATTTGGTTATCTGCGAGCTGGTGGTAATTAGGCTTTGGTTTTTTCCTGGGCATTCCCCAGATATTGTTGTTACCTGTTGTTTAGCCTTCCAAAGCCGCTTACTGCGATAGCCAGCTATAGATGAGGGCGGTGGCAAGTTTTTGTTAACACAGTAGTGTTTGTATTGGTCCAGCAGTGCACCAACACCTTTGCTGCCATTGTGCTCTCGCTGGGTTCTTGGTGTGCTCCTGTACCTTTAAGGAGGGGTGGCTCCTCTGCAGGCCACCTGCTCTCATCTAACCATCAGAATGCATGTGCCTTCACTGCGGGGACACTTATATGTTAGTGTTAGGACCACAGATACCAGGGTGCCTTGACTTGGCTCTGTGGCTCACGCATGCATTTGCAAATGCATGCGGACCAAACCCCTGTTTTTAACGCATACTGTTAGACAGGTTAATTTGGTTGTCTGCGAGCTGGTGGTAAGTAGGCTTTGATTTTTTCCTGGGCATTCCCCAGACATTGTTGTCACAAAGAACACTACTTATGGTTAAGGACATGAGTCACTTGTGCTGCGGTCTTCTTCTTTAGTAGAAATCCTCCTTCTCTGATGCCCCCTCAACCACCATAATCTTCCAGGGGTTAATGGAACTGACAGAGCTGTCATATGCACTAATCAAGAGTGCCGACTATGTCCACCCTTTCCACCCAGCTCCACCATTCATAGTAGACATGCTACAGTTTCTATGAATGAAATGTAATCTATGAATGGGGGAGGGGGCAACATTTCAATCATCTGGCCCTCCTCCATTCATAGATCCTGTTTCATTCATACTAACACATTATGGCATAAACCCCCAGGGGGTGGGGGCATTTAAAATATATAAATACAGTATCTCACAAAAATTAGTACACCCCTCACTTTTTTTTAAAATATATTTTATTATATCTTTTCATGTGACAACACTGAAGAAATTACACTTTGCTACAATGTAAAGTAGTGAGTGTACAGCTTGTATAACAGTGTAAATTTGCTGTCCCCTCAAAATAACTCAACACACAGCCATTAATGTCTAAACCGCTGGCAACAAAAGTGAGTACAACCCTAAGTGAAAATGTCCAAATTGGACCCAAAGTGTCAATATTTTGTGAGGCCACCATTATTTTCCAGAATTGTCTTAACCCTCTTGGGCATGGAGTTCACCAGAGCTTCACAGGTTGCCACTGGAGTCCTCTTCCACTCCTGATGACATCACTGCGCTGGTGGATGTTGGAGACCTTGCGCTCCTCCTCTTGGACCTGTGTTTTGGGTCATTATGTTGGAATACTGCCCTGCGACCCAGTCTCCAAAGGAAGGGGATCATGCTCTGCTTCAGTATGTCACAATATATGTTGGCATTCATGGTTCCCTCAATAAACTGTAGCTCTCCAGTGCCAGCAGCACTTATGCAGCCCTAGACCATGACATTCCCACCAACATGCTTGACTGTAGGCAAGACACACTTGTCTTTGTACTCCTCACCTGGTTGCCGCCACACAAGCTTGACACCATCTGAACCAAATAAGTTTATCTTGGTCTCATCAGACCACAGGACATGGTTCCAGTAATCCAGGTCCTTAGTATGCTTGTCTTCAGCAAACTCTTTGTGGGCTTTCTTGTGCATCATCTTTAGAAGAGGTTTCCCTCAGGGACCACAGCCATGCAGACCAATTTGATGCAGCGTGCGGCGTATAGTCTGAACACTGACAGGCTGACCCCACCCCACCCCTTCAACAATGCTGGCAGCACTCATACATCTATTTCCCAAAGACAATCTTTGGATAGGACGCTGAGCACGTGCACTCAACTTCTTTGGTTGACCATGGCGAGGCCTGTTCTAGGGAAACCTGTCCTGTTAAATGCTGTAAGGTCTTGCCCACTGTGCTGCAGCTCAGTTTCAGGGTTTTGGCAATCTTCATATAGCCTGGGCCATCTTTATTTAGAGCAACAATTCCTTTTTTTTTTGGTCCTCAGATAATTCTTTGCCATGAGGTGCCATGTCGACCTTCCAGTGACCATGAGAGAGTGAGAGTGGTAACACCAAATTTAAACACACCTGCTCCCAATTCACACCCGAGACCTTGTAACACTAACAAGTCACATGACACCGGGAAGGGAAAATGGCTAATTGGGCCCAATTTGGACATTTTCATTTAGGTGTATACTGACTTTTGTTGCCAGCGGTTTAGACATTAATGGCTGTGTAAGTAATTTTGAGTGGACAGAAAATTGACACTGTTATACAAGCTGTACACTCACTACTTTACATTGCAGCAAAGTGTAATTTCTTCAGCGTTGTCACATGAAAACACATAATAAAATATTTACAAAAATATGAGGGGTGTACTCAATTTTGTGAGATACTGTATATAAAAAATTGTATATATATATATATATATATATATATACACATACACGTATAAAGTGGAATTATACCTAAAACTGTTTATTTTTTATTGTAGATAGAGCAAGGAGGGTTATAACTCATGTCAGATATTTTTTTCGCCATCTATGTTCCATTGCAGAGATTTCCCTTCACTTCCTGTCCCATAGCCAGACAGGAAGCGAGAGGAATTCCCTGCAAATTAAATGATAACAGGACAAATAGAGAGAGTTAACCTCCCTAAAGGGGGCACAGCCAGCAATAAAGACCTAATAAGTATTCTAATACATCTCCACTCTATCCAAAACTACTAAAATACTTTAATTCTGCTTTTAGTAAAAAGTCTCTATTCCTTTAGTAATGTTGCATCTGTTCATTGTACAGGTCTGTAATGCATTTACTTTTTAAACTGAACCAACAGGCAAGCAGCTGAATACATAGATGAAATATGCTTTTTTTTTTTTTTTTTTTTTTGCCGAATGATTTTTTTACATTTTCTACAACTAGTCCAGATTTTTGGACACCCCTGCCAGGCAGCACAGCCAGCTCCTAGACTTTCCCTGAGGCCAGACACATCCCAGGTTTGCATATTTGACAGTGATCTTCTCTCTGTTCACTGAACGCTCTCCTCCTGAAAGCATGTTTCCAGTTCTGCCTTTTTTCCTGTCTGATTGCTGCTGTTCAGGAGATAACAAGGAGACATCAAGACAAGATATATCAAGACAAATGTATACACTTTCTGCCTTTAAAATAAAGTAATTTAAATTAATACTTAATTGCTTCAATTATATTTTTTTTATTTGCCTGTTAAGTTCTAATTGTAGTGCCCACTATCTCATCATACGATACACTGCAATAGTTCTAAACAATTTCTGCACAGGTCACACAACATGTTCAATTTCATAAATTTTTCTTATAAATTATATACTCTATATATAATTAAGATTTTCTGCTCGTTCTTGCCTGTTAGAAAACTGCCTTCTGTTTAAGAGGATATTGGATTTGGTGCAACCTAAGGTACTAAAATAATATGGGTCATTTTATCATCTGGAAAAACATCATAGCATAATTATGAAAGGATTGCAACACATATCAATGTCATATTTGCTTGACAGGTAATTAAGTGAAGTTGAAAATACCATTACAACCGTTTTTCTTTGTTCAAAAATCTATATTTTCCTATTAAATATATAAACCAATGCAAATACTCCCACACTCCAAAGTTTCAAGATGTCTATTGCCTAACTAATGACAATCATTTACGATGACAATAATGACGTGACACATCGGAGAAACAAAGGCTATTTAGGGACATTTGTACTTGGTTATCCATCGAACTTGCGGTGGCAACGAATACATGGTGACCAGAAAGAGGATTTCGATAGCAACCATGTATCAGTTGTGATGGACTCACCTGCGATAGAGGCTTTTGGAGGGGACTGAATGCTAGCCTCCTACCAACTGACTATGGGCCCTGGTTTGTTAACCTTTGTTTCAGCACTCTATGCCCTCTTATGTCTAAGGCTTCCTGTGTCTATTAGGGGCATAAGGTGACCAAGCCAATGGAATAGTAATATTTAGCCACAATATATCCCAGGAAATACACAAAGACTATTCCTGATTTATTTGATTCTGAACTATACATGTTAATTGAAAACTGATCACATTAGCCTCTGTACAATGTAGGAGATGGATAGTCTGCTACTGGTGGGCTCCTGCTATTGTGAGAAGGTGTCCTGTGTTTATACTTTTGATAATGTGGATTGTGTCTTCTGAGCTAAAAGACAGCAAAGCTGACCTGAAAGGTCAAACCTCCGAATCACCTAGACTGGTTAAATGATTAGTTAATTAACTCATGTTGCTGATTACAGTTTGTACAAAAACCTGTATTTCTTGTTTGAATAAACAGTTCTATTTCTGGTGTACTCTAAAACTGGTGTTGCCTGGTTCTTGGGGTTACTATAGCCAGATCCATTTGTCTCATGTTCCAGAGCTTAGGAAGCAATATACTGACAGAAGCACCCAAGCGAAGTGTGGGACGTTCCGTCACATCACTACTTATTTTTTTCATTTGTAAAACACATACAATGCAGCTGTTTGTTTACTATTGCCCACTGTATGTTATTACGTCAGTGCCTCTCTATGGGATATTAAGGATCACCTAGTGCCATTACAGGGAGAGGAGGCTAAGGAGACCCCAGGACATCACATGACCAGCCAGAAGACTGCTTGATACAGGAATATATATTTTAAAAAATGAAGTATCTCAACCCAAGCACAAAAATGTGATCCATTACATTTTGCTACTACTTATTTTTCTCACTTTTTCCATTTATTTTCACCTAGTCACCCTGCCAGCAACATATTTGTTTTACAGGGTGGAACAACATTCACTGACTATTCTGTATCCATAAAGGACCAGCATTGTCACTGGTTTCATCACAGATTCAGGATAGCTTACTTTTTTGGGGTTATATTTGATATGTGCATGAGAGATGCCATAATAGAACAAGAATACTTAAACTAAAGATGCTGTTTCAGCCACGGGTCCCCTCCATGATGGAGTGGCTGATGATCAAATCGAACGCATGCCTAATGGCAGCTCTGAGGCGAGACAGTTATTGCAAGTTCTAACTGTAGTATATACATGAGTTGGTAGGATGTAACCAGTCATGAACACATACCGGAAAAGAAAATTAGTGGGCTGGCTTATCCTTATCAGTTTACAATGACATTCCTATAGCATGAAGTCATTTAAGGTAACTAGACCTTGGAGGCTTGTTTTCTTAGATATTGTGAGACAACTTTAAATAAGGAAATATGCAATTTCCCCATCACCTGATTAGGGACAGGTTTTCGGGCTAAAAAAACAAAAAAAAACACCTTCCCTCCTCTCCTTTATATAGATAGGGGGAGGTGTTTTGTAGTTGCCATGATGGACTGGGCAGAGCTGACAATACTGTAGGGAGACAACACTGCAGAGAGCACATAGCTTACTGGCTTATTAAAAAAGTTTTATTTCCAATAGTTATTGGCAAATTTCAGGTATTACAGAACAGACAGATTAAAATGGTTAATAGAGAGAATTACAATTCAACCAATGATAACATACAAAATAGGAGGAGGCCTGAGAGTAGGGCTTTACATCTACTCTCCCCCTTACGTATAATTCCCAGACTCCAAGTAACCAGTCTAGGGGTGTAGTCAAGGAAGAAGAAAAAAAAGAAAAGAAAAAAGGTAAAGAGTACAGTAAGGTGTTTGGTTCAATGACAATACTCGAAACTTGGACTCCAGAAGCGCCTTCAGACTCTACAAATGCCCTATCAGGTAATTAATCCAAAGCCCCCAAATATTTTTAAACTGTGGAATTTTATTATTGAGCATGGCTGGAAGTTTCTCATTGATCATTATGCAGGAAAGCTTGGCCTTAATCAGGTCAAATGGTATTGCGGGGGATTTCCACGACTTCGCTCTTCTCACAATGCAGGCAAGACAAAAGAGATCAGTTTCCTCACGCATTCCAGAGCTTCTAAAATTTGTCAGCTCCGTAAAACCTCTTGTGGATTCTTTTTAAAGTTTGTGCCCATTAATGAGTAGAGAAAATTGTAAACCCCAATCCAGAATTTATATACTTTCGGTCATTTCCTCCAACAATGGAGGAACAAACCATCTTGGCAACAGCCTCAAAAGCAGGGTGGGAAGTCTCCCAGCATGTAGGAGGCCATTCTCATTGGGACCATATAACATCAAAGTAGCACTTTGTAATTTGCCTCTATAAGCGAGATAATGATATACAGTTGTGGTCATAAGTTTAAGTATTTATGATTTCTTGGCAATTTTTCAGATAAAACGAATGATAACACAAAAACTTTTCTTTCACTCATGGTTAGTGTTTGGTTGAAGCCATTTATTATCAATCAACTGTGTTTACTCTTATTAAATCATAATGACAACAGAAACTACCAAAATCACCCTGATCAAAAGTTTACATACCCTGGTGATTTTGGCATGATAACATGCACACAAGTTGACACAAATGGGGTTGAACGGCTATTAAAGGTAACATCCTCACCTGTGATCCGTTTGCTTGTAGTGTGTGCGTTTGATATATATATATATATATATATATATATATATATATATATATATATATATATATATATATATATATATCTATCAATGAGTTTCTGGACTAGACTCTTGCATCTTTCATCCAGTGCTACACTGACATTTCTGGATTCTGAGTCATGGGGAAAGCAAAAGAATTGTCAAAGTTGCCAGAAAAAAGCCATCACAGTATCCCGCTTACAATACGCCAAACAGCACAGAGACAAGCCTCAAACCTTCCGGCACAAAGTCATTTGGAGTGATAAGACCAAAAATCTCTCTTTTTGGCTACAACCATAAACTCTACATTTGGAGAGGAGTCGAGGCCTATGATGAAGGGTACACCATTTCTACTGTGAAACACGGAGCTGGATCACTGATGTTTTGGGGATGTGTGAGCTACAAAGGCACAGGAAATTTTGTCAAAATTGATGGCAAGAGGAATGTTATCAAAAAATACAGGAGGAACATTCATCAGCCAGGAAGCTGCATGTGGAATGTACTTGGACATTCCAACATGACAATGATCCAAAACACAAGGCCAAGTTGACCTGTCATTGGCTACAGCAGAATAAAGTGAAGTTTTTGGAGTGGCCATCTCAGTCTCCTGACCTCAATATCATTGAGCCACTCTGGGGAGATCTCAAAAACGTGCAGTTCATGCAAGACAGCCCAAGAATTTACGGGAACTGGAGGATTTTTGCCAAGAGGAATGGGCAGCTTTACCATCTGAGAAGATAAAAAGAGCCTCATCCACAAATAACACAAAAGACTTCATGCTGTCATTGATGTTAAAGGGGGCAATACACAGTATTAAGAACTGGGTTATGTAAACTTTTGATCAGGGTAATTTGGGTAGTATCTGTTGTCATTATGATTTAAAAAGAGTAAACACAGTTGATTGATAATAAATGGCTTCAGCCAAACACTAACCATGAGTGAAAGAAAAGTTTGTTTTATTTATATTCTCTGAAAAATGGCCAAGAAACCATAAATTCTGTCAGGGTAAGTCAACTTATGAGCACAACTGTGTGTTTTGGGTGCATTTTCCGCTAGTTTGTGCCAATCCACAAGATCCAACTCCACTTGCAAGTCTTGTTCCCATTTTAGCATATACCGTTTTCTGGAAGATGACATTAGCATAGAGTAAATTGCGGATAGCAAACCATATGGTTTATCACATACTCTGCATACATTTTCAAAGGCAGTCTGGTTAGCAATATCCCCCAATTGTCGTATCGCCTGTAAGAAACTGTATAATGGGAGAATTTCATGTCTGGGAGATGGTGTCTCTCCTGTAATAATTTGCGCTAAAGAACCTCCCCCACACACAAGTCTGCTATGTGCTGAAATCCTTTACTCATTCACCATTTGAAAGACGCAGGGGTGAGACCCAGGGGGGAACACCACATAAGATAATACCGGGGCATGGGGTTGATTGAAGATAATGGGATTTATTGAGTCTGTCCCACAAACTTAAAATGATACTAAAGTCTCATTTTTTTTTTTATTTCTTAAAAATAACAAACAGGTCATAAGTACCTGCTCTGTGCAGTGGTTCTGCACAGAGCAGCCCAGATCCTCCTCTTCTTGGGTCCCTCTCCGATGCTCCTGGCCCCTTCCTCCTGTTAAATGCCCCCACAACAACCAGCGTGCTATGGGGGCACCCAAGCAGAAGCTCTGTGTGTCCATTTAGACACGGAGCCGTGACTAGGCCCCACCCCTCTCTCCTCATTGGCTCACATAGTTTGATTGACAGCAGCAGAAGCCAATGGCTCCCCCCTGCTGTCTCAGGAGGGAGCGTCCCGTACAGCTGAGTCCCTCAGGCAACATCCCTGGATTGAGATCGACTCAGGTAAGTATTAGGAGAGCTGCTTTACACAGGTCGTTTTTTAACTTTATAGCATAGAATGCATTAAGATTATTAAAAAAAAAAAAAAAAAAAAAAAAAAAAAAAAAAACTTCTGCCTATACAACCACTTTAAAAGAAAAGGAAAGGGTGAAACAGAGAACAGGCAGTCTTGCTTTTGACAGTAACTACATCAGGTAGTTGGGAAGCCTGTGGGGAGTGGCCGAAATCTCTATGGACATCCAGGGCATCATTGATTTTTGAATGTGAAAGCAAGCCAATAGGGCCAATAATACAGCTAAAAAATATTTCCAGAGATCCTGAACCCCAGGTCACCTCTCGATTTGGGAGTGTCTATGGACCCCGGGTCCCTTGTCCTCCGAAATGAACCTAAGCAGTTTCCACTGAAATAGAATAAGATCTGAATTATTTACAGCTATCAGAAGAGTTTGGAAATAATACAGAACCCGTGGTGTCACGTAATTAAAAAAAAGTTTTTAACGGCATATTTCCCAGAGATACACCCCAAAAAAATGTTAGCAAAGTTTGTAGAATGCATCTCCTATGCCTTGATACTCGCTCTACCTCTGCTACCTAAATACCGAGCACGTCTGCCCTGCTGCATTTGGCCAAGGTGCCATTCTGAGAATGCTTTGCATTTTCTGAATTAATGCATTGCCTTTCCATCCATCCTATCAAAATACTTTGGATTCATTCAGAAAATGCAAAGCACTCTCTAAATGGCACCTTTGGTTAGCAGCCATCTCCCTGTGTTCATAATGCAGCAGGGTAGCTGCTCACCTCAGGACCCCAGAGGAAAGTGGAGGTCACTGCAGTAGCAGGGTCTACCACAGTGATTTCCAGTTTTCAGGGGATAAGCAAATTATGATATATGCATAACTACATTGGTCCAAGCTGGATGTAACCATGTATAAAATATCCATACCTGTTACTAAGAAAAAAAATAAAACATCTTTGGCTTTACATTCACCTTAAGCCCCATGCAAATAAAAGCAGAGGAAAAAGTTAATAACGTCTAAAACATTAACAATGAATATATCTAAACTCAATATGTAGGAATGTGGGAAGTAGTCAAGAATGTGTTGCTCTGTGGTGGTGTTTCACTTTTGACTCTTTGTAAACTGGCATTCCTTCTCATACACAAACCCAGAATAAAAGGCAAATGCAAGAAAAGTGTAAATGTATTTTATTATAATGCAACACAAAAACCTGCAATATGATTCTTCCTTTTAAGCATCAAATGGACATAATATACCTTCCTTGATATACGCTCAAACTACCTTGCTGTCTGTAGTCTGATATATAGGGACAGAAGTAATTGGACAACAGAGACTGAAAGGTGTTAGTGTGCTGCTCCCAAGTCGCACAGTGCCAGATGTCCCCCGTTTCAAGCAGCAGCTCATGTTATTGGATGTCTTTGAATCACCTGTAGTCCGGTTCAAAACTGCAGCTAGTGTTTTGAAGAACACGTTTTAACTCTGTCACTGCCAGAGGATATGCAATATGCACTCCGAAAGGGAATCGGTCAAAGAGAAATTACATCTGTTTAAGAAGTCTCACCCAAAGCTGCAATTCTCCAACTCCGAAAATAAAAGTGAATTCTACACCAGCCACAAAATGGAGTGAAGCTGGAAACTTTCATTTTCTCCATCCCAGAACTATACTGCGACTCTGAATGGAAGATCCCAATTGGGGCATCTCAAAGTTGTTTTGCTTTTCTTTTCTTTTTTTTTAATAAAGCTACAGGGTAAATGATGGGCCTTGAAGATTAGCCTGTGCTAAGAGAATCACTGCAATCTTTCAGCATGACCCATTTGATGAAAAGCTGCAACGTGTGCTTTAAATGGTTTGTGCCTTTCTCTCCAAAGAAAAGGGAATGTTCAATCATTGGTTTTATACAGATTAACAATCTTTTCTGGAAATTTCAGGAACTTCTGATCCTCGATATTGCTTTTCTGTAAAATGTCAGTAATGTCCAGTCATTAAAAGTTGCAATATTATGGTCACTGGGTAGTACATGACCTCCCCGTGGATGCCAACAGTAAGCAACATAAAAGGCACATGGTAGTTTTTCTTCGGTAGGATTTTTAAAGAGGAAATAAGATACATGTCTGAAAATCTTGCTCGCCTCTAAAAGCCTTTTGATCTCGAACATTTTTCTTTTGTGATGGCCTCCTGAACAAGGTACATTACAACTTTTACATAAACCAGCTTCTCTCTCTCTCTCGCTCAGGTTTAAAGCTGAACTCCAGCTTTTCATACACTTTACACAGGCCGTTCCTGGCCAGCTTGCCCAAATGAACTATGTCCCACACTAACATATGAGGCTGCTGGATGTGCTGTATAAACTGTATGTACTGGAGTTCTGGGTTCCAGCCGAGACTTCCTGTTTCATACCCGGAACCCATTAGTCTATATGATTGGTGCTGAGCCAGAGGAAAGCGATGTATTCTAGCAATGAATACAAAGCTTCCTCTGATTGGCTGAGTCAGAGGCAGGCTGATGTCAAAACCTCTGGCTAAGCGCCAGATAAACACAAATGTGTTCCGGGTATGAGACAGGAGGTCTCGGCTGGAGCCTGGAACACAGTGCGGTATGCTAGATTTAGCCTCAGCCACAGCTACATACAGTTTATACAGAACATCCAGCGGCCTCACAGGTTAGTGAGGGTCCTAGTTAATTTGGGCCCAAACTATGTAAAGTGTATCAAAAACTAGGAGTTCAGATTTAAATCCGAGGGGACATTGTGACATCGATATCAGAGTATTAGATAGTCCTTCCCTTAGATATTTAAAAAAAACAGAACCAATGAGATTTACAAAACTGGGCGGATCTACAAAAACCCAGTGGGCTTTGTGTAGGAAAGTAACTGATTCTAAAGCATGTTGTCCATAGCAACCAGCTCCAGGCTATCATTTTTCTATGCAGAAACAGACAATGAATGGACCCAACAGGTTGTCATGGGTCAGCGGATACACACGATATTGGAATAGTTTAAGAGTTTTTTATGGTACGTCCTGTGGCATGGATCAATCATTTCCTTTATGTGCTGGATGGTTTGTGCTCACTGCCTTGTTATACTGCTACATGATTTATTTAGGGAAATTTGAGTCTGTGACTGCTGCGCCTGCAGGGGTTAAAGTTTTTGAAGTGTCCTGTGTTAACAGTACTCCTCCCCCCTTAGGGTTGGGGTCTTGTACTTTGGACAATAGTTGTAATACTATATATAGTTTGTAACAATGGGGTTCTGGTTAGCTCTGAAGAAGAGGGCAAAGCCCTGTAAACACACTAGCTATGCGCTGGTGGATGGACACGTTTTCAGTGTTGGGACTGAATTATGTTACATGCGCTCTATCATGCACCTTTGTGAGTACAATGGATTTCAGGTTTAAAAAGAAAAAAAAAAAAAGGAAGAGTTTTAGGATAGTGCACTAGAGGCCTTCTTTTGCTTGTACAGCCGATACACACTCTCCAATGCCAGCAGTAATATTTATTACAGCAACATTTATCTTATGAACAGCATTTCCCCAAAATACATAGGTTTTCAGTATTTCAATGTTTAAAAACAGAAGAGGACAAAAAGAAAAAAAAAAAGAAATTAATGAATTGCGCATGTTGCGATTTATACAGAGTATTGTGAAAAATAAAAAACAGTCCAGAATATTGTCTGCTGCTTCCATACATATTCTTGTCACAGACCAACGGACACACACACCCGGAATTCACCTGCTATTTAAATACAACTGTGTCCAACATGGCTGCTAAACACTGGACAATATTAGAGGTCATCAAAACATCCACGTGTTCTTCCAAGTGACGCTTGGGATCCTATGGAGAGGGAAATAAGGAATGAAATTCTATATAAAAACATTAATAGCAGCAAAGAGTACATCGATTTTTTTGTAACTTTGATAGCTATTTGTACTTAGGAGATCTAAATTGTCGCACGTGATGAAGAGACACAAGGTAAAACAATTTTATTTTTTAAACCATACAAAAATGTAAAGGGGATGTGTGGAATCCAGGAACTGCCACTGCTGACTTGTTTTTAAAAAATTACAAGGACAGGGATTCTTACCCTGATCCTGCCCTTCTCCACTACTGAGTCACTGACTTCGAGAACAAACATACAAGATTAAAATTAAGTATTTTCAGTTTTCACCAGCTGCATACTTGGTCCAAGACAGTGGGGTTGATTTACTAAAGGAGTGGAGACTGTTTACCTTGTAAATAATGTAAAGCTGGTCACTTTAAAGAGGAAGTAAACCCTGATGAATTTACTTCCTCTTTCATTCCCTGCAAAGGCAAAGCATAATGGACTACTATACATCGCATAGTAGTCCATTATGTGTCACTTACCTGACACAGGAGCAAGCGAAGTCACCGCTGTCCCCTGTAGTTCAGAGCGTCCATCTTCTTGGTGGGTCTCGCTGCTCCGGCGATGTGATTCGCCGGAGCAGCGATGACGTCATTCCCCAGCATGCGCATGGGAGCCGAGACTCACGGCATCTTCGTCGTAGACTATGCCCCGCTCAGTGCGCCTGCGCGACGCTGTCTACGGCGCATGCACCTTAGATAGCGGTGCCTGTCTCCGGGCAAATATCTCCTAAACCATATAGGTTTGGGAGATATTTCTTGGACCTACAGGTAAGCCTTAATCTAGGCTTACCTGTAGGTCAAAGTGGTTTGTAAGGGTTTACAACCACTTTAAATACCCAATCACATGGAAGGAAAAAGGCTGAGATCAACAGCCATTTAGATCTGATGAAGAAGCGGATGCTTTGAAACGCTATCTCCATGTTCTGACTTCAGTTCAGATGCGACTCAGAGTGTGTTCCATGCTGGTTCTGAGACAATAAGATGGATGTGCTGCCGGTTGTTCCTCTCTTCTCGTGTTAACATCTACACACCACCATCCACCGGGGACCCGCTGAGAGACCACAATATTAAATGGGTATATGCCTATTGATCTTCATATATTAGTGTGAGCAGCCATTTCACTGGTTTTAATTAAATACACCATTTGTTGCATCTTCTGCGGATCTTGTTTTTCTCCCATTGTTCTTCCAGAGACTGCTACCCTCAAGGGAGCTGCCACTAATGCTGTCTACGTATACGTCCTGGACTTTATAGACTTAGTTTTTTTGATCAGTGTGTTTCGGTACCCTCTCGTGTTCCATTCTGTTTTTGTCATACAACAGGACTCTCTGTAACACAGTTTCTTCTGCCAATTTCCTATAGTCAATTTTCAGCCTATGACAGACCCGTTGGAGACATCAGGGGTCACATTCGAAAGGATCCCTATACTCCATCACTGGAGTAAGGGAATATGAAAAAGCACAAATAACTTACTTACTTACGCTACCGGGATGTGGACTGGCCCTCAGCATCCTCACCTTCAACGCAGGACTGCTGGTCCTGCATTGTACTTGAAAACATCCAAGAACTGCAGCCAGCTGAGCTACACTTTGAGAGTGGATGAGGACAGTTTTTTGTACTAATACAATGCATATCAGAAGTACGGGTACCAAATCACCAATCTGAACACTTTTTAAAACCTCATTTTTCATATGAATGCTTCCTTTTATTTACTACTTTAGGAGCTCTCTAAGCTAACATCACCTGATATGTGATGTAGGGAGCCACACTACCATGTCTATGAATGACACCAGTTACGGTGTTGTGCCCGTCTACCTCACTCTGCTGTGCCTTCCTGCTCTACATATCAGGAGCTCTTTGCAGAATTTAGAGAGGTCCTGAAGTAACAAACAGTATTAAAGTGAAAATGATAGATTACTGAAAATAAAAAAGCTATGCCTGGAGTTGGGCTTCAAGTAGACTTAGCTGGAGAGTAATTTTATGTACTGCAATGACAACATGGAGCTGCTAGCAGTGGGCACTGTGGTCCATTTATACCCAGAAGTGCCATCACCAGTATCCAATTTTTTAACCATTAACTCTACTGTAAATAACTAGTGGGTACATGTCATTGCAGCAGGAATCTGTGGTATGGATTATCTTGTGACAGCAAACTACTAATTACATTATTTTATCACTGTACAGTATAATCCATTAGCATGTTTATTCCTTGCAACAGTACACTGAATATGAATTCCACACTAGAAGAATGTCTTACGGAATGGACAGAAGAGAGCTTTTCTTCTCCAAGGGTTTGACCTGTCATGTTGAGGACTGGTGGTTGCATGCCAAAAAGAAAAAAATTCCAATTGCTGCCCTATTATGGGGTGTGTGGCCATTTTACAAATAAAACTTGGTGCAACATTATTTAAAACCGGCCAACTCGGTTATATACCAAGAGCATATTTTATATATTTTAAAAGAAAACTGAGAAATACAGAGCCTCCAACCGCAAAATGATAGTCATCTGGTCATCTTTAGTCTCCCAATTTACTGGGTTACTGCCCTGCAACAAGCAGGCACCCAGAACTCCTAATTTGTATACTTGCACCATGTCAGTGAAAGTACTAAAACCTTTGGATCAGCATGTCAGCTAGAAAATAAATCAGATTTCATAACTAGGAAATCAGAAAAACATCTTGCACTGTATAAATGATTTTTAAGCGGTTTTATATTAGTTGGGCAACAGCAATGACAAACCAGAAAGAAAGTTCAGGGTCAACCATGTTAGACACATTACCTGTTTCCCAACATTCTTTATAGCAAGCTGCTCAGGTGTCATCTTATCCTCTTCCTCTACAGCCTGTGTGCAGAGAAAAAATAAATCATTAGCAATTTTATATTATATAAGTAAGGAGTTACTTTCAAGCAGCAAGTAAGATAATTCAGGCAGGGCTCCTGTGGATACATATGAATAGAAGCTGCTCTGGACAGGAAACTACTGAGCAGAAATTCAGGACAAAATGTAATTTTCATACAGCAGTCCAATTCTGGACTACTATACACTACGGTCAGTGATGCCATGTGGTGTTGTAAAGTGGGTCCCGGTAATGTTTATTACAGCTTTGCCAAAATCCCATTTACCTTTACATGTGAGCACACATACCCCCAAAATCACTACTCCACGTAGTGAGCACATATACCCCCAAATCACTGCTCCATGTATAAAACACACATACCCTGAAGTCAATGCTCCACATAGAAACCACATTTGCCCTGAAGTCAATGCTCCAAGTCCCTGCCCATGTAGAGAGCACATATACCCCAAAAACACTGCTCCAAATTGAGAGCAAATTTACCCCAAAGTCCCTGCCCATGTAGAGAGCACATATACCCCAAAATCACTGCTCTAGAAAGGGAACACATTTACCCAAAAGTCCCCGGCCATGTAGAAAGCATATATATGGCCCAAAATCACAAATATAGAAAACTCACTGCTCCATGTAGAAAACACATATACCCCAAATCACTGCTTCATGTTGAGAGCACATATACCCTGAAGCCACTACTTCATGTAGAGATCACACATGCTCCATAGTCACAGCCCATTGTAAAGATCACATTTACACAGAAGATTTTTCCCTGTGCAAAGACTCATTTTAATAAAGCAAAAAAAAAAAAAAAAAAAAAAGGGACGATATGCAAAGATCAGTACCCCAAATTACTGGTTCTGAAGGCAGGCTAGACTTTTTCGTTACATTTTTCTTACCATTCCTCGCATGAAGGTAAAAAAATGGCCTAGTAACAGTATAGCCCCTCAATACTTTCCCAGATTCTCATTCGATACAGTATTGTGCCCTTCTTCCTCCATTCACAGGACAGAGAGGATGCCCTCAATCAGAAAGTGGAGGGCGGGTCCGAGTCACACTGTGCGTATTTATGAATACACACAGCCTGGCTGAGGAGCAAGCCCGCACATCTGCCCCCATAGCTTGCTATGGTGGTATATACAGAAGAGGAAGAGCCAAGACCGCCAGCGTGGGAACTCCTGTGCAATGGTAAGGATAAAAGGGTTAATGATTTTAGAAAAAAAAATAAAAAATTACAACCTCTTTAAGTTAGAATAGTAGAACATAAATTCTAACGGGTTGTCATGGCATATGCATTTTGCACAGTCTTCTTGCAGCCTACTGATGAGTAGACAAGACAGTCAGAAATCTGAATCTCAGGTACATGATCATGGATTGGAAAGTCTGGCTTTGTCAGTTAGCCATAATCATATGCTAATTGGATGTGCTGCAGAGACCACATAGTGCTGCTAGCACTGGTCCGTTTGGTCTATTTATAGCCTGTAGCGTCAGCACCACTACCCAACATTTTACTCATTACTTGCCATGCATGTAAGCCAGTAGCTACTTGTCACTGCAGTACTAATTTATTGCAATGTACAGCAAAAAACTAGTTACATGCGGTAAAGTCCAAGAAAGATTATTTAATGCCAACAAAGTGTCTATAGAACAAATTTAACCTGTGTACAAAACATTCATGGCACACACTGTCATTAACATTCAACATGCAATGGCAAACACAGACATCAACATTCAATGTTCAACGTGCAAAGGGTCACTGCCTTCACTGAAATTTCAAAGGCTTAATCAAAACCATTTGCATTAAAAATTCCCAATTTATAATAATGAAAAACGGTCAACACGTATTTTTAAAATAAACTGGTTAATATCCTTAAAGGTGGTAAAGCTGGCAAGCTCTTCCCGTAATGTGAACCTCGCTATATTTAGGGCTTTCTTTGTGTTGTGATGGGGGGGGGGAGGGGGGGGGGGGGTTGGGCAAAACATTATTAACGATCACTCTAACATGACATCAAAGCAAGATGCCAACAAATTGCTAATGAATATACTCTGACCTCAAAGTTACTTAAACCAAGCATATTGGCAATGTAAAGCCTGACACCCACACTCTCTCACTGGCAGCAGAAATATATACTGTATATAAAAAAATGTAATGACAACACATGCTAGAGGCTCCATTACTAATCAGTTCCCACTGTATTGCGACATCAATTTCACTCTGATGTATGTAAATGGGATTGTGTAATGAGCTAACTAGAAAAATATATTTGCATTTTTAACCAATGGAATACTAAAGCAGTGTTTTTCAACTCCAGTCTTCAAGGCGCTCCAAAAAGGTCAGGTTTTCAGGATTTCTCTCAGATGAAACATTCATGGTAATTACTAAGGCAGTGAAACTGATCAAATCACCTGTGCAAAATAATGGAAAGCCTGAAAACATGACTTGTAGGGGAACCTTGAGGACTGGACTTGAGAAATACTGTACTAAAGAATGCTAATAAAGCCAATCTGGTATAATCATAATAAAAGCAAACAACTTTTTGGTAACCATTTCCAGTAGTCAAAGTATTGCCCCCTGAGAGGAACCAGTGACAGGATTATTATAGAGACCATACATAGATCAAACTTTAGGCAGTTCAGAATGGGCCAGGTCTACATATGGGCATGCTAGTTGTACTGATCAACTTCTGTACAACCAGCCTGTTGGAAAATGTTTTGCATGATCAGTGCCACCACCTATAGCCAGCAGTGCTGATCATTGTATTCTGTCAGAATAAAATACCTCAGTGGGCATGATTCCCACATCAACCTTGAATGTGTGGATGGGGGAAATCTAATCAGGTCTTTTTTTTTTTTAAACCCCCTGACAGTAGAAACTAGTGAATGGTTCTTTTTTTCTGAACATCTTCAGGACAGTTACAAGTGATTGTGTGAGATATACAGAAGGTACAATTCACCAACCACATGAAAAAAGTCTAACATAAGCACAGCCAGTGTAATATAAATGTGCATAGAAAATATGCTAAAATACACTTACATGGTCCCCAATAAACAACATTTATATAACTAGACTAAACTACAATGGGGGGAAGAAAGACTCAGACTAGGGGTCTACGCAAATACAACCATAACGTAGATACAAAGATTAGAAGCGTGGATGCTGGCCACCAAAATGGGTGGGAAGGGGCATGGACGCTGACCAGCAAGGGGGGGCATAGGGGTGTGGATGCTTACTACCAGAGGGCATGGACTGACTGAAGAAGGGGTGGGGAAGGTATAATGCAAAACAGAACACTCTAGGACCCAGAGGATTTTACTCACCTCTGCTCACACTCATATTTGCTCAAGGTCATGACACACAGTATTTAACTTAAGACCTTTCTGTAAACAAGACCCTGAGTAAACATCAGTAAATTATGACAGCCGTGTTCGAGGAGCCTTAAACAGAGCAGCCTTGCCTCATCCAGTGTTCAAGGATGTAGGGCAGGCGTCAGCATAAGGCAGCCCAGGCGGCCACCTGAGGGTGCCAGGAGAGGGGTGGGGTGCGAATGCTGGGGGTAACGTGAGAAGAGCTTATGCTAAAGCCGTCTCTACTCACACATTTACATAGCTCAGCCCAACACAGCAGACGCGGTGACAGGCAGCCATGCAGCACAGCCACGGGCGCTGTGAACTTCAGCCGTTGCCTCCACTAGCGTCAACTTGCTCTTACACACCTCCTTCTCTCCTACCCCTCCATCACCTCCTCCTTTCCCCAGCCCCTACTTTGCCTCCTCTCTCTGCCTCCAGCCCCTGAAATCTCTCCTAGCTGGGTGGTAGTAAAAGCAGTCCTCCAGTCCAGCACTGAGAAAATTGCCACAAGAACTGGAGGCATTTGAGATGAGGGGGAGGAGTTGAGTGAGACCAGGGGGATTGGCCAGCAGGCTCAGGAGTGGGAAAGGCAGGGATCTACTGTGGAAGGTAGGACAGAGTGCTGTATTATGTCTGTCTGTGGTTATGATAAAGTCTGCTTCATGTACACCATGGGGACACTTCTCCATGGACATATACTGATGGGGACACCTACTCCATGGATATATACTGATGGGGACACCTACTCCATGGATATATACTGATGGGGACACCTACTCCATGGATATACTACTGGGGACACCGATGGGGACACCTGATGTAGGGAGTACTCTGATGGGGACACCTGATCTATGGTGGCATGCTGATAGGGACACCTGATGTAAGGAATACTGTGATGGGGACACCTGATCCATGGGGGCGCTATTATGGGGACACTGTGATGGGATCATCTGACGTAAAGGGGGACACCTGATGTAAACACTCCTGCTCTATAAATTAATGGAGCGCAAATAAAGTATGTCATATGAGGGTGGGGGGGTTGTTGCATTGTGGAGGGGAGGGGATGACAGAAGGCTGGTTGGGGAGGGGAGCACCAAAATGCACCTTCTCTGAGTAGACAAAAATCCTTGAAGTGGCCCTGCAAGGGTGCAAATATATTCTGGTATTTTGTACAGTAAGTGAAAGTGAACCAGGGGCACCAAGTGTCTCTAAACATATCTTCGCTTTGGGGTAAAGAGTCAGTAAGCTCTTCCGTCTGACCGATTAACTTTAGGGAACCACAACTCCATAGGCACCTGCCAAAAGGGACCGACTCAGAAATGCATAACAGTCCTCCCTTTCCATTCCATGTTAAATGGGTCTGAAGCAAGGTGCATGCGTGGCGGCTGGGATGCAGCTTGACTTCCATTCATCTGATGGGCTCGGTTTCTTCTAAACAGTAAACACTGAATCCCTGTGTAATGATCTGGGACACAGCATCTCGCCTCCTGCCCTTTGACCCCTTTCACACCAGGGTGTTTTTCAGGCGCTATAGCGTTAGAAATAGCACCTGCAATCCGCCCTAAAAAAGCTGCACCATTGTTTGTAGTGTGAAAGCCCGAGGGCTTTCACACTACAGCGGTGCACTGGCAGGACGTCAGCGAAAAGTCCTGCCAGCAGCTTCTTTGGAGCGGTGAAGGAGCGGTGTGTTTACTGCTCCTCCACCGCTGCTCCCCCATTGAAATCAAAGGCGCAGCGCTGTAATACCGCCAGCAAAACGCCGCTATTGCTGGCGGTTTTAACCCTTTCTTGGCCGCTAGTGGGGGTAAAAGTGCCCCGCTAGAGGCCAAAATGCGCCGCAAATCCGGGGGTAAGACGCCGCTAAAAATAGCGGCGTTTTACCTCCCACGCTATGGGCGGTGTGGTGTGAAAGGGGTCTTTAGCTACACCTCATGTTTCCTCAATGTAAGAGTGGCATTTTCTTTGCTATTTTCCACAATTTGACCATGTGCACCTGGTTTACTTTCTTACTGTCCATGCAGCGCAGTGTCCATGAAGTGATCTGTCCTGGATCCTTGATGGAAGCTGAGGGTCTCTGTTGGATTAACCCCTTCAACCAAGTATTCTGGACCTTTCTTCACTGAACATTCAGAGTGCTGGGCTTTTATATACACAGTGGTGTACAGAAAGCATGTTATAATGTATTGACAGTAGTTGGGTTTGTCTTATTACTTTCTCAACTTCTCACAATTTAACATGCATAAATTGAAATAATCAAGGTCCTTATGTACAACACAACGCTTTCCTGCTCCATCTGTGTTGATGCGAGTTTCCTCCTTAAGTGATCTGAGTGAATGTGTTGGCTGTGGTATACATATCAGTTCTCCTAGCTAGTGGGATTAGATATACAGTAAACCCTTAGTTTTACTGTATATCCAAGACAACATATTTTAATACATTTTGACTTGATATACAAGCAGCGTCATGTCATAACTGAGTATAAAAGAGAAGAGAAGCGCCTCCAAAAGTTGCAATATGGTTACATTTATTGAAGGTACAACATTTAGAAACCCGGCAAATCTATGTATGCAGGCATCTGGGGTAAAGCTGTCCACATAGACCATCCTCACCGCCATTGGCGTTGTCCATTCCACACTGCGCTCCACGAGTGGTTCAAGTCTCGCTTTCAGATCGCTCTACTGCAGGGTAGTCTTCCTAGTCACAATGGCAGAATGACAGCAGTGAGAGGAGGCAGGGGACAGCTTTATCCCAGATGCCTGCATACTTAGATGTGCCTCTTTTATTCATCAACCATGTGAGTTGCTAAAGGATGTACCTTCATTAAATATAACCATATTGCTACACTTAGAGGCGCCTCTCTTCTCTTTTATACTCTGTAGAGCCTGCTGGATTTTGCTTCTAGTCCCCTTGTGGAGGATTCCATTTGTTGATGGATATTTTATGGTTACACAACCTATCGCATTGCTATAATCTTGTTATATGGACTATAAACTGAAGGAATTATGAGTAAATGGTTGTGGAACAAATCATTTGAGTTTCCATATTTCTTATGGGGAAATTTGCTTTGATATACAAGTGTTTTGGATTACAAGCATGTATCCAACACTTCCCGGTGTGCCAAAATGCCCACTGCGTGATGTAGTTCCATCAGCTACCGTGTTCTGTAGTGACCGATGTGTAGAACTAAAGTGCACAAGATGATAAATACACCGCATCTTTCACACTCATACGAGCTGGATACCAGCAGCAGCTGTAAATCATCACAAAAGAAAAAAGTTCAGAATCGCTGCATAGACAGGTTTGTCTTCCCTTACAGGCTGCTGATTTAATTTTTTTAAAGATAGAAACAGGGTTGCTTTAACAACCCAACAACACTCTATAGCTAAATAGGTCTGAGGCCAAGAGTCCTGCAATCTGTGAAAATGTAGACCACCACCCAACAACTTATCTAGAAGAAATGTAATGGAATCATTAAAAAATGTCATAAAATAATTAAAAAAGATATACTGCCATTTCATTTTAGGAATATGTATGAGTATATACTGTATGAGTGTATATAAATAGAGAACAGGGAAAGTAGCACTTTTTGTTGTGCTTTAGGCACCTTGTTGTAGTTCTTTGCCAGCTCCAACATTTCTTTTACCACGGTCTCATTGAGTTTACAATGCTCACTGTAATCCTGAAGTGTCAGACCCTCCATCCAACTCTTCTTGTGTAAATTCAACAGCATCTGCAATATGGAAATGAGAAATCATCCACACAAATCAAATATAAATTTTCTAGAAAACAGACATGTTAGCTTAATAAAGTCCCCGGTATGTCATATCGATTAACTTATGTGGAAAAGAGCAAAAAAATATCAGCAGATTACATACTGAAAAAGTGAGGCAGATCATTAGCAGTGAAGTGTCGAGGAAAGAACGGATGGCACGGCAGTCTACCCTGAATTCGTATTCCAGCACACTAAACATTGCATGCTTTTATTTCTTACAGGGCCACTCCAGTCAAATAGTAGAAAAAGCTTTCAACTAAGAGCCGGTTCACACAGCGGGCGATGCGAGGCGACACGACTCGCCTCGCCTCGCTCTCGCAAGTCGCCCCCGTTCTGCACAATGGAACCGTTCTGAGAGGAGCGACTCGAGTCGCTCCGACTCAGAAAAAAGGTTCCTGTACTACTTTTGGGCGACCTCGGGGCGACTTGCATTGACTTCTATACAGAAGTCATTTGCAAGTCGCCGCCGAGGCCGCTGCAGGTCGCGGCGAGGCAAGTCGGAGTCGCCTCGCCTCGCCTGCAGTGTGAACCGGCCCTTAGCGTGCTGCTCATTACTATTCCAATGGACCCAACTATGCTGTGATATGCCTGCATGGCATGAAGAGGGCTATATAAAAAAAAAGACCTCTCCACTGCTCTGCTATTTGGGGAAAAATAGTAAATTGCCCACTCTGATCTGGTTCCAACCCGTAAGTCCATCTATGTACTTCTGCCTTCCTACCTATCAGCACACAGAAAAGCAACTTCTACTGCAAGCCTGAATTCTGTGTTGAGGTGCTGAGTAAAAACCCAATGACAGACTGGCTAATGGCTACACCATCTGTGGTCCACAGGAATATAAGGAGTTGAACCATGACAGCCTCTGTGCCGACTTCCAGGTTGAGTTAGGTTGTATGTTTCAACCAGAAGGTAATGCAGCAGCTATGAGAATCTGCGGGGGACAACACCAGGGGGAAGGCAGTTTGGTTTAATGGGTTGGGGGAATTAAAAAATGCGTTCCATTTAGAACCTGGAGATGAGCTTTAAAGCAAAGCGGTCGGTAGTTTTTACACTTCAAAAGTAAAAGCCCTGCCTAATAGGAGGCACAACAAGCGGTCTGCTTTTTTCTAAATCCCAGTACACAGAGGCCGAATGTTGGGTGGCATCTGTCGTTCAACGGAAACCGGCCGACATTCGGCCGGTGTGTATGGCAGTCGGTCCGACGGCTGGCTTCTGTCAAAGGATCATGACCGAAAAAAGGTCTGCCGGTCGGCCCCTGAAGACAATGACAGAGCACTGACTGGAGTGTTCTGGCAGGCGTGCCAGAACACAATAGAACAGCAGGGGAGATCACTGTACTGACATCGGATAGTTAGTACAGCAGCTCCTCCTAAGCTGTCAAGTTTTTTTCCATTCAGTCCTGCTGAAACACACTACTGCTTTAGTTGGCGACCAAAAAAAAAAAAAGGCTTATAGCATTTAAATAACACCAGAAATTTAAAGAGTTTCTGAACATGAGGAAGACAAACAGTGAACACATAAAGGAGACATCTATAAGAGAAAGCTTACTTTTTGTTCCAGTTCATTCTTTCTGTAGTTGATTGTTATTGAGTAGTAATGTCTGTTCAGACCATGAATTAATGCCTGTAAAAAAAAAACAAAAAAATAAAACAAAAAAGAATTACAAGTAAATGTACGCAGGACAGGTGGGTTTATACTATACAATATATCTTGCAATGCAACTTATGAGACCTTTACAGTGTCTAACACTACACCAACAGCCATGAGACCAAATGGACCATCTCTAATAGGTACTGCAAACCCTAATGCCCTGTACACACGACCGGCTTTCCTGTCAGAATAAAAACTCTGAAGATTTTCCGGCGAAGTTCCGACGGATTTCCGCTGAAACTGTCTTGCGTACACATGATCACACCAAAGTCCGATCGTCAAGAACCCAGTGAACGTACAACGGGACTAGAAAAAGGAAGTTCAATAGCCAGTAGCCAATAGCTTTCGTCTCGTACTTGCTTCAGAGCATGCGTCGTTTTTGGTTCGTCGGAACAGCATACAGACGAGCGGTTTTCAATATAGGAATTGGTTCCATTGGAAATATTTAGAACATGTTCTATTTCTAGGTCCGTCAGAATTTTAGAGAAAAAAAAGTCAGATGAAGCATACATACGATCAGAATATACGATGAAAAGCTTCCTTCTGACTTTTTCTGTCAGACATTTTGCACGTGTGTACGCACCATTCGGCTCCTTTCGCACGTGCAAACCATTTGTTTTTCATCCATCCGTTGATGGATGAAAAGCAAACATCAAAGCATCTCTATGAAAAAAAGTCTGAAAATGGTTGATTATTGGTTTACAACCACATCTGTTAACATCTGATCTATGAAACTTTGTTGCTTTTAAAAAAAAGGAACAGATGAAAAAATGATGTTAAAAAAATAAAATAAAAAATAAAAAATGGACAAACAGACTGTTTTTGCACTTAAAAAAAAAAACTTAAAATTTGCCCCGGGAGTCAATCGGTTAAGGACTCTAGCTGGCGGATGTAAAAACGGATAAAAAACGTAATCAGTTTTTTTTACTAGAAAAAAAGACTTGACTGAATTAATTAAATGAACGATCCACACGCGTGAAAGGGGCCTTAAACTGCCCTGTATGGCCAAAGGTTTTATGCAAACATGCCGGTAAAATGCTAACTTATGGACACAGAGATTGCTATACAAATAGGAACTGTCTTGTGGTCATCCCTTTGATGTGGCATTACGGACTCATTTTAATCATAAATGTAATTTTCCACAAAGTGAGCCAAAGATAGGGGAAACCAAACAAAAACAGGTGAAATTAGGTTGATGAAAACAATGCAGTATTTCCACTGCATTTCACACCTAAGCTATACTCCAGGGTGGAGTGGCACTTTAACCTAGCCTCCACAACAATTCCTAATTAAGTGCATACATCTGCTACAAAACAAATCCTAATTAATTGCACACACAGACGTCACAAAGTAGCAAACGCGCCTTTTTTTTTTGTTTAAAAAGAAATCAACAGAAGAAAAAAAAAAAAAAAAAACATGGATTGAATGACTTCATATCAGTTCTATAAAAGAACTATAGGCATCTCTGAGAATCAACAATTAGTATTCGTGCAACTAAGAAATGAAGCTAATTATTTGAAAGTGGCAGAGGCAGATTGTTATGTTCAATTAGTAAAAACCTTAGGCAGAGTTGGACACGTGGGCCCTCAGGCTGAAGCGCAAAGGTCCTTAACCCATTTAAAGAAATAATGAAGGAAGGAGATGTTTATGCTGAAGGTCATCAAATGTTGGCTAAAGGGTCCAGAGTGCTCAATTCTCTGGGAACTTGCATGTATGGACTTGTCCAAGCTCAGTCATAAACAAAAATAGCAAAAAAAAAAAGCACAAGAGATTTTGATGCTCATTAGGACCAATGTTGATTTCTTACTGGGTATTATTGACATTTTATAGAAAGCTCAACTTGACTTTCAGCCTATGTCTGTTTTATTTGTGGATTGAAGAGGGAGAAAAAAAACCAAAAAAAAAAAAAAACACATGATTAAAGGCGGTTTAAAAAAAAAAGAAAAGAAAATCAAAAGGGGCACAACTGGTGTTGGTGATAATATCTGTAAGAACAAACCACAAACAAGACTGATGAAGCCACAAGTCCCAAGACAGTGTGTCCAACTACAACAAAGAAGGGCTAGAATTTCAGCTTCACAGGGGAAGCTACACCTCCGTCTCAAAGATCAGGTTTTAAAGATAATCCAACAGCAACTGCTTACATTACTAATCAAGTGAGTTTGCTGTGACATTCACTGTTTAAGTAGGAGCTATTTTTCATAGCAAAAAAAAAAAAAATGAAACAAAAGCAGCACAATATTCAAATAATTAGCATTTTGAAAATATGTACATCAATCAGTATTTTGATCCAATGCTTGGATGTGCGTTGACTAATTTTTTAATTTTTTAAAAATTTTGCATAGAGTATGGAATAGTTAAAACCTGTGTGCCACTGGGGAGATTTCCATTCACTTTCTGTCCTGCAGACACAACAAAAAGTGAGAGAAAGTCCCTACAAAGCGAGGTAAATCCCTTCCTCTGCAGCCCATACACTACAAACATTTTTTGAAATGTTTGCAGATTTTTCTAGTGGTTTAAGGGCACAAATTGGCATTCGTGTTTGACCATATAGACAAGAAAATTTGAAGACAGAGGGTGGAAAAGTGCTGTTTCTTATACGAGCAAATAAAATTCTAAATGTTATCGTGATTCTCATTAGGGAACAATCATTTGTATTTTACTTGTATAATACTGAAAGGGATTACTCAACACATCAAACATTTGAATTGTATACAAATGACGAACAAATGAAAATGCCTTACTTTCAAAAGAAAAAGAGTCTAAAGCCAAAAGCCCCATACCAACCATATCAGATTTTCTGTTTTTCCCTTCAGATTTACCAAAACCATATAATATGAGGTCTGACCTTAGGAGTTTCAATTTGTATGCCCTTGCACTGCATGGTCTTGGTAAATCCGAAGGAAAAAATCATCAGAAAACGTGATCGTGTGTATGGGGCTTAATACACAAATCCGAATATCGTACTGAAAATACCGCTTTTAAAATGATCGTATGATAATATGATTGTTCGTAAACAGTTTGGGAGCCGATCACGACAGTTCATTTGAAATTATCTAAAGGGACAAACATGAAAATTCTTCTCGTATGTTTTTTCATCAGTACAGCTTTCGTCTGACAATAAATTACATCACGTCACATTTATTCTGCCGTATGGGAGTTTTTGGAACTTTAGTAACCTCTTCATTTTCAATATGAGACTAGCGATAATCTCATTGTGTGTACCAGGCTTGGGGACATCAAATGATCTGTTGAATGATCGGGGGGGGGGGGTAGGGGCAAGTCCCCGTGTCAGATGTTTTAGTGGGGGGAGGTCGATGCATCAACATTGCTTGTATTGAGACTGAAAGTGTGTACCCAGCTTTAAGGCAATTGCGGAGATGTTTCAGGACTACTGCAGTACATTTTACAACAAATAACACAAAAAAAAAAAAGTTAAGAAATGAGAGGAGATTGCTGTCAGATAAGTTATACAAATTTTGTGCTAAAGGCATAATGTATCAGTAGAAGAACTGCCATGAAAACTACAGCCCGAGCAGCAAGATTCACACAGTGAGCGTAATCTGTGCCAATAAATGGGTAGCTCGTGTTGCTGTTGGGCAGACACAGGAGAAGATTTATCCAAGTAATTAGATAGGGAAGAAGGGGAATTTTAAGTTTTCAGTGAAAACCTCTTCATAGAGTACACTAAATCATTATCAGTCACTGCAGCAAAACCATAACCCTAGCCAGGCAAGTCTTCTAGTTTCCATTTGAGGAACTGGCCCATTTTTTGCTGCTTCTGCTTTATCAAACCCCAGCTTTCCAGACCCATAATGGATCTATAGGAGTCCAGATGAAAACAGGCTACCTCCAAACCCTCAAGTTTAGATCCAGAGAAAACAAGAGGTGGTCGCAGATCTTTTCCCAGACCTGGACAAATTTGGAGATAATTGAATGTAAACAGATGCATACCTGCTTACATCTAGCTGCCCATAGGCCAACATGGAGCTTCCGCCTGAAAAACCTGACAGGCAGACCTGAGCATACCACTTGTGTAAAAGGGCCCCTAATCTTGTTTTAAACTAGCTACATTAAAGTGGAGTTCCACCCATATAAAAGTCAGCAGCTACAAAAAGTGCAGCTGCTGACTTTTAATAAATCGGACACTCACCTGTCCCACGATCCAGCGATGACGAACAAAGGCCCACTCCTCTCCCCCTCCTCTGCACCGGCATTCTTGCTGTGAAGCCACAGCCGGGCACGCACTGCTGTGATTGGCCGGACAATCTTCTGGGAACTGTGACGTGTCCCAGAATATTGCACGGAGGGAGGGGGGAGAGGTGAACTTCCTTCATGCTCCACTGAGCCTCAGGAGGAAGTGGGAGCTGGATGCCCCTAAAAAAAGTGGGAATTCGTGCCCCCCCCCCCCCCCCCCCAAAATGACATGCCAAATGTGGTATGTCAGGAGGGTCACCATCACTTAAAGTGGAAGTTCCATTTTTGGGTGGAACTCCACTTTAAGATCTAAAAACATTGTATACTTTTTAGCTGGGATCTCTCTCTTGTTAGATTCCTCCTGTCAAGTCTAGTGATATAAAGCTTAAAAAGAAGCCCTTGGTGCAGCCTACCATTTCTGCATGTTATATACAAATGTACATACACCGATCAGACTCAACTTTATGACCACTGACAGGTTAAGTGAATAACACTGAACATCTTGCTGCACTGCCACCTGAAAGTGAGTGGGACATATTAAAACACCAAGTAAACATTTTATCCCTGAAGTTGATGTGTTGAAAGCAGAAAAAAAATGTATATGGGGCTGTGTCATAAACTGGTCAGGGAACCCATGCTGACCCATGCCCACAGCCAAAAGTGCCTACAATGGGCATGTGTGAATCAGAACTGAACAGTGAAGCAATGGAAGGTAGCCTGGTCTGATGAATCACATTTTCTTTTACATCATTGTGGATTGCTGGGTGTGTGCGCATCACTTACCTGGGGAATAGATGGCACCCAGATGCAGTATGGGAAAAAAGACAAGCTGGCAGAGGCAGTGTGATGCTTTGGGCAAGGTTCTGCCATTCATGTAGATGTTAACTTGACATATAGTTACATAGTTAGTAAGGTTGAATAAAGACACCAGTCCAACCTGAGTGAGTGTCTACAATTGTCCCTATTCCTGTACATTGCACACTCACATCAATCCCTACCCTCAAGAAGCCCACAATCCAAGGTCCCCATTCATATACTAGGGTCAATTTTGGACAGAATTAACCTACCTGCATGTCTTTGGAGTGTGGGAGGAAACCAGAGTACCCGGAGGAAACCCATGCAGGCACAGGGAGAACATGCAAACTCCTAGGCGAGAGTGCTAACCATTACACCACTGTGCCGCCTATACCACCTACCTAAACATAGTGGTTGACCAAGTACATCCCTTTATGAACATGGTATTTTCCCAATGGCAGTGGCTACTTTCAGCAGGATGCTGTGCCCTGCCACACTGAAAAAATAGTTCAAGAATGGTTTGAGGAACTCAGCGAGCTTAAGGCATCGACGTGGCCTCCAAATTTTCCAGATCTCAATTCAATCGAGCATTTGTAGGACAAGCAAGAAAAAAAAATATACATTCCATGGAGGTCCCCATCTTGCAACTTACAGGATCTGCGACAGCTTGGTGTCAGATACCATAGCATACCTTGAGAGATCTAGTGGCATCCATGCCTTGACAGCTCAGGGTTGTTTTGGAACCAAAAGGGTGACCTACTCAACATTAGATGGATGGTCATAAAGTTATGGCTGATCGGTGAATATCAAAACAAAAGAGCAAACAGCAGCAAAGTCACAGTCCGAAGGATGCAGGAGTGTCATATTTTAATGTACCTGCAGAAATGCCTTGCACACAAGATGATGATCAAGGACTGACTACTATATACAGGCAAGTTACTACAGCTTTTTTTATTGACCATAACTTTTTATTATTTTTTTTTATTATTTTTTTTAAAAGACTGAGTCACCTAAAGTTGTATGAATGAGGAAAAATCGTTTTCTTGTAAAATAAAAGCAAAAAGTGATATGGCCGAAATACCTATAAACTTTACTTCACAGAGTAAAAATTCAACTCTTACCTGTATAGATGGTTTGTTTAAGTGGCCAAGATTTGAAGTGGTTTGCCTTGGTTCATGTCCTAGAACCATCATGTTGGCATTGATTAATCGGAAGGCATCTATAACAACCTTAAAAAAAATAAAAAAGCAAATGTCAATTTCTTATTGGACATAGGATCTGAACCACAGTGGACATGCAATATTTGCTCACATCTATGTTGGCATCATGCCCAACACTCATTTAATTATAATATTAATAAATAAGACCTCCTACCGATAGAGCCATCAGGACATTTATGTCTCTCTGGAAGCAAAAGTAACACCAATTATAGTTTTTTTTTCTGTTCTTAAAGAGAAAAATATTTCTAGACAGATATTTATAAACCAATTTATGTATTAACATTAATGCTTTCCATAGAACTGACACCTACGTACCCAGCTTATCTTCTTCAATTTCATAAAGAGGCTAAACATGAAAGTGAGCACAAGCTAAGGGACCACATTTAAGGCCCAGACCTGTCACTTCAATTACTCTAGAAAGATAAGCAGAATGACAAGGAAATTATAGCCAGCTAGGAACAAATCAGATGGCCTTTATATGTTACGGCCAGCGATATCTACCTGCTGACAATCTGTTTTTCATAAATGCTCCCTCAATGATGCAAAGAAACCTACAAGTATATATTCTGTAAAAAAAACTCAGTTTAAAACTGAAAGAAGTCAAAACAAATATGCTGGTCCTGGATAGATACAAAAAAAAGAGAAAGAACACAACCTTTGGATTTTTATCGCTCTGCAGATATTTCCCATGTTCTCAACTCCAACCAGTCAATCCCGATTTACCAACGGTGAGGCACACATGATCGCACATCAATGCCACGACAACAAGCAAATCATATGCTCACAAAATGTATTATTTATTCCTGATATACATGGAATTTATTGTTAAGGGTGCTTTGCTATATAAATGTACATTCCGGATGTCTAAACACATCCCAGCTAAGCAGTGGTGTACCTGTATCTTCTCTATGGCTTTTGCATTTATCAGCAGTTTGCCGTATATAGGAATAAACCTACACCATGTGTGGGCCATCACTGTGCCTGTACAAACTTTAAGGATATGGTTAAAAAAGTTCAAGCACTAGCCAGGATCCAAGCTTCCATACACTAAAAGGACAGAGTCCCATGATAAATACTCATAAATATGCCGACTTCTTTCATATGAAAGCATATAGCATCTTTTGTATGCCTTTACGCAACGCACAAGCACATTTCATTGCTTAGCAAGCTGGTTGCATTTTCTTTCTCCATTAGATTTGGCATGCACATTTTGTGGGGCACCTTATAGAAATGAGGGCATAAAGGCAACATTATTTGGTTAAGCAACGCATATGGCAAAATAGGACTGCACCATACACACTGAAAATAAGTGTACATGTTTGCCAAGTTGCATATTTGAGCAAATGTTCATGCACACATAACAAGCCCACTATCAAAATCGTACCTCACCATAGGTACCCCCGCTATTTATTCTATTTAGCGAATCAGCCTAATTGCGTCATAGTCAGTCCCCCCCCCCCCTTTTTTTTTTAAACATAATTCATCAGAAGAAGTAGGACTCCCTTGCTTGGCTTACCAACAACAGCAGTGAGAACTTGATTAAAAAGACATACTAGTTTCATCACCAACTAGGAATACTTAGTACATTAAAAAAACGAAAATGAAAAATTAAGCCTTTTAGGACATGCATTTTTGAACTCCAAGGAGGAAAGATTGCCCTTACATCAGCTTCCAGGCAAAGACTAGGAGAAAAAAAAGCCAGCACTAGGGGCAATCAGACTCCAATGCAATACACAAAGCTATGAGTAAAAATGAATTACTGCTGCTTCATTATTGTCCAAACAGGCTGAGGGCATGTCATTGATCGAAGTATGAAGATATGTCATGGATTGACGTATATTCCTTAACAGCAGTGGGCTTGGGCACCCGGCTGTGCTCTTTGCCAAGAGGTGCCTCATTCCAAAAACTGGAAGAACGTAACTTGTGAACTTTTGGCAGACAAAGCAGTTCACATATACTCTGCTTCAGCTAGCTGCTTGCCTGGCAAGCTCTGCAGCCTCACAGTGCTCCTATGGAGGTTTATATGGGTTTAGGGCAAGCTTTGGTCCACTTTTAACTAGTGAGTGCATTTGTATTTACTTTTTTTCCTTTTTAATCAATTGCTACACTTAGATGGATATGCCCTCTTATGTTTGTTTGAGTACATCCCTCACATTTTTTTTAAATATTTTATTATAGCTTTTCATGTGACAACACTGAAGAAATTACACTTTGCTACAATGTAAAGTAGTGAGTGTACAGCTTATATAGCAGTGTAAAATTGCTGTCCCCTCAAAATAACTCAACACACAGCCAATAATGTCTAAACCACTGGCAACAAGTGAGTATACCCCTAAGTGAAAATGTCCAAATTAGACATTTTCCCTCCCCGTTGTCATGCGACTCGTTATGGTTACAAGGACTCAGGTGTGAATGGGGAGCAGGTGTGTTAAATTTGGTGTTATTCCTCTCACTCTCTCATACTGGTCACTGGAAGTTTAACATGGCACCTCGTGGCAAATAACTGAGGATCTGAAAAAAAAAAAAAAAATGTTTTTTTTTCTCTACATAAAGATAGCCTAGGCTATAAGAAGATTGCCAAGACCCTGAAACTGAACTGCAGCACAGTAGCCAAGACCATACAGCGGTTTAACAGGACAGGTTCCACTCAGAACAGGCCTCACCAAGGAAGTGGAGTGCATGTGCTCAGTGTCATATCCAGAGGTTGTGTTTGGGAAATAGACGTAAGAGTGCTGCCAGCATTGCTGCAGAGGTTGAAGGGGGGTCAGCCTGTCAGTGCTCAGACCATACGCCACACACTGCGTGAAATTGATCTGCATGGCTGTCGTCCCAGAAGGAAGCCTCTTCTAAAGATGATGCACAAATAAGCCCACAAAGAGTTTTCTGAAAACAAGCAGACTAAGGTCGTGGATTACTGGAACCATGTCCTGTGGTCTGATGAGACCAAGATAAACTTATTTGGTTCAGATGGTGTCAAGCATGTGTGGTGGCAACCAGGTGAGGAGTACAAAGACAAGTGTGTCTTGCCTACAATCACTCATGATGGTGGGAGTGTCATGGTCTGGAGCTGCATAAATGCTGCCGGAACTGGAGAGCTACATTCATTTAGGGAACCATGAATGCCAACATGTACTGTGACATATTGAATGAGAGCATGATCCCCCTCCCTTCTGAGGCTGGCCGCAGGGCAGTATTCCAACATAATAATGGCCCAACGACCCCAAACACACCTCCATGACAACCACTGCCTTGCTAAAGAAGTTGAGGGTAAAGGTGATGGACTGGCCAAGCATGCCTCCAGATCTGAAACCTATTGAGCATTGGTGGGGCATATTCAAAAGAAAGGTGGAGGAGCACAAGGTCTCTAACATCCACAAGCCATGTGATGTCGTCATGGAGGAGTGGAAGAGGACTCCAGAGAAAACCTGTGAAGCTCTGGTGAACTCCATGCCCAAGAGGGTTAAGGCAGTGCTGGAAAATAATAGTGGTCACACTATTTGGAAATTTTCACTTAGTGTTGTACTCGATTTTGTTGCCGGCAGTTTAGATATTAATGGCTGTGTGTTAAGTTATTTTGATGGGACACTCACTACATTACATCGTAGCAAAGTGTCATTTCTTCAGTGCTGTCATATGAAAAGATATAATAAATTATTTACAAAAATGTGAGGGGTCTACTCACTTTTGTGAGATAATGTATGTGCATTAGGATCTCAAGACCTAATTTGAGAAGTGCTGCATATACGTCATCTGGCAGGCAATCACTGGGTTAATATGGCGCACTCAGGATTATAGCTGTGTGTGTGTGTGTGTGTGTGTGTGTGTGTGTGTGTGTGTGTGTGTGTGTGTATGTATATATATATATATATATATATATATATATTGGGGGAGGAATAAGGGTAAGTGGGGACAGGGGGGCCGATTCTAGCTATATACAGAGATGGGTGAACTTGGTGATAAATATTACTGGTTTTACATCAAGTCCATGCATTAGTCCATGTAAAGAGAGTAAGGTGCTGAGGATATAGGGGGCAGCCAGTCCAAAAAAAGATAGAAGATGCTCTGGAACGAAATAAGAGAAAGAGAGGAGCCCTCTAAATCCAGCGTGTTTTCAAATAAATTTATTGTAGTGAATTAAAGTGGTTGTAAACTCTTACAACCAACTTTGACCTACAGGTAAACCTAGATTAAAGCTTACCTGTAGGTCCAAGAAATATCTCCTAAACCGATATTTGCCGAAAGACAGGCACCGCTGTCTACGGCGTATGTGCTGTAGACAGTGGCACGCAGGCGCACTGAGCGCGCCGCTGCCAACGGCGATATGCCGCGAGTGGCGTCTCCCGTGCGCATGCGCGGGAGTGACATCATCGCGGTTTCGCCGAATGACAGCGGCAGAGCAGCGAGACCCACCAAGAAGATGGACCCTCCGGATTACAGGGGACAGCGGTGACATCGCTGGCTCCTGTGTCAGGTAAGTGACACATAATGGACTACTATGCGATACATTCCATTATGCTTTGCCTTTGCAGGGAATGAAAGAGGAAGTAAACTCATCAGGGTTTACTTCCTCTTTAAGTTTAATTCACTACAATAAATTTTAAAACACGCTGCATTTAGAGGGCGCCGTTCTTCTCTCTTATACACTTCATCTGGTGTTCCCTTCCACTCCCCTGGTCTTCTTATGTGCTCCTCTTAAATTAAGGTTTGAGTCTAGTCAGCACAAGTAGCTTATTCATTTTCTTTGGTTCACATATACTGTATGCATTGAAAATCATTAATAGGCTTTCCGGGAGTTCAGTTTGAAAATGAAGGGGAAAATGGCCTTATTTAGCTGCATAGAATGGTGGCACATATCTAAAGAGTATCACTCTGAAATCGTGAATAAAGGCAGAGAGAACCAGGCTGACTCTTGCCAAGGCATTCTGTGCTTTTTCGGCTTTTGGATTCCAATATCTTGTCATCTTTGTATGCTTGATTGGTCTCCCACAGATTTGAAAACCTTATGTACAACTTTTGGATTAGTTCCTGTTTTTATTTGCTTGGAAGAACACCACTACAGCAGGGTAACAGTTCATGTTAAATTAATGACTCTGAAGTAAATATCAGATATGGAATGCAACATGGATAATGAACGCATTGAAGCTTTCTGAAAATAACATGGAAGAAAACAACCGTATTGCATGCAATATATAAAGACAGGATTAGAACAAACACATTATAAATCACAAATGACTAATAGAGGACTCTGAAAATGTGTGGAGTGATACATGAACCCTGATCTGAAGGTTTGGATATTTGCTTGCCACATCCTTTGGAAAATATTGGATGGGGAAGCCTGTACAAAAAGTTGTGGCACAATACCCCATAATAAAATTGCAGAGAAAAAAAAATAAAAAAAATTACCTGAGCCATCTCAAAGTTGCAGTAATAAAAAAGATAAGAAAAAAAATCTCGATGCAGAGGTTACCTCTGATAGTGATGCCCCCCAACTCTGTCCTCAATAATACATTTCTCAGATAGGAACAATATGTGCTTCTAAACATAAGCAAGTGGCCTGCACAGCACTACTGTAGCTTGCACGTTGTTAGAGCTACAATTGGATCCAGAAGCCAGGTGCACATTTAGGATGATGAATATCTTCATGTCACCAAGTATAACAGTTAGTTCTGTCCACATTTCAGTGCAAGCTCCAAACTGCCAAGGCCTTAAAATGCACCCCATTGCTCATGCAACAATACACAATAATCAGTAAGATGGCGAGTTCAACGCGGCAGAGACTTCTTACTTACAGTATCTAACAAAAGTGAGTACACCCCTCACATTTTTGTAAATATTTTATTATATCTTTTCATGTGACAACACTGAAGAAATTACACTTTTCTACAATGTAAAGTAGTGAGTGTACAGCTTGTACAACAGTGTCAATTTACTGTCCCCCTCAAAATATTTTAAAAACAGCCATTAATGTCTAAACCACTGGCAACAAAAGTGAGAACATTCCCAAGTGAAAATGTCCAAATTGGGCCCAAAGTGTCAGTATTTTGTGTGGCCACCATTACTTTCCAGCACTGCCTTAACACTCTTGGGCATGGAGTTCACTAGAGCTTCACAGGTTGTCACTGGAGTCCTCTTCAACTAGCTCCATGATGTCATGGAGGAGTGGATGTTAGAGACCTTGCGCTCCTCCACCTTCTGTTTTGAGGATACCCCACAGATGCTCAATAGGGTTTAGGTCTGGAGACATGCTTGGCCAGTCCATCGTCTTTATTCTCAGCTTCTTTAGCAAGGCAGTGATCATCTTGGATGTCTGTTTGGGGTCGTTATGTTGGAATATCTGCTTCAGTGTATCATAGTACATGTTGGCATTCATGGTTCCCTCAATTAACTGTGTGTTTGGGGTTATGTTGAAATACTGCCCTGTGGCGCAGTCTCCGAAGGGAGGGGATTATGCTCTGCTTGTAAATGTTGGCATTCATGGTTCCCTCAATAAACTGTAGCTCCCCAATGGCGGCAGCAATCATGCAGCCCCGGACCACGATACTCCCACCACTATGCTTGACTGTAGGCAAGACACACTTGTCTTTATACTCCTCACCCGATTTCCACCACACACACTTGACATCATCTGAACCAAATAAGTTTCTCTTGGTCTCATCAGACCAGACAACATGATTCCAGTAATCCAGCAGGCTTTCTTGTGCATCATCTTTAGAAGAGGATTCCTTCTGGGACAATAGCCATGCAGACCAATTTGATGCAGTATGCGGCGTATGGTCAGAGCATCGACAGGCTGACCCCCCCCCACCCCTCCAACCTTTGCAGCTATGCTGGCAGCACCGATACGTCCATTTCCTAAAGACAACCACTGGCTAGGATGCTGAGCATGTGCACTCAACTTCTTTGGTTGACCATGGCGAGGCCTGTTCTGAGTGGAACCTGTCCTTTTAAGCCGCTATATGGTCTTGGCCACTGCGCTGCAGCTCAGTTTCAGGGTCTTGGCAATCTTGATATAGCCTAGGCCATCTTTATGTAGAGCAACAATTCTTTAGATCCTCAGAGAGTTCTTTGCTATGAGGTGCCATGCTGAACTTCCAGTTACCAGTATGAGTGAGAGCGATAACACCAAATTTAAACACACCTGATCCCCATTCACACCTGGGACCTTGTAACACTAATGAGTCACATGACACCGGGGAGAAAAACAAATGGCTAATTGGGTCCAATTTGGACATTTACACTTAGGGGTGTACACACTTTCCTTGCCAGCGGTTTAGACATTAATGGTTATGTGTTGAGTTATTTTGAGGGGACAGCAAATTTACACTGTTATACAAGCTGTACATTCACTACTTTGTAGCAAAGTGTCATGTCTTCAGTGTTGTCACATGAAAAGCGATAATAAAATATTTACAAAAAATGTGAGGGGTGTAGTTACTTTTGTGAGATAAGAATGTTGCCATCCCACCAACCTCCCTCCCTATTGTGGTGTTTTATGTTCTGCAGCATTTTACATAGAATATTATAGAAGAGGCCATTGCAAAAGTAAGAGTGATCAGTCCAGGGTTACACAAGTGCAGAGCCCTCACTCCAAGATCTCACCCAGATAAAAAGATCCCACACGCAATTGCAGAATATGGCAGTTCTAAATGGACAGACCCTCCCATACTTGAAAACTAACAATTTCTAAATAACCGATATTAATAAAATGTTTACGCGTTAATAGGTGTGCTCCATAAGTGGGAAAGCAGATGAAATAATCCCAACCAATGGTCCAGTTTGATTAAATTAACAAAAAAATTAAAAATAAAAAAGTATAAATGTGTATGTCCACCTTTGCTGGAGAATACATGCAACAGAATGCCCCTATCCCCTAAAAATAATAATTTTGCTAATAAAAATATTGCTTTTGTTTAGTCTTTTCACAGGTTATCAGGTCATCCCCTTTAACGATCACAGTCTTAAACTTTTTCCATAATTTAACATTAAACTGTATACTTTTTTACTTAAATATTATGTACTTTTTTTTTTTTTTTTTTTTTACTTTTTTTCTACAGTGCGTGGTACTGCGTTCACTAAGCTTTAAGATCAAAACTAAAAAAACATGGAGAAACTTAACAGACTGCACAACATCAGTGCTCGGGTGCACAATTTAAATTTAGACAGTGCTCATGATATTAGTCCCATATGTCACAATCTCTGACACAGTGCTTTACTTCTGTTCAGAAATAGTACGGGGGAAGAAACAAACAATTGTCGCTTCATGTAAACATCTGGACATTTCGATTATAGAGGCAGAATAAGGACAGCGCGCTCGTTTCTATTAGAATATACATTCAGAATCTGCTTTTTTGCAGAGAAACAAAACAAAGCTGTGTCACTTTAAATGCCATGCCTCATAATAATACATCAATACATGATTGATAACACACCACTGAATCAACAAGGACTTGTGCACAAATGATCTTGATATAGAATAACATTCAGCATACACCTTCTGTCCATACAACTTTCTATTCAACACTTAAAAGTCAAGGATCTTCAAACTATGGCCCTCCATCTGTTGTGGAACTACATGTCCCATGATGCATTGTAAAACTCTTACATTCACAGACATGACTAGGCATGATGGGAATTGCAGTTCCTGAACAAGTTAAGGGCCGTAGTTTGGAGACCCCTGCTTAAAGTGGATGTAAAGCTAGAAGTTTTTTTCATCTTATTGCATTGGGTGAAAGACTCTCTGTGGTGTGGCGTGCCCCCCCTCCCTATACTTACCCGAGTCCAATCTCAATCCACCAATGTGCACGAGAGCAGCGTCTCTCTCCTCATTGGTTGAGATTCAGCCGCAGCCATTGACATAAGCCATTGTATCTTTGGATCAGGGCTCAGGAACAAGCACACAAGAGTGCCCCCATAGCAAGTGGCTTGCTTTGGGGCACTCAGCAGGGAGGAAGCGCCAGAAGAGGTCCAGCGAGGGACCCGAGGAGAGGAGGATCAGGGCTGTGCTGTGTGAACCTATTACACAAAGCAGGTAAGTAGAACATGTTTATTTAAAAAAAAAAAAAAAAAAATATACATATTGTAGGTTTACATTCACTTTAATGTTGTTCTGGCAAGAGACGCGGGTAAAAAAAGTAATAAAACGAACAGGCCTCTGCTGTCAAATGCAGTCAGACTATGCAAGTCATTTCACAAGCAGGACTTTAAACATAGCACCAGTGAGGCAAATGAGTTCCAATAAAAAAAATAAAAATAAAAAAATTCACAATAAAATCAATTCAATGTATGTATTAGAACAGTTTTCAACTATTAACATGCTTAACGCATTTTGATAAAGTCCACTTCTTCAGGACTAGATAAGGATGAATGTGTTGAGAATTTATGCAGTAGTCCCTACTTAACATCTAATGATGGAATGGTTAAGCCAGGACCCACCAAATGTTAACATATTCACTCTCATAGTTTAGATAAAGCAGACCTGTCTACGAAATCCACCTGCACTATTTAAGGTTTGTATGTACAGTATACCGTATATACTCGAGTATAGGCCGACCCGAATATAAGCCGAGGCCCCCAATTTACCCCCAAAAAAACTGGCAAACTTATTGACTCGTGTATAAGCCGAGGGTGAGACATGCCTGTCCATCCCTGTGTGTGTGTCCGTCCATCCCTGTGTGTCCGTCCATCCCTGTGTGTCCGTCCATCCCTGTGTGTCCGTCCATCCATCCCTGTGTGTGTGTGTGTGTGTCCATCCATCCATCCATCCCTGTGTGTGTGTGTGTCCATCCATCCCTGTGTGTGTGTGTGTCTCCATCCATCCATCCCTGTGTGTGTGTGTCTCCATCCATCCATCCCTGTGTGTGTCTCCATCCGTGTGTGTGTGTGTGTGTGTGTGTGTGTGTGTGTGTGTGTGTGTGTGTGTGTGTGTGTGTGTCCAGCCTACCTTTGTCCCGAGCCTCCGTCCCGTGCCTTGCCTCCTTGCCTCCGTCCCGTGCCTTGCCTCCTTGCATCCGTCCCGTGTCATGCCTTGCCTTGCCCCCGTCCCGTCCCGTGCCGTGCCGTGCCGTGCCGTCCCGTGCCCTCTTCGTCGGCGGCCATTGTAAAGTTCAAAAGCTGCGCCGCCGCCTTCGCCTGTGATAGGCGGAACACTGAATTTCCCAGCAGCCTGTGTTCCGCCTATCACAGACGTCGTATCATCCTCGTCCGTAGTACGAGGATGATACGATGTCCGTGATAGGCGGAACACAGGCTGCTGGGAAATTCAGTGTTCCGCCTATCACAGGCGAAGGCGGAGCCGGAGGCGCGGCTTTTGAATAGAATGGCCGCTGTCTGTCTGCTCGACACGCTGATCGAGCGGGCAGACAGCGATGACTCGAGTATAAGCCGAGGGGGGCACTTTCAGCCTCAAAAAAGAGGCTGAAAATCTCGGCTTATACTCGAGTATATACGGTATACATAGAAGAGTAACAGCAGAAAAAAGACCAAGTGATCCATTGAGTCTGCCCCATTTTTTTGGTTAACATTTCTGTTATGAATATAGATCTAGGTTTGCCCCAAGCATGTTTGAATCCACTTACTGTTGACTGATTCGCGACCTCTTGTCTGAGTCTATTCCAAGCATCAAAGTCAAGTACATGGGAAGTCATGTTCCCATGTTCTTGATCTTAGCTTATTGAAAATACTGATCTCCTGAACCTTACCCCTTTGACACATTTAAAGGTTTCAGTCATGTCTCTCATGTCCCTCCTTTCCTCCACACTGTACATATTAGGTTCCTGACATCTCTCCTTGATATGTTTTAACCCTCAGACCTGTCACCATTTTTGTTACCCGTCTCTGAAATTGTTCTATCACTATCTTTATGTAATTAACCACTTCAATACCAGGCACTTAAACACCTTCCTGCCCAGACCAATTTTGAGCTTTCAGCGCTGTCGCACTTTGAATGACAATTGCACGGTCATGCTACACTGTACCCAAATGAAATTTTTATCATTTTTTTTCCCACAAATAGAGCTTTCTTTTGGTGGTATTTGATCACCTCTGCGGTTTTTATTTTTTGCTAAACAAATAAAAAAAAATACCGAAAATTTTGAAAAAAAATATGTTTTTTTTTTTTTGTTTGTTTCAAAACTTTGCAAATAAGTAAGTTTTCTCCTTCACTGATGGGCACTGATGGGCAATGATAAGGCGGCCCTGACAGGCACCGATGAGGTGGCGCCAATGAAGTGGCACTGATGAGGTGGCATTGATGGACAACGATATGTGGCACTGATAGGCGGCACTGATGGGTGGTACTGATGGGCGACACGGATGGGCACTGATAGGTGGCACAGGTGGGCATGGGTAGGCGGCACAGGTGGGCATGGGTAGGCGGCACAGGTGGGCATGGGTAGGCGGCACAGGTGGGCATGGGTAGGCGGCACTGATGCCAATCAGTGCCAATCAATAATGCATGCCAGTGATGCCCATTGTGGGCACTGATTGGCATCCATTGTGGCACTGACTGGAATCCCTGGTGGTCTAGGGTGGCATACCTTGTCCTGGGCATCCCTGGTGGTCTGGTGGCGTCCCTGGTGGTCCAGTGTGGGCATCCTCGGGGGGGCTGTGCTGATAATCGATCAGCACAGACCCCCCCCTGTCAGAGGAGCAGCCGATCGGCTCTCCTCTACTCGCGTCTGACAGACGCGAGTGAGGAAAAGCCGATCCCCGGCTTTTCCCATTTACACTGTGATCAGCCATGATTGGACACGGCTGATCACGTGGCAAAGAGTCTCCGTCGGAGACTCTTTACCGAGATCGTAGTTGCCGGGTGTCAGAATGACACCCCGCAACAACGATCCCGGCGATGCGCGCCCCCGGGGGCGCGCAGCGGCTCATAATCCTGATCACGTCATATGACGTCCGGTCAGGATTATGCAACCACTTTGCCACCGTCTATTTGTTATAGGGCGGGCGGCAAGTGGTTAAGGTCTCCAGAACTGGACACGGTATCCTAAATGAAGTCTCACTAAAGATCTATTTCTATTTTAAACTGAATAAGTTGTTTGAAGAGGTGAGGGTTTACAATCACTTCAAATAGAACAAGACCTGGTACAGAGTCTTGTAGTACACCTCTAGTGAATGATCCCTATTCTGAATTAATGTAATTTACCACCACAATCTGGTATATATATCATTTAGCCAACTGCATATCCACTGACGTTATTTTTCACGGTTTAGTGGTTACAAAATAGAAGGATCTAATGCATACTTAAAGCGGAAGTAAACCCATCGATCTAACAGTTTGAAAAAAAGTTACATTCCTGGCATGCCAGGAATGCTAACTGTAACCTTGGTTGTACTCTCAACCAAAAACTGTCAAATCATCCAATGATCACATGTGCAGCTTCATGGCAGTTAAAGATTAAACGGAGGCCAAGATGGCAGCTTCCTTGGCTGAAAACGATAGGAGGGTTTACTTCCACTTTAAGCTTATTTTGCTAGGGATTTGTTTTTAACAACTGTAATTTCTATGCAGAGAACAGCACTGCAAGAGTACATACCGGTTGCTTTATGTGAAACTCCTCACAATTATTCTTGTTGAATAGACTGTGGATGTAAATCCTAACAAGACTTTCCGAAGCATTGTGTGTCAAATAACTGCCATGTTTGTTTCACCTATAAAATATTGCTTTCACCGTTTAGGCAAATCAGTGCAAACGATTTCCCGTTTCCTCTTTACAGCACTTTAGCAACTGCTGCACATCATTGCTCAAGGCAGGCTTCCCAATGGTGACAACAGTGGAGCATTCTTGTGCAAGGAGCAAAAAGGTACTGCCACTTAAAGTCTCTGCTCTAAACACGTGTGAAAAGGCGCAAGAGAGTAACAAAGACATGAACAGAACAGTCATGCCGTAACAGAAAGTACCTGAACAAGGAATGACCCATATTATTTTACTAAAAGACGTAGAGTTAAGGCGAGTGAAAAACGACTTTGAAAACAATGCTTACATTTATATGAAATTTCTGTGTATTGTTTTACATTAACCTTAATGCAGCACTGTAAAACATGAAGCAATTCTGAGTGCTGAGGGGGCACTGAATAATGCTGTTCAATATAATTGTCTGTCCAAGGTATCGGGGGCCACTTGGGACTAAGGCCGCGTACACACGCGCGGACTGTTTGCCCAACCTTGTTCGTCAAACAGTTTCGGCAAACAGTCCGCTCAAAATTTGCATGAGCGGACTTGCCCACACACGAGCGGACTGTTTCAACGAACTGTTTGCCAAACAGTCCGCTCAACTTTTGAAATGAACGGACTCGCCCACGTAAGGCGGAGGCAAATCCGCCCATTTCGAGCGCGTGTACAGGTAGGCGGGGCCCGCGAAGGAGACGTCGCGGGCTCCGCCGCCTGGAATGGGCTTAAAGGGGAACCCCAACGCCGAAAAAAATCGGCGTGGGGGTTCCCCCAAAGTCCACACCAGACCCTTGTCCGAGCACGCTACCCGGCCGGCCAGGAAAGGGGGGCGAGCGAGCGCGCCCCCCCTCCTGAGCCGTACCAGGCCGCGTGCCCTCAACATGGGGGGGTGCCTTGGGGAAGGGGGGGCCGCGCGGCCCCCCCACCCCAAAGCACCTTGTCCCCATGTTGATGAGGACAAGGGCCTCTTCCCGACAACCCTGGCCGTTGGTTGTCGGGGTCTGCGGGCGGGGGGCTTATCGGAATCCGGGAGCCCCCTTTAAGAAGGGGGCCCCCGGATACCGGCCCCCCACCCTATGTGAATGAGTATGGGGTACAATGTACCCCTACCCATTCACCTGTGAAATAAAGTACAAAAAAAAACACAACACAGGGGAAAAAATATTTTATTGCACAGCTCCGGGGGTCTTCCGTCTTCGGGGGTCTTCTCGCCGGACTCCTCCGCTATGTGTGTGTAGCTCTTTTACTAGCGGAGGAGTCCGGCTTTCTTCCTCCCCGCCGCCGGCCTCTTCTCCCGACTTCGGGGGTCTTGTCCCCCTCTTCGGTTCTTCTGCCGGGCCACCGCGCCTTCTTGTAGCTCTTTTACAGGCGGTGGCCCGGTCTTCTGTCGCCGCCTTCGGTTCTTCTGCCGGGCCACCGCGCCTTCTTGCAGCTCTTTTACAGGCGGTGGCCCGGTCTTCTGTCGCCGCTGTCGTCGCCGCCGCCGCCTTCCGTTCTTGTTCTTCTTCTTGTTCTTCTGCTTCTTCTCCTGGAGATGTTGACTCGACGAGCTCTCCGGCCGGAATGCCAGAGCCGCGCTGTGCGGTCACTTATATAGTGACAATGGGGCGGTGTCACATGGTATATGTCACATGGGTTGGTCACATGGGTTGATGTCACATGGGGACTATGACATCGTAAGGGGGCGGGGTCACCATGTGACCAACCCATGTGACACCGCCCCATTGTCACTATATAAGTGACCGCACAGCGCGGCTCTGGCATTCCGGCCGGAGAGCTCGTCGAGTCAACATCTCCAGGAGAAGAAGCAGAAGAACAAGAAGAAGAACAAGAACGGAAGGCGGCGGCGGCGGCGGCGACGACAGAAGACCGGGCCACCACCTGTAAAAGAGCTACAAGAAGGGGCGGTGGCCCGGCAGAAGAACCGAAGGCGGCGACAGAAGAACGGAAGGCAGCGGCGACAGAAGACCGGGCCACCGCCTGTAAAAGAGCTACAAGAAGGCGCGGTGGCCCGGCAGAAGAACCGAAGAGGGGGACAAGACCCCCGAAGTCGGAGAAGAGGCCGGCGGCGGGGAGGAAGAAAGCCGGACTCCTCCGCTAGTAAAAGAGCTACACAACATAGCGGAGGAGTCCGGCGAGAAGACCCCCGAAGACGGAAGACCCCCGGAGCTGTGCAATAAAATATTTTTTCCTCTGTGTTGTGTTTTTTTTTGTACTTTATTTCACAGGTGAATGGGTAGGGTTACATTGTACCCCATACTCATTCACATAGGGGTGGGGGGCCGGTATCCGGGGCCCCCTTCTTAAAGGGGGCTCCGGATTCCGATAAGCCCCCGCCAGACCCCGACAACCAACGGCCAGGGTTGTCGGGAAGAGGCCCTTGTCCTCATCAACATGGGGACAAGGTGCTTTGGGGTGGGGGGGTCCGCGCGGCCCCCCCTTCCCCAAGGCACCCCCCATGTTGAGGGCACGCGGCCTGGTACGGCTCAGGAGGGGGGCGCGCCGCTCGCGCCCCCCTTTCCTGGCCGGCCGGGTAGCGTGCTCGGACAAGGGTCTGGTGTGGACTTTGGGGGAACCCCCACGCCGATTTTTTTCGGCGTTGCCGGTTCCCCTTTAAGCCCATTCCAGGCGGCGGAGCCCGCGACGTCTCCTTCGCGGGCCCCGCCTACCTGTACACGCGCTCGAAATGGGCGGACTTTCCGAGCGGGAACAGTCCGCTCATTTCGAAAGTACAGCGGACAGGCCCACACACGGGCGGACTGTTCGCTCAAACACAGTTTCAGCGGACAGTTTTTCGGAATTTCAGAAAGACTTTGTCCGTCCAACTGTCCGCTGAAACTGTCCGCTGAAAGCCCACACACGAGCGGACTGTCCCGCCCAAACACTGTTCAGCGGACAAGGTTGGGCGAACAGTCCGCCCGTGTGTACGCGGCCTTAGAAATCATCATTTTTGCATCTATGTTTGAGGGACCTTCATTGTTGCTGCTCAGTCAGATTTAGGCTAAATATGATGGTTGAAATATAGCTTTGGGGGTACACGTGTCTTCCTACAGCCCTGTACACAACAGTTTAGCCTTATTTCAGCCTGAAATGGCTCCAGGAAAAGCCAAAACAAATGC